>NW_017729011.1:16740544-16753649 GCF_001723915.1 Gavialis gangeticus | reverse complement strand
AAAACTCCATCCCAACCTCTAGCACAAACCCTAGCCTAAACACAGAGCCCTACCAGCCACACTCCTTATACAAGTACGGTGGTCCATACCAACTCTACCCATAGAGTGCTGCAAGCCCTAGCTGCTGCAACACTAAACCTACCCACAACCTTATCCTTAGCCTGCACAGCCCAACAAGTAAACCTAGACCACTGAGCCTTAAATATCACAGCCTTAATCCCAGCCCAGGGAACTCTGTCCACCCCACATCTAACCCTCCCTCTTGAGGCCCTAGCAGCTCTAACCCTAACTCTAGCAATACTGCAGCTCTAACCAATAACTCTAGCCTATAAGCCTTACTGTAACTCTGCTAGCACTCACACTAGCATCCCTAACGATAACGCCAGGACCTTTAATAGGCCCATGGTGCAGAGAGCTTGGCTACTAGTTATCCCAACTCCAGTTCAGCCACAAAAAAAAAAAAAAATCAACCCTTTATCAACAGACCGACAACTTTCCGCCATCTCTGCCATGACTCACTGAGACCAGGGTGATGAGGCAGTCTTGCAATGGGATGATTCAAAGCCAACTAGTGGCCATGAAATGTATATCATACCAAGGACTTCAGATCATCAGGTTCTGAAGTCAAGCTAGAAGTCCACCATATCCTAATATGGAAGCACCGCAGCTTGTAGGGCTGTCTTGGCCAGAGAGCGTGGGCTCTGTGTTTTACCTTGACCTGTGCGTATGCAATGCCTTTGCTATTATGTAAGGCTGAATGATGTGAACTTGGCCAAAATGCTGTAACACTCAGCTACTGGGGGAAGTTAAGAGACAGAGATAAGAAACTAGACACGCTGGCTTTTTTGTTCTCACCTTAGTTGCTTTTTCACTATATTAAACAGAATGTAGCCCTTGCATAATTGCGCCTTTTGCTTCTTTCAATACTTACCTGACATTAAATGCAGTGTCGATCTTTGCTTTAATGTTCTTCAAATCTTGTGTCCTAGGAAAAGCCTTTATCTGGGCTGTGAAGTTCCCAACTGCTATTGAGTGATGTCTGGCTTATCACTGCCACAACAGCTCGTCCGCTGAAATGACTTGCAATGCCTAGGCTATGCAGAGTCAACCACTAATTACAGAAACCCAAATGATTATACAAAAGTGTTCAAAGCCAGCACTTGCCTCCAAAAATCCCACTATTATTCTAATCTACCCTCTGCATGGCTCAGGAGATTATCTGCTTAAATAAGAAACATTATTAACATTGCAGATGCTGTTAACCAGTCTGATGGGCTTTAGAGCCCCGGACTTCTTCAGTCCCATTTCTGCAGCAGGTTCCAAGCAAATTCTCCTGTGGTGAGCATCAAGGAAGACAAAGGCTATCGAATACTATCCCGGTCGTCGAACAAAACCCTGCTGCTTTGTCTCCACTCTGCAGAGGAAGCAAGGAAACTAAAGGTACAATTAGTTTCAGCCTGGACTTGGCTGTACTGGAGAAAGGACTCCAAAACCACTTTCACAGCATTGGAATGGCATAAATCCTACTGATAAAATAGATTTTTCCCCCCTCTTTTGGATAATGAGTATGAAGGGCTGAACAACCAATGACTGTTCCCGCTCTGACAGCAAAGCAATTATTATTAAGTACTTTAATTACTCCAACAACTCGAGGAGGCACAGTGGGCGATAGCTGGGCACTGTTTATTAAAAAAAATGGACTGTAGGTAACATGAAAAGTATGTAGGTACTGCTTTTAGCAGAATCAACCACAAGTCTTGAATACATGAAAATTAGAATAAAAAAAGAACCTTAAATTCAATCCCCTTTCCCAGTCAAATAAGCTATAATTTCAGAAGAAATGATCACTTGGCTTTTACTTTGATACTTTTCACTGGAGCATGCCAAAGGTATTTGCAAACATTAAGTATACCCAGATAACACTTTTTTCCCTAATAGCCACTGCAATCATTCTGGCTGAACTGAAACGTACCTTTTAAACCAACATTACACTTGGAGAGTCATACAGAGAATATGAAGAAGGCTTACAGCTAGTAAAAATAATGGACAGGCTCGCTCAAGTGTACATATTTATAACCCAGACTGCTGTGCTGAATACATTAGTCTCTCTCATTATGACAACAATTCTCCCACCCAAATACTTGAGTAAGAGGAGAATATTCCAAGGATACAGAGTTTAACTTCTGTAAGGTCATAAAAGAGCATGATTAAGAATGCAACTCTGCTAATATTTTTGCTGTCACCTTAGTTATGATAAAACTTCTGATGTTAAGTTGCTATTAATAGTGCAATTAGATACCAAGGGTTGACTCCTGCAGTAGCTACATTCCTGCCATCCTGGAGACAAACGTTTAAATCTTCAGAATTGCCGAAATATTTAAACTCATCTCACGTTCCAGGAATATTCACCTCCTGCACCTATGGTACTGAGGGACCACGGTATATGAAATACAATATATACAACTTAGAATTAAATTGAAAGAGATATAATACTTTAACAGTCAGTTTAACATAACTGAAAAGGGAGGGGAGGAAAATCCCATGCTGGCCACAGCAACCGAATTGCAGTGAATGGAAAAAAAAAAAAGCTAACCCATGCAGTATGTGTGTTACCTCTGTCATTTACAGCAGTGGTTCTCAAGCTTTTTTGTACCAGGACCCATTTGTAAACCCCGATGGCCAGTCCCAACCCAGTGCCCCTCAATCCTGACCTGCTGCCCTGCACCTCAATCCCCCCAGTGTGTGGGGCAGAGGGTGCATGTGGGGGGCTGGAGCTCTGCCAGCCTGCACAATAAAAGTCATGGTTTCCCACATTTTTCTCCTTTAAAAGGAGAATCTATTTTTAAAGTTTGTTCACAACCCTTTCATATATTCTTAAGACCTGCTTTTGGGTTGCAACCCACAGGTCTAGAAATGCTGGTTTAAAGCACAGAAGAATGGACTTCTGTGGGGCAGAGGTAAGATCCTCCTCCCAAACAGCGAAACCACTGGGCTTGCAAAACCTACAATGCAACTATTCAGTCATAAAGAGAGGGGGAGTGAAAGGGACTCGTCGTCAGAAGGGAGATTTAAAAAGCCACGATTCAAAGGCTTTAAAACTAATAATATGAGACTTTAGGTTCAACAGTTTTATAATAGTTTAGTGTGTCTTAAATAATTCAATAATATTAGACTGAGAGAGAAAAAACATGACTTCCTAACCTCTTTCTAACCCTGCACAGTGATTTCTACCCCAAATCCAAGCACTAGTCCCAGCTACCACCCAAATTATGTCCCTCTTTTTAAAGGGCTAAGGACTATTTTATGAAACAGGAACCATTTCAACTCCTATTCAAGATTCAGAAAAGCCATCTAGTGGCCAAAGGATCACACTGCTGGTTTTTAAATTTCTTGCAGTTCATTTAAAAACAACAACAACAACAACATCACAAAAGGTTAAATAAAAAGTGACACCTAGAGTTGACTTTACCATATAACATCCCTGCTGATAATTGCTGCAGCCGTACCAGAAACCGAGGCTATCAAGAATATAACATGCGGCCCCTTATTGGCTCATTAGGCAGATCCAGCAGTCAGCAGAGATGGCCTTTTGAAAACATGCAGCTTTAACAAATGAAAAAGGAAGCACTTTCAGGAAACCTGAATGGCTTCCAAGTTAACACTGTTGTGCCTTTATGCCTTTATTAGGCTGATACCCACAGCTTTGACAAAACTGTAGCACTGATTCTTGGAACAGATAAGGGACTGCCAGTGATTTAGCGGTGCGATGATTCCTATACCAGTTTGTACCAATTTCATTTCTCCTTTGCAAATCAGTAGCTTTGGGTGTGCAGCAACAGGTTGACAGAGTTAACGGATGGCTTTCTCCCTCAGCCCTTTACATGGCAGATGAGTGAAGTAAATAGCTTCCCCAGGTGCAGCACTGACACGAGGGGACACAGGGAGCAGGCACAGTGGCCTTCACCCTGCCAGCTGCAACTCAAATTTGACAGGCAGGAAACAGAGCAGGTCAGGGAAGGGGGGGATCCCGCATTTCAGTCAACTTTGCCATCTCAAAAGCCAGATGTTGGGCATGTGCCACTGAGAGGCAGCAGGCATGGGAAATGTAACGTGGTCCTAATCATACATATTCCCAGAGACCACAAGCCCGTTCTTTTTTTTCCCTTTATGTCAAGTTAAGAGCACACTTCAAAACAAGGCTGGGTACGGTTGAGATTTCAGGAGAGAAAGACATTAACAAAGATTTGCTGTACAGATGAGACTGTGGAGCACGACATGATATAGAGAGTGCTTTAATTTGATGGAATTCACATAGCAGTGATAGGGTAGGAAGAAGACACGGTCCAAAACACAGTTCACTGCAGCGCTATAATACGAACAGATACAAAAACAAAAAGCTCCAGATAGTTATAATACAACCACCTTGGTTCTTTACTACTAGGCATTAATCATCCCTAATTCAATTCCATTTGCTAAGTGAAATCACCAGGGCGGAGACAATGCAAGACAAATGGAAGGTCTCTAGCAGCACAGGCTGAACTCCAACCTCACCTCCAGCAGACAAGATCAACTGCACTGAAAACGGGGGAATTAAACTACTATAGGACTGCAAGAACAGACTCATGCTTTTCTCCACACAGAACAAGACTCCAAGGAGATGCATCACAGAAAGCAAACAAGAAAAGGAAAGGCCGGGCAGATGTTACTTCACATAGCAGCCTGATCTTAAGGAAACTGCATTCAGAACTGTGTCCTGCCAACAGGGATGCCATCTAGACCATAGTTTCTCAACTGTACGTGTACCCCTGGGGGTACGCAAGACACAAGCAGGGGTCTGTGGGTACCCCAACACTCTCTCTTTCACTCTCTTTTCCTTCCAAAACTATGGTAAAAAATTTGGTGTGCCGTGCATTAAAATTCCCCAGTAATAATTTGGCATTCAGTCCTCCTAGCTTTGGGCAACATCACTTCTAGCCCAGGTACATACTTGAGTTGTGCACCCCTGGTGTAAAAGGTGGCAACACTATCCACACCAGATCAGACATGTCATATCACGGCCTTATATACAAGGCCCTTCTTTCAACATATAGCACATATTAGTCTGTAAATATAAAATCCCCAGGAAAATTGAGTGTTGGGGTACTTATTAAAATTTTCAGAAGTTAGGGGGTACTTGCTACTTAAAGAGGTTGAGAAACACTGATCTAGACAGAGACTCTAAGAAAATGTTGGTACAGAAATCCTCTTAAGAGCAGTCAGAGTGCCAAAAACACCTGCAACTTCGACCTGTAAGATGTTGGCATGCCAGGGGCAGACGGCAGGGGAGTCACGAGGGGTCCACAGCCCTGGCCCCTTCCCCGCCATCTGCCCCAAGGCACATGTACCAAGCAAAATGTCTGTGTGCACCATGCTCTGGCACCCATGGTGGTTGCCTATCCCTGTCCTAGAGCATAACGTTCAGCAACGTGGGAAGATTTGTACCAGATGCATACAACTTCCACCAGCTTCAACAGATGTTACACTGAGCATCCAAAAGCAAAACCTGGGTGAAACTCAGACATATAAGAAAGAACAATCATGATCCATAGTGGAAAAAACTTGGCTTTATGGAGTTTTGGTTGCTAAAATTCTCTGGCTGCTCATTAGTTTTGCATCTTCCTTTAAATCAGAACCACATGTTATTTGGCAAAGGGACTGACAACTTCTACAGTTTAATCTGACTTCCACCAATGCATAAATAAGATTTGAGAACACGAGGAACAAAACCTAAGCAGTAGCTACTGGAAGTCCCCCTGTAACTTCTGATTAAACTGGTTTGTACATCCATACAGCAAACCTCCTCAGCTATTCACAACAGATCTTTTTATACCTCTTTTTCTAAGGAGACTTATTGCTACTTGCTAGCGCGCAACAGCAAACCAGCCTCACAAAAGACTATTGGATCAAGACACTGGCTCTCTTTATACTGGTATCAATAGATATTGTATATAAACTGCAGCCCCCCTCTGCCAAAGAGACAGTGGAAGGCAAGTATGAAACAATAATAATTCTCAGAGAATGCTGTTTTCAGGAGTATATTTGCTGTTACTGTATTAACCTTTATTTGTGCCTGTATTAACATACATTAGTCAGAACAAAAGAAGAAATAAAAAATACCCCATAACATAGTGAATGCAACCTGGCATGTGGTTGGCATCATCCTAGCATGGCTGCAGCGCTACACACACAATGAGTACCATCAGCATGACTGAAATCCTTTCACAACCCCATACTAGATTTCAAAATTCTCAGTGGATATGGCAGCATAGGATAGGAGCTTCATCAATTTTCTTCCCACATTGCACAGGTCTTCTGGAAAACTCAAGTCTTGCAAACTTAAACAGGAATGCAGATGATCTGCACTCAGTTAATCAGTCCTTGCATGACATCTTGTCACCAAACACTAAAAAGAAGTCATGCTTACAGCCACAAGCGATAGCTTTGACATGAGGATGCAGTAACAATAAGAAGCGCCGCATCTAGTCTATACACTTTACAGTACTGTCTGGAGGCCCGACAGAGAGAACACTCATTGTTCTAGGCACTGTACAGAGAGAGACTGTCACCTCCTTGGGGCAGGACAATTTAGACAGACAAAAATACACAGGATTCAAGGTGGGACAGAGGCTCAGGAAAGCAAAAGAAATTTGCCCAAGGTGACACAGAAAGGCAGTGGCAAAGGCAGGGATGTAACATAAGAGTCCTGACACTGTCTGATGCTCTATCCACAAGAACAAGTCAGCTCCCGGCCACAAAAGGCTGAAGCTTTTCCATTTTCCCTTTAATATCACTACAGTTTGTTGGCCTATTCTGAAATGCACAGGATAAGATGACCACTTGCAAGCACCCAGTTCCATTCTAATAAACTGCATCCTCCTCTTGCCTCCCTGTGCTGATCTTCCCATGTGAGATTTCTATCAAAAAAGGGTAAATAACAAGAATGTAGAAGCAGTATAATGTATTAACGAAAGCCTGGCACTCTGGCAATGACCCCATCGTCATCATGAAAGAGACGGCCTGCTTGAGCACAGCCAGTTATTGGAGATTAGTCAGTCTCAAAACAGCACAGCTTTTGCCCAGGAAAAGGATTAGCCATTCCCCATCACCTCCTTCTACACCAATGACTGGAGAAAAACAGTTTAGCTGCTCTTGGGGCTCTTTCCTAACCTATTCTAAGCCTAGCTGAAGTGGTATAGGGGGAGGTCAGTGAAACCTACTGAGTATTTGGTAGCTGGAGCAAGACAATTGGAGCAGAAGCTTTGTAGGATAGATGGGATCAATGTAGGATAGATGGGATAAGTGTAGGATAGATGTAATCAGAGTCAGCAGACAAAGCCAGCTTTGGGATGTGGCATACACAAAGACAACCCCGTGTTAGTATTAACAGCACATGAGATTTGGCTGCAGAGCCAATGGTCTCAATGCTGGTCCGGGTGCCCCAGCACCACCTAAACTAGTATGGAGATTACAGTTCAGAAGCTGCCAATTCTCCAGCCTAACAGGGCAAGATCAGTTTATCCTCTCAGAACACAGGATGGAAGTGGTACAGGCAGACTTCAAATAATGGACTTGCGATGAACGGACATTAAAGGTACAATCCCAGGTGAAAGGTCTGAAATGGAATCAGCTGAAGCAAAGCAGTTCCTTTTAAGTGTCAATTTCTGAAGCTGACAAGCAGTCAGGGGGCTGGTCCACTCGGGAACAGTGCCGAGAGAGATGCAAGGTTGCAACTACCTGGGGCTTTCCCATTTGTTAGTTTGCCTTTATGAGACTGTTTCTCACATGAAAAGGGCCTTGGGTGAATGTTCCCATATACAGGTAGCAGGCACCTCGGTAAACTTCCCTTCTCAAAAAGATCCTAAAGCTGGAAGGTGCAACTAGAGGCTTTTATCATTACTACCTGCTCCAGACCAACCAGTCTCCAAAGCTGGATTCTGTCCTGGCTCTGCCTTTAAGGCCAACGTTGATAGTGGCACAACTGAAACAACGAACAAAATAAATACACATCATGAAATCAAGTTGTTTGCTATGCAGTACCATAAACTTCTGGAAAAAGAGGAAATAAAGATGTAATTAGTGCTCACACGGCTGTGACTCCAGCATGTTTGAGCCATGCCCCAGGACACCTGTGACACACACCATCGCTGCCTCTGAACAAGGCCAAATGGAAGGAAGCATCCTGCCCTGCTCCATGGCAGGTACATATCTGCTTCACTCTCACGCATGCCTTTAGCACCAGACTTTCACTCACCTCCTTAAACTCACACACCACATGCATCTCCCATGGCTCTGCTGACAAACCCCATGGAAAGACCACCTCTACACTGTGCTATGAATTCAACCTGTGCACCAGAAGCACCAGAACCTCTATCCTTCAGTCACACACACAGGGATCAGGTGCAAGTCATACTACCCTCCCTTCTAACTCACCTCATGCCAATCACAGCTGCGCCAACGAATCCCTTCAACATTCAATCCATCAACACCCAAACAGTAAATGCAGCCCAGGCACTTGGCACTAATCACTGGGAATCATCGGCAATGTGAGGGGAGGCAGAAGGCTACAGCTGCATCAGGGTGGACCTTACCTCTATTTCCAGATCTTCAGAAATCTGAGCTTGAACCAGGAGCTGAGCTACTTTGGTGCAAATTCCAACACCTGGATGGCAGCAGTTCCAAACAGCTTTGAGTTTCAAACTGCATTGCTGCCTGCAAAGCCCACTTCTCTGGGGTACGTGACTGCAAATACTAGCATAAGCAATTCCATTTCTGTCAAGCTCATGACCTTATAAACTGCAATTCCTCTTAGGGTCACACCCTGCTGTTTGGAGACTGCTACCCTAGGGATACTGTACCCTGCACTAACTCTGAACTGCACCTTGCTCCCCCACCCCAAAACACACCCCTACATAAGAGGCCAGGGGAAGGATTACAGAATGCCTCCTGTGGTAGGAAGCTGCGAGGGCAAGAGTCAAACTGTGGGGGACTACCCCAGGGGAAGCCTCAGCTGTCTAGTCCACACAGATTTAAGACCACTACTCACCTTCTTAGAATTCAAAAACATCTAGAACAGCCTGGATGCTACATAATCAGCCAGAGCTAGGAGCCACTACCTTCTAAGTCGCTTTGCTGTACATCATCATCCAACATTGCTTAGTTCATCCACAGGCCCAGAACACAGGAATGTCTCCGATTCCTCATTAACACAGACCCAAATCTGCCAGCTTTATCATGGGCAGAACTTAGCTCTGAAAGTGGTTCCATTGATTTCAGTGGAACGGGTTATAAAAACAAGGCATTACCCACTGCAAGGCTGAAAAGCATGATGTACATAAATGCTTGTCTGACATGATGCTGTTCTTTCATGGTCCATGTACGCTAACTTGAAACCTCTGTCTATATTTTTACCCTTAACTGTCTTTTATGACACCCACCCCAAACAAGCACTGGAATTTACATGAGTACAGACGCAAAAAACAATACAGCCACCAACTTGTTGCCTGCTGCTTACAACGCAAGCAAGTTCAGTAACCTGCCTGTTGGTTAAATCAATGGTGCCCAACTCATCCGGCCGTTAGCTGGATGGTGGCACAGGGCCAGATCTGATGGGCGGAGTGCATCTGCAAGGCAGATGAGTGGCACAAAGCCAGGATGAAGCCCTGATCTGGCACGTAGAGTTGTGTCATCAGCCTCAGAGCTCCCTGAAAGTCCAGAAATCTGTCAGTAGGACAAGCCGTAGCAGCATCAATTGCAGCAGCTCCAGGAACCAGGGCAATTAATGCAGCCACCGCTCCCTCGCCACCAAATTTCCAAACCAATGGAGAGCCCGGAAGACCAGACTCTGTGAGCTGTACCTCACCCCTGGGTTAAATGCATAACTTGCCTAAGTGCAGAGGAACTCTTTAGCCCCACTGCTTTGTGACATACCTGTTCAGTTTAACTGCACAATTGGTGAGAGGACTAAAGTAGTCTTAAATTGACACAGTCAATGCCAAGGCTACTATTAGAGACATCAGGTCATCTAAAAAACAAGGTAACCAACTTTAGTGAGGTGCTTATAGCTATGGGCAGGCTGTCCCTGTAGTAAATTCACTGTTCCCATTGAGTTGGGTATGTGCCAGTACCAAGGCTACGCTCTTAAATAGAGTGTGCTGTATAATGAAAATGTTAAAGAGCAATTACTTAAAACAACTGTGATTTTGAAGAATTAGAATCAGATTTGTTTCCATAAAAGATGACCTCCAGCTGCTTCTCATGAATAATATTTTAAATATTAATTATTCTCTGTTCAGAAACCAAGAAGGCAGTAAAGCTGGATGATAGCATGTTTTCTTTTAAATGGCAAGATATGCAATTTGAGAAAGATGATAAAAAGCACTGAAGACTACCACCAATTTCTCCTTGCTGGTTTGTTTCCCAAGAATAGCATGCAATTCATTCACAGAACAGTGTTTTGTAGGTCAGGTTTCAGCCAGGAGCTTTTTAAACAGCCTTAACCCATAGCAGAGATGAACAGAAACAGCAGAGCAGATTTAACTATTGTCTGCATTGCTGAGAGTCACTTCAGATACGCAGAAGTAGAAGAGAAGCCTTTCCTCATGTGGGTAAGTGAGACCGTACTTTTGCAATCCCTTAACAGATGTACTAGTCATGATGGCCTCTTTCAAGTTGTATTCTTTTTTTAATTAGGAGACCAAGGTCTCTGGTGGACATATGG
The DNA here is from genome assembly GCF_001723915.1 of Gavialis gangeticus. NCBI lineage: Eukaryota > Metazoa > Chordata > Crocodylia > Gavialidae > Gavialis > Gavialis gangeticus. Next base: position 16,742,893 of record NW_017729011.1, on the reverse strand, counting down.
AGTATGGGTATCATACACACTCCTTTTCCTTGCAAATGTGCTAGGCTCTCCTGACCTCAGGTCATCCTGGCAAAAAGTTATCATCTGTCTACTCCTGTTCGATGATCAAAAAGCAGGCTTGCTGCCTTGTCTGGCTGATCAAAACCCTGAAGCTGGGCAGAATATTGCGTTGCTTGTAGTTAAGTGCTTTGTTGCTCACTCTGGCCCATCTGACCTTGAAGCTGTCTCAAAAAGCACAGAAGCAACAGAGATGGGGAGGGTGCACTTATTTTGCTTTTTTCCTTTCCAAGGTACTGAAGCCTTGGCTTGGAGTGTTCTCATAGCAAGAACATGCCACTGATAAGAGGGCTGGGTCAGCTCCGCTATCACCTAGCTTTCCACGGTTCAGCTTCAGTTAACAAACAATCGCTGTGCAGTGATCAGGCAGGGAAAAATAAGTTAGTCGGGACTACTCTGATTGGTTTTAACATGTCAGTATATCTGCAGCATCCCCTGCTAAGAATCCTATTGAATTCCTTGGTCCAGTTGAAAAATTAAAAGATAAAAAACAAAAACAAACAAAAAAAAACCATAATAAAGCCATTTACCAAACAAACCTCACTCCACAGACTTCATTTTCACATCTTCACCTGGTTTGGTCTTTTCTGAGAAGACAAATCTAGCAAAGCTTTCTACTGGACAAGGATGATGTTATTTTAGTCAGCATTTTTACCCAGACAAACTTTGTTGTGATCTATTTCTTGTCAAAACACCATAAGTAATGAGAGGTCTTAAAAGAAGTGAAGAATTCAAATGAAGTGCTAGACAAGTGAGGAACAGTCAAAAAGTTTCTTTCTGCACCTGTCTTTTAAAAGGGGCCCTATTACCTTAAAATTTAGTCAGCCAAAAAATCTGAGTTCAAATGATGAGTTATGGATATTACCACCCTCTCCCCCATGCTGCACTGACCATTTGCTGTCCCGTGACCGGGTGCATGGCCCAGTCGTACAAAGTCCCTCAAAAGTAGCTGTCCTGAAAGCGGGTCCATGTGTACAGAGCCCTATACCTACAGGCATCATCACACCAGGAGACTGTGGCCTAGCTGGTGACCCAGAGGAAGTGAAAGTGAGAGTGATGTCCATTCACAAGGGAAATACACACATACACACACTTCCAGGCATCACAAACTTACGCATAGAAGTGACAGCCTCCCTTCTAAGCACACAGGTTCACCAGGACATGCATCACCAAACTAGTCCACATCCTTTAAATACACAAGTGAAAGGATGCAAATATTCTCTGACCTTAGAGGAAAAGACAGACGTATCTTTTTAATTTACTAGGAAGCTGCTTTCCCTGCATTTAAGCTTTATAATAATGCTTCCTCCCCAAGCCCACTCATCAGTCATGCAACTGGGAAACAGCAATTGAACATGACAAAATATTCTTAGGCACTAATCACACCTAAGATTCAGCATAAGCAGCAAAAGGAGGAAAGCAAAAGACCTTGACCTCCGCTTTTTTTAACCCTTTCAGAAAGCCAATAGTGCGCTGTAGAGGGCAGGTCAACTCAGCCCCTTACCATGCTCCACGAAGACATTGCAGTGAGGGCCTCCATGCCTGGATGACTCCTTCTTCCCTGCTCCCTTGATGAAGTGCAGGGCAGGCAGACTCGGCCTCCTTTGGTCCCCAAGAACTTTTCCAGGCTGTTGCCCCATAAAGTAATGCTGGGCTGCCGCTCCCAGGACCAGAGCGGTTTTGCGATAGACAGCCCCGATCTTCCAGGCTGGGAGTTTTGCAGGAAACTGAGACGACCAAGGAGCAGGGGGCTGTGTTCACATCATCCTCCAAACAAGTCACTTGAGGTGGAGAGTTCAGTCAGGTGCGCAGGTGCTCCTGATGCTCAGCGAGGCCGGTGGCTTGACGCAAAACCGTGCAGGGTAATGAGATTCAGGAAGGACAATGAGGCTTACGAAAGCGTCAAGTGGCCCATCTACAACAGCTCGTCCGCCGGGCAGGACAAGAACGAGTTCATCTCGCCGAGCACCAACCCACCTCCACGGTCACCCAGGGCAGGAGACGGTCATTCCCCCGCAGTCCGGGTCTGCATTTCTTTTTTTCTTCCTTTTCTTTTGCATAGCATTCAGTGAGAAAGGCCAAAAAAGAGGCAAGGAGAGTGGGTGGGAGGGTGGCTTCAAGTATCAGGGGGCGCCAACTTGGTCTGACCAGGCTCGGTGTCCCCGGGGCGACTGCATCGGATGCTGGCCCACGGCTACCTGCGCCACCGGCGCCTCGCGCTCATGGCGAAGCGACGCAGCCGGGCCCCCACCCTGCCCCGCTCACGAGGGCCACGGGGCGGGCGGCAGGGGC
>NW_017729011.1:16720942-16735252 GCF_001723915.1 Gavialis gangeticus | reverse complement strand
TCAGGGCCGCCCGGGGGCGGGGCTAGCGCGGCGGCGGCGTTACGTCACGAGGCTGGTGGGCGGGGCGCGCGAAAAGGGGCGGGGCCTGTGTGCCCCGCCCCCCCATGCCGAGGCACGCTTGAGAAGGTGGGTGGCGGCGCCGCGAGCCCCGTGCGGGGGCAGCAACCGGGCTGTGGGGTGCGCACGCTTCTCCAGCCTTGGAGGTCTCCGACCAGCCCCAAGCAGGCAAGAGAGTGGGACCGTGCTGCGGCTCTTTCCGCTTCCCACCCGGCTGCTTCTGCAGCAGCTCCACCTGCCATGATCCTGCGGGCCCCCTCCCGACTCCGCAATCCCTGCGTGTATGCGCATGTGCCCCAGCCCTTCCCACCGTGGCTTCGCACGAGACGCAGGGGGCAGTTTTACCGGGTGGCAGCGGTGCCCGGCTGAGACCCGCCACGGTACGGGCAAGCACCGCCGTGGCTCCTCACCAGGGATGTTGCCACAATCGAAGACATTATGGAGGGGTGCCTCGACGTGAAGAGGCTGACAACCTCTTCTCTCAGTGCTTTGTGACCAAACAGTGCGACAGACAGTTGAGTAGGGCCTATTCTGTCTAGCCCAGGGGTGGGCAAAATGCAGCCCGCAGGGCCCCTAAAAATTAGAAAATTAATATTTATTTGCTCCTAGCCACCTGTCAAAGATGACAGGAGCCAGGGGCAGTAGGACCCAGAGGAAGCTAGTGGCAGGACCCAGCAGCAGGGTCTGCCCAGGCATGGCCCCCCCACCAGAAACCCCTGCCTACAGAGGCTTCAGACCTGGGACCATGACGCTGTTCCTGTTTCCGTGAACCGGAAAGGGAAATGCAGCCCTCAACAGTTTGCCAAAACTCGGTAAGCCGCCCTTCAACCAAAATAATTGCCTGCCGCTGCTCTAGCCAACAAGGAGCAGTTGTGATGTACACGTTCGCCTGTTTTGACTCCGGTCATTTGCCAGCATTCAGACCTCTCATGTTGTTTCCAGCAAGAGGAAAAGCCGAGGAGACAGTTGTGTTTCTTTGATTCAATCCGGTTGATTTATGAAGAACATCCTCAGAGTCCTGTTTTCCAGGACACAGCAGGAGAGTTGCTTTGCTAACAGGTCTAGGCCTCTGCAGCCAGCACACCACCCAAAAGCTGCCTCCTCTGAGGCAAAGATCGCATAGGTTTCTCTACTGCCTTCTCTCTCCGACTCCCTGGTGTTTCTGCTGCTCCCCTTCTCCCTTCCTCTTCCACCTCCCGGGGCTCCAAAGGATACCCCAGCATAAAACCCACAGATTGCAGGGGGCCAAGTCTTGCTTGTGACCAGGGCTGCAGAAAGCAGCTCCTATTCTTTCATTTGTTTGTTGCCCAGAAGGGGTTTCACTGCCTCTTGCATTCCTCCTGAATGAAGTGTGGTGGTTACACCCACCAGCTGCAATGAGGTTTCACCCAACCCCCAGCCTCACAGGATCCTTGAACCCCCTTGCTCTCTACCTTAATGCCAAAACTTAACATGTTAAACTGTTTGGTCCCCAGGAACTAGAGACAGCGGCTTCAAGGCTGCCTTTGACAGCAGGATTTTTTATCCTGTGACAAGCCATTCCACTGGGGCTCGTTTTTAATTCACCTGACACCACGCCCCAAACTTTCCTTGAAACACAGGCATGAACCAGGAATGACCCAGTAACTACATCAGATTAAGCAACAACTGGATTAATTATACATTTGCATGAGATGTAAAAATCCCAGCGCACATCGCTGGGAGAGCAGAGGTCCTTCTCAATGCTATTAAAGTAACTAAAATTTGAGCAGTAATAAAAACAACAGCAATCACTTAGTAGCTTCAATGTTTCTCTCATTTCTGCCAGCAGCACCCATCAATAGGAAAACCCTTCCTTGCAAATCCTTCCAAAGAGAACCAATGATCGGTCCTAATAACTTTAAAGCTCCTCCACTGTAGGTGCTTACCCTGGTACTTGCCCTTTGTTCCCTCTAAACCAGTGGTTCTCAACGTTTTTAGACTCAAGGCACCCTTCAGAAAGTGCCAGATGTTAGCTTTCATTTGTTTTTTAACTACAGAAAAATAATAGAGCAAGTTTTCTGTTGCGAAGAACTCAGAAAAGCAACAGAAAAGTCGCAATGTTTTTGACGTTATGGATTCCCATTTGAAATCTTTGGCTTTATCTTGTGAATTGTGGAAGTCTTTGCACCCTGTGTCACCTTAAAAAGGATTGCACAGCACACCAGAGTATTGTAGTAGCCTGGTTGAGAATTGTTGCCCTAAACAAAGCTTAATACTCTTTGCATCCAAACATGCAGAAGTGCTTGAGAGAGCTTGCAAGCAGGCTAAATGGTGGCTGACACAGACTACGCTTCAGTGTAGATGGAACAAATTAAAACCAGCTTGTTCTGAGTGCATTTGGTGCCCATTTGGATGCCTCAGCGCTCCTTCAATTAACATGGCTGTTGATTCTAGCTTTCCCTTTGCTCCCAAGCCAGAAGTTAACCTTGGTCTTTCTGTTTCCTCCCCCACATCTCCCTTGCCTGGAATTTGCTTACATCCTCCCCTCGGAGAACTGCCAGGAATCATCTTTACCTTCACCCTGCTTTTGCCCAAATCTGTGGGCATTTGTATACGCCACAGCATTTGATCCTCATTAATTTAACGCACCTTATAAATTTTAACCCAGGTTATTTTGGTGTGTTCAGTAGGTGTTTGCACGCCACATGCTTTCAGACAAGTTAAGTCTCGTGTAATTCCTGGCAGATTCCAGGGGGCAGCAAATACCAATCTACCCCCAGTAATGTCTTTCCTAAAGAATTCTTGTGTCTAGATCACTTCCTAGCTCAGTTCACTTTTTAAATGGTCGTCTTTCACCCCTGTGCCCTCAGCTTCAGGAGGCCAGGGGCACTGCAGCTCAATGAATCGATCCACAGAGCACAGCCTTTAACACTTGGTCCTATGTGCTTCTCCCTGCAAAGACCCTGTGATGGCAGAAATGTGATGTCATTCACTATTCCCCAAAATGGGAACTCTCACCTGCCTTGTACAATCTTCTGGTTCACTGCTCTTAAAAGATATGACTACACAGGGTAATTCATCAGAATAATTATTGTAGAATGAGTTATGCCTCAACAGCTCCCAGGGTGGACGCTCTTATTATGAGAAAAATACTTTTTCCTGATTTAGCAGAATCCATTTCGGAAAAAAGAATTAAACTAACTTGGATAAGAGTGTCCGCACCGGGAGATATCCGAAACGGCTATTATGCTTCAAATTCAGACTCTCTTCTTCAGGAAAAGCTTCCTCACGTAGACAACCCCTAAACCTCCCCTTCCCCCTAAGTTTCAGGTGACTCCGGACATGGATTGATGACCCATATATATTGGTTCCATCAGTGTTACACAAGTGTAAAAACATAACAGACAGATGCAGCCCCCAAAACTGGGGTAATGTTAACCAAGCAGACAAATAATTTACTTGAATTTTTTCAGGGGTTCTTCATCAGTGAACCACCAGGGAAGGTTTCATCTGTCCAGTTTATGCCAAAGTAGCTATTTGCTCAAAGCAGAACAGGCTTTTACCTGTTCCCCTACCAAGTAATGGAAAGGTGCCATAATAGCAGACTACACTTTGAGCTACTCTGAGATAAGCTGCACTGTCTGTTACCTACTCTGGTATAATTTACATGGGTGCACCACACTGATGTAACTTATGCCGAAGTATGTCACCATCTCCCCATGCCCTCCCTCTGTAGCATTACAGGTGGGTCTGTAGGGGGGAACCAAGTACCAATAAACTCTACTCTGCCCAACCAAGGTCTGTAATGCCAACTGACATGAGCTTTTAATGTTATCCATGGATCTCCACAGGGAGTAACTTCCCTCCCCGTTCTGGATATGTCTCTTCCAAAGGCAGGAGCACTCTGAAAACAGTCATTCCTCAGGTCCCCCAAGCTGACCTGTTTGCCCGAGGTGTTGGTTGAACTGTTGCTTTGGTTATTCTGTCATCATGTAGACTGTTAGTGACTGGGTCCTGTTTCAGATAGAGCCAACCACCATAACAGTGCCAAGATCAGAGCTGAGCATTGTAACAGTGCTCAAGGATTGCCGGTCCAAATTCTGAGCCCAAGGCATGTCAACAACCACCGCCAGGGTTAACTACCAAAATCAAGCAGGCTTGCTTCCTCTGTGGAAAGAAACTGGTTTCTCTCTCACCATTCTGGATCCTCTTTCTGTAGGATGTGAAAATTGTTCACTGAGACTTGGGGTTAAATGGAGCTGAAGGGAATCCGGCACCTGATTTCAATGGGAACAAAGCTCTCAGCATGTTTTGGCTCCCTTGAAAATGGCAGGATAGTAAAACATTCCTCACTGTGCAAGTGACAGGTAGAAATGAAAAAGCTGCCTACTGGCTTGTAAAGCTACTTGGATAAAAACCCTGTTGGCTTAAAAATTGAACAAAAACCAGAGTGAGCCCCCAGAGATACCGTGTTCTGCCATCCTTCAGGATTTAGTTGTAGGCTTGGCACTTTTGCTGAGTTTGCGTAGAGCAGCAGGGACCTCTAGCGACCAGTTAGGAAAATACCAGCTCTGCATTTCTGTAAGCGCAAAGTAAAAAAAAAAGCCCTTACCTGCTGCTGATTCTGTTCAAAGGCCCCTGCCCAACACAAGAGGTTAATTACTTGGGTTATGGGAAACTAGTATGTTCACACACTGTCACTGGTTCAACAGACCCCCATGAGTTTTACTAGGAGATGGGAAATTCCTTCATCAAATAACAGAAGCAATCCGTCACCGTAAGTTTAGTGTAGCAGAGCAAAATACTATAGGGTTGAGCAGAAACTGCCACCTAGTGTCTAGTCAAAGCCAAACTCAGGGAGACACAGGAGGAGGAAGACACAGGAAGCGTTCTAATTCCCACAGAAAAGGCTCTTGCCAGGAGGCCAGAGGGTTCAGCTAAGGATCTGCAATATCCAAATTAGACCCAGTCCTGGGACAAGGGCCTTTGTTCTCCCAATGTCTTTTCACATCGCACCAGCCTTCTCGCAGATGGTGGTGGGTCCGTGCAAGGATAACTAGTGCTCAGGGCCTCCAAGCACTTTGCAAGGAAACACACCGAGCCTCACCCCCACTGCAAAGTTGGCACCATTCCCATCTTACAGATGGAGGGAGATGAGGCACAGAAGAGTCAGGTGATAGACTGGCAGAGCTGGATCCCCACAAGCCTTGAAGCATATCCTGCTCCAACCACTAAACCTCATGCTCTCCTAAACACCCCAGTGAAGTCCTACCAAGGCCTCTGCCTCCCTGGAGGACAGCACTGGTTCAACTTCCCAAGGTTCCTCCAGAGAAGCAAAAATCCAGGTTAACTAGTAGCTCCATATGACAAAAGTGCCCATGGAGGAAGGCAGGCAAAAATCAAAGAGATTCCCCATAGATTTGAGGGAGAGTGGGTGTGGAGGAGAAGACAGGGAGATGGGAAGTATCAGCAAGGGAAGCTTCAGTCATTTCTGTGCCAAAGAAATGAACAGCTGTGACCCAGCAAAATGTACTGCAGCCATGTATGTCCCTGAAGACAGGGTGAGTCAGAAGTGGCCCCAAACTGAGAAGAGAGACAAGCTCTTTCAAAGACACACAACCTGCAGGTTCTCCCTCAAAGGCAGTTTTTAATTGACATTATATAAAAAAACCATTGGTAGGAAACAATGTTTGAACCCTCCATGTCTAGAGAGGCTCACAGTATCACATACACCAAATAAAGCTCTCGGCATCAGCAGGCAGGTGATAGCAGATTTGATGACTGATACCCAGGTTTCACCTGCAAGGTCTCGGTACTCAGTGAACCAGCCTCCTGGCTCCAGTAGACACATCACCATCCTGTGCTCTATGTCTGAAATGTCAATAAGACAGGGCCCAAAATGGCTGACTCCAACACGCATTTAGGGACAGGGAGAACACCCCAGAGCACTGACCTGAACAATTCACCAGTTGAGACAGGATGCGTAGCTGCAACATGGGGTCTTGTGCAGAAGAGTATGGACTCTTGAGTAAAACGGTCACACTCCTATCATAGGTGAGAGCAGCTACTGCTAGGACTGGCTACAAGACCCTTCCGGTGAAACAAACGGTTATCCTAAGATGAAACGGTGGCTTCCTCCGTCTTCTAATTTTTTGGGCTGAGTTGGGGGTACATCAGAGGCACCTCTGACTTCCCACCAAAATCTACCTAGTGAGAGACACGCCAGTTATAGCCACTCTTCCCAAGGGCCACAAGTCCATTTTGAATCATGAGGGGATAAGACCATACAAAAACAAAACGAAAACTGCACAAGGAGGAACGTGTGAAGACAACAGGATTCAGGTGCTTTCTGAGTTCAGGAATACTGGTTGGGACATGGCAGAACTGTATAACACTGGAACGTAAAGGCTGACGTGATGAGATGCCAAGCTGCTACTCCTCGCTCCCTCCATCATCCCGCCAGTTCCAACAGCCTCTGCCGGGTCTCCAGCACTATCTCCTCCATCACCTCCGGTTTCAGAATGTCCTTGATCTACAGAGGAAAGATGAAGAGCCACATTCACACAGAAGGATCATTGCAACCCTTACACCTGGGGTGGACAAGACCATGCTGGATGCATTCAGCAACAAATGGCAGGTGAGAGTTAGTGAAGCTAACAGAAATATCAGGGGTTGTGACCCAACAAAGCTTCAGTGGCCACAGTCAAGGCAGATGCTCTAAGACATGGATAGGACTTCCCTAAGGGCACCATAAAGATTCTTGCATGGACTATTCAACACTTAAAGAGAAGACAGGAGTCCTGAGACCCTCACCTGAAATATTACATACATATTCCTATGCCTAACACAACATGGAGGCAGAGCCCACTGGGTGGAAAAGCTGATGGTGAACATGAAAGAAGGCATTTCAGAGTTTGCTGTGTGAAGAGGAAAGGAGACCCTCCACTATTTCCATTTTCGCTGACAGCGCCAACACAAAAACTAACATGTGTTATGGTGTTTATGGTGCAGAGGGGTGCTGAATGCAAAAAATCCAGTCATAGAAAGTCTAACACCAGAAACCTTCCAAGGACTGGAAAGGGATGTGAGCATGCGAGGCCCACAGCAAAATGCCTGGGCTTCTAGTTCATTGTGCAGCAGGCTGGGCCTCCCTCCTCTGCATTCACAGACCACCCTGCCTTACCCTGGTGCAATTCCTGCCTTACCCTGGTGCAATTCCATGCCTAACACTGACACCAGGATAAGACAGGGAAGGGCTGCTATTCTGCCCAAGGCAAGGAACTTACAGGCACTAGTCAAGAGGCAGCTCATCTATGGAGCTCAAGTTCAACGTTATCCGATGCGGATAAGCCATCCCCAGTTTACTGACAGGTTAAATGGCTTGGATAGGAATGAACTTCTCAAGCAGGGGTTGGACTAGATGGCCCCTAGAGGTCCCTTCCAGCCCTACTTCTCTAGGATTCTGTGGTTCTATGATTTCAACCTTCTCATGATGTTATTTCACACCATCAAAAGGGCCAGCCTGCCACCACCTACAACAAGAATTCTTTTGTGGGGGAACTGCAGACAACCCCTCACTGCAACTGAAGGCATGCACAAGCCTATTAGGTCTGGCATGAACTGGAGCAGGCCGTGCCCCTGGTAGCATGGAGTGAGGGGGGCAGTGATTGGACTCAGTACCTGATGGGAGAGTGATGCTTCGTAGCAATACAAAATGCTGGTGTCATAGAGCATCAGTTTCTGTGTAACCAGAGCCACGATGCAGTTCCGGAGTCGTGAGATTACCTCCCGGTCACCTAAGGAGACTGGCTGAAGACGACAAAATGAGGATGAACTCAAATTAGAAAGTAAGGGATGAAATCATAGGGAAATAATAGCAGTCTACTACTTCCACCCATAGCTGCTATAGAATACAAGTTCTGTCCATGAGTATGGCTCTCAAGGCACAAGGAGGCACCAGTGCCAAGTGATCTGAGCAGGCTGGGAGCCAGGGATCCTTGGTTCTTTTCCTACCACCAAGGAAGAAATAAGGTTTATCTGTTATGGTAAAAGGATTCATGCCAGTGGCATGCTTTGGGAAGAAAGGAACTTGAACATTGAGACAGCTGTCTAATCAACTGCAGGTTCCCCCAGTTGTGTTTTTACCTCCCTGCCCAATTGTCCATGTCTTGGGAAATGGCCTTCCAGCCAAGCTCTGGGCAGGAACCCCTTCTATAGCCCACCAATTTGCTCCTTAAATTGGCTAAGAGTGTTATGCCTTCAGCACACACCACTGCAAGGCAAGAGATCAGGACAAAGGAGTAAGCTGCATCTGGCAGCAGACTATACCACACAGCCCCACTGCTGTCATTGTGCAAAGGACAACTGCCAAATGCCAGCTAGTTCACCCCACATCCACAGTGCTAATGTAATACTCCATGCTCCTAAGTAGGAGACACAAGGCGGACTAGTCAATGCTAGAAGGGCTAGGAACTTGGTAGGTTAGTAGATCACTCTGCATGCCTGTAAGTCCACTGATCGTAGGATATTGTGGCTGTGAATTCCACATCTGTGGTCTGCTGGTGGCTCCTGGAGAGCTGCCTAGTCACCTGATGCTGGCTCTTGTCAATGTTTCCAGCCACTAATTCCTATTAGGAGCCACTACAGACATAAAGACTTGTACCCCCAGAGCATCAAATCTATGTTGAGCATCCTGCCAGCATGAAGGGGAGGGGAGAAGCTTCCTATGACACTAAAAGGAAATGTTTGAGAGCCCCTGGGTAAGGACTTTACCTGTGCGAAGGACAGTACTTAACCACAGATGGGTCTAGGGAGGTGAGGGGACCTGACTCCAGCAAGGATATAAAAGAGCTCCGTCAATAGCTAGTGGAAGACAGGTTGAGAAGGAGGCCGTTGGACACAGCTTTCCCCACCCTGACCAGTCCCAAAGCACCGTTATCCTCACCTCCAGATTGGTGATGAAGCCACCTGCCTCCTCATCTTTCTGCTCAGGAGTGGGGTAAATCCAGATGAAACCATTGTTGCCGAGGATCACCGAGGCGCCACAGGGCAGGTCGTGGAAGTGAGTCTTCTGGCGCTTCACAAGGGAAGGCGAAACCTGAACGAGCACACCCTGGCCAAGCTGAGAAGAGGGAGGTGTGGGACACATCATGAGGGAGAGGTGTGGAGCCAGGAGCCAAACCAGTGATGCCAGCTCCTTTAGTGGTATGAAAATGAATTGGCTCCAACTCTTCTGTCCCCCTCTGTGAAACAGGGATGTAAAACCTGCCTGCCTCATGGGGCGCTGGGAGGATTAGCTAATGCCTGTGCACAGCTTTGAAGATAAGGAAGGCTCTAAGTGCTTAGTGAGAGCATTAATAATATCTTGATCGTACCTACACATCATTCATCCCCGCAGAAAAATGAAGAGTGAGCAAGTGGCTCAATTTAGCAGAACATCTTCCCTTTTAATCCAATCGCTGTCCCTCAGCCTTTGTACCCTGAGCACACTTCGCTTTCATCTTTTAAGCACTAATACCCCAGGTCTCATAATCCCAAAATGTGGCCTGCACTCCAAAATGGCCTGTTGGCTTATCTCCGCACACAAAACCAAAGATAAACGCCAACTGTGTAAAGCCCAAAATAGAGGGCTGAGAAGGGGAAGTCACAAGGCAAAGGGAGGGATGGGTCTGGTTGTTAGGGAAGTTATAGCCTGAGCATTCTCGGACCCTGGGTGGATTTGCAATCTGCACCTCGCATAGCTCCACTGTGTTTAAAATGTGCCTGACCCTAGAAAGGCCATGCAGCAGGAACCACCTAACATTTTACCTCTTCTCCATCACCTGCCCCTTTCAAAGAAGGCTTTCCTCTTCTCCCTCTGTGGTGCCTCCCTCACACAATGCAGTCTGCACTACCCATGAAGAAGCTATAGGCATATTCCCACTCTAGCTATTTAGATATCAGTTTAATGCATACTCAGTGCTGGCCTATATGCAGCCACTGAAGTCAATGGAAGCAGAACTAAGCCAAGTCCAAGTGTCTTTTGGAAATACCTGCCCCTTGGCCCAAAACCGAGATGGGCTATGCCTGTCTGGCTGACTCTGATGCTAACCAGCTACCACTACATTATGGCAAACATCACCACAGACACAGACCCTCAGGTGACTGTGACCAAGTAGGATCCATCACCTCCTTGTACCAGCGTTCAGAACAAAATTCTACGTGTTTGCTGACAATGGTGCCTGCAGAGGGGCATCTTGCACTCTCATCTCCCTCCTACATGTCAAGGCCCCGCACCCCACACAGGTTGGAGTCTCCAGCTGTTGGGACACAGTGATTCCCTGGCCAGTTTATCCATTAGGGTGGGCACCTCAAGCATTGTCTCACCCACCATCTTCAGATTTTCTTCAAAGACAGGGTAAGGCACTGGATCCCAAGAAGCACAGAGGTCCAAATGCTAACTCACCTTCCCGTATTTCAGACTCCGGGTGTGCAGAGATACAGCCCCATCAGAGAACACCGACTGGACTTCCGCCTGTCAGTGCTGTTTAAGGAAACAAACAGCCTGCAGGGAATCAGACCTCACCCTTGCTTCCCCCACCTTCCACAGACAATGGTGGACAATCCTGAAATATGACATTTAGGGAGGTCCCATTTGCCCCAATCCATCCCCACCTGTGACACCTTTGTCAGGCCAGCCTAAGACTCAGAGCTCAAACCAGTCTAAGGCTCAGAGTCCAGTCTACCTGCTCAGCCTGGTGGCCTCACACCAGGTTACAGAGTCAGAGAGAGGTGGACTCTCCAACCTGAAGACTTAGGCCCTTCAAGAACTGCAAAAGCATACACAGGTCAGTGATTCAGCCCTCCCCACCCCAGCCAGCACTGCAACCAGGGGTAACTGGGGAGACCAGCAAACTGGAGGTAAAAGGCTTAGGGAACAGCATCCAGGCCAGGACAGGACCAGCCTAACAGCCTGAGCCACTCAGGGTCTTAAGCACAAGGCCCCCCCACCACAACAGGCCAGTAGATGATCCCAGCCTTCAGGAACAACCTGAAAGTGGTTTCCCTCAAGCAGTCATCCTAGAGGAGATGCACTCTTCAGTCAAGCAACTCCAGAGACTCATAGGGGAGCTATTAAATGCTCCAAACGCCCAGGTTCTCACTGTGGAACAACTGCTTCTTGGGCACAAAGGAGACTAAATGCCAGAGAGAGCCAGTGAGGAGGAGAAACATTCCTCTTCATTTCAGGCTAATGTAACACTTCATGCCCCCCACCCTGCTCCACCTGCCCTGGGCAGTAGTGGACCGGAGAACCCTTGGGTAGGGTTCATCCACAGTAATCCTGTTGAATGGCTGGGGTTTGGCGATGCACTCAGGTCCCACCCAGGCTTCTGCTGCCTGTCTGCAAATGAAGGAAGGATACACTGATCAGGTCCCCCTCCTGCAGGTAGTCCCTCATGGCCAACTCATCCTCTGCCGATCTCCTCCTCTGGAAAACATAAAGGGATGGAAAGTGACACCCAGCCTACAAACAGTGAGACCTAACCAGTCCCCAGCCTAATTCTTCCTTCCATCTATCACCCAGGTGAAGCTAGAGAGAACAGGTTCCTTAGATCATCAAGGACAGCACCCACTCCTCTGTCTTAACCCTGCCTGCCTCTCCCCATAGATCATGCATACTTCCCAGGGAGGTCCTGCAGCTGAAAGCTTCTGGTGCAGATAAGGCGCCAGACAATGTATCAGAGGACCAACCCTGAACCAACCAGGGTGAGGGGAGCAGACAGGATGGGAACCAGCAGATCTTTCTTAGCTCGGTGCCACAATCCCAATGTGATGTAAAATCAGTGACAGCCTAGAGGTGCCATGTAATGGATGCATCTTTCCCAGGAGATGCTGTACTGCGAGTTTTAGCTACATGGAACCCATCCAACAGGGCACGCTAGCTCAAGGTGGAAGGGCCTTGCTCCCTTCTCCTCCATGCTTAATGCCCCCTCAGCACAGGCTCAAGTGTGCAACTTCTCTCAGGGGAATTCTGCACACCACAGCTTTCATCTGGGACCTGGGGCTGCTCCTGCCCTCTCTCCAAGGCCAGACTCAGAGTCCCATGCAACACTGATGTATGGACTAGCTCCATATGGATGCTACAACACTCAGCAGCCACTGGGAAAGAAGTTTTGTTGCCTCACAGCACACGTCAGTGCCCTGCTTCTTGTCTCAGCTGGTTGCAAATGGCAAGAAAGAAACACAGCATCATACAAGCTGGGCTTCTACTCACCAGCTCCCCTCCCGGCAGATTCATGGACGAGAGAAGCAAGACTGAATCCAGCCTGGAGTTTGTCTCCACCTTCCACCGTTTCTGCTGCACCTAAGGCGGGAAAGAGAAAGAGGTGGGAGAAATTCCTCTGGCTGGATCGCCGACAGGGCCTCTCTCTGTCCAGCAGGACCCTCAAGAATGTAACCCAGCCCATGAACAAATGAAGAGGAATAACTGAAGATCTGTCTTGTTCTCAGCACACATGAATAAAACTAGTGCCCTTCACTTATGGTGAGAGCGCCCGACTCATATTAGGGCATAATGCCCTGCCAGTTCCAATATGCTGCCTGTTTACAGCGTAACAAACTGATCGTCAGTGTAAGAGCCAAGTGCTTAAATACCCTTTCAGCACCACTGCCTACTTCATAAATTACCTGTGCTCTCTAACTGCCCCAGAGACAGTGGACGGGAAGCAGCTATCAAAGGGCTGCTATTTGAAGCCTTGAAAATAAAGCAGATAGCTGGTTTCATGGCTACTCTTGCCCCTCCTTTTCAAGGCTTTTAATAGCAGTCCTGAAACTATCAGACTCGGAAATGGAAAGAGCCTGCCGGTTTCGGGGCTGCTAATGCCACGGCACTGAGAGCTGCTGTGTGCTCCTGAGCACTGATCAGCTCCAATACAATTCCAGGTAAGACTTTTTCAGTCTCAAGACTATTCTCTTAAACTCAGTACACTCTAAACCCACTGCCTATGCACCCAGAAAGAGTATTCCTGGGGGCACAGATGTAGCACCCAAAGCTACTTGTCATCTCTGGCTTTTAAATTACTGGTGATATTAAGAACGTCCTAGTAACCAAGGAGGCCAGTGCTGTCCTGGTTTCAATGACAGGTCATGCCTTGCTCAAGGTCTCTCAGCAGCACAACCTGGAACCAAACTCAGGGGCTTAGGCCATGCCAGTACAGCTACGGGCTGAGCTTCCACAGCCTTTATGGTCAGACTGTAAAAGATCTGATTGCTTAAGTTGCTGGGTGCACCTTGGATCAGACACCCAGCCGCAAACGACAGTCTGATTATCTTCCCCCTTGGCTGGGGCTGTGCCCAGGAGCACATCTGATTTATAACATGTAGGACAAGGGTAACTGGGACAATATTGTGAATCAGAGAAATCAAGTCATTCATACAAAACAGTGACTGGAAACCTCTGGGCACTTTACCTCTGTGATTCTCCCAACCACGATGTCACCAACTTCACCATTATACCTGGGCACAAGAAAAAAAGGGAAACTGTTCACACTGGATGCAGAAACCGCTCTCAGCTCAGATCCCCTTATCAGCACCACGGTAATTAAACATAAGCAGGGACAAGCTGGCACAGGTCCCAAAAGCACAACCTGCTTCAACTCTAGCACAGTGCCCCAATACAGAGGCTTTTTTTCCAGCAAGTTTTAACTGGGCTCAGCAGAGGTGTAAATGAATTAAATTCACTGGGCTCTGCTACCCGGGAGGTCAGAGCGGACAATCGTGTGGTCCCTCCAGGTTTTAACAGTGACAAGCAACATGGGGCCTAATATCATGAGGATCAGAATAGGATGCAATTTAATAAAAATAAGTGTGAAGTGCTGCACCTGGGGAGAAAGAATCACCAAGACACCTCCAGACTGGGAAGTACCATTCTAAGCAGCACAGCAGAGGAAAGGGATCTTGGAGTCACAGTCGATGCAAAAACGAACACAAGTCGCCAATGTGACAAGGTAATAAGTAAGGCTAACTGCACCGTCTGGCATTAGCAGGTGCAAGCAGGTCAAGGGAGGCAATACTTCCCTTCTATGCAGCATTGGTGAGGCCGCAGTTGGAGTAGCGTCCAGTTTTGGGCGCCGTACTTCAACAGGGATATAGATAACCTGGAAAGGGTTCAGAGGAGGGCTACTCAAATGGCTGAGGGCCTGCAGGTAAGATCCTAAGAAGACAGACTGACGGACCTGAATCTCTTCAGCCTCTGCAAGAGAAGGCTGAGAGGTGATCTCGTGGCTGTCTATAAGCTCATCGGGGGAGGAGGTT
>NW_017729011.1:16715126-16715942 GCF_001723915.1 Gavialis gangeticus | reverse complement strand
TAAGAAGACAGACTGACGGACCTGAATCTCTTCAGCCTCTGCAAGAGAAGGCTGAGAGGTGATCTCGTGGCTGTCTATAAGCTCATCGGGGGGGGAGGGGCAGCAGGGAATAGGGGATGCTGTGTTTACCAGAATGCCCCTGGGGGTTACTAGAAACAACAGCCACAAACCATAAAGGAGCAGATTTAGGTTGCACATCAGGGAAAAATTCTTTACGGTGAGAGTTACCAAAATATGGAATGGGCTTCCCAGGGAGGTGGTGCTTCCCCCTACCTTGGAGGCGTTTAAGAGGAGATTAGACAAGCACCTGGCTTTCCTGCCCAGAGCAGGGGGTCGGACTCGATGAGCTAACAGGTCCCTTCCGACCCTAGAAACCTATGAAATCACCTCTCTGGTTATGCCATTTGGATGTAGTTAGCACACATGACTGCATCCAGTTTAGCAACCTTCGCCCTACCGGTTTCGACTGCAGGGCGCATGCAGAGACCCATCCCACCCCCACCTCCAGCACCCGTCAGGGGGAAGCTCTGCCTTAGCAGCTACCCCAAAGCGATACCCGGGCTCCTGGCGGGTCCAACAGGCACCTCGTGCCTCCCTGACCGACGGCGCTCACCTGGTTTTCAGGGCTTTGACGCAGATCAGCTTGTTCACTCGCTCCACTGCGCCGGCCACGGACGCCACCAGTTTCTCCTCGCCCATATAGGTGCCGTGGCCCCTGCCGAGGAGAGAGTATGTGACGCGGGGGGGCCCAGGAAGGCTCCCCCCACCCCAACACGAAGCAGGCTGGGGTGGACCCCACCCCCCGGCAGAGAAACC
>NW_017729011.1:16696016-16710126 GCF_001723915.1 Gavialis gangeticus | reverse complement strand
AACGGACGCCACCAGTTTCTCCTCGCCCATATAGGTGCCGTGGCCCCTGCCGAGGAGAGAGTATGTGACGCGGGGGGGCCCAGGAAGGCTCCCCCCACCCCAACACGAAGCAGGCTGGGGTGGACCCCACCCCCCGGCAGAGAAACCCCCTGCCAAGGGGGTCCCATGCGTGACCAATGGGGTGGAGGTGGGTGCAGGGCAGGACACATAGGGGCAGGGGGTAACCCAGGGCCACCCCCCACACTGGTACGAGCTGGGGGCCACCTCGCAAAGCAGCAGCTCTGGAAAAAAGGGCCTGGGGTTACAGCAGACACGAAGCCCCCGCCGGGCAGCAGCAGAAGCCCCAGAGGCCCCATCCCATGCACCCCCCCCAAAAAAAATACCCCAGAGGACATTAGGAAGCCTGCCCCTCCCCACCTCATGTAGCCCGTGTCCGTGGTGATCGTGTCCCCCGGCGCCACCAGGTCCCTCCCGCTGCCGCGTGCCAAGCCCTGGCCCACTAGCTTGCGGGCCACGGGCAGCCGGACCTCCATCGCCGCCATTCCGCCTCCTGGCAGCGCGGCAGCTTCAGGCCCCTTGGGTACCACGGGTTTCCCGCCACCATGCCAACTGCTGGCAAGAGCACGTATGCGGGCTCCCCGCGCCGCCATCTTGGGGAAGGGCGGAGCGGGCGCGGGGAAGCCATGTTGAGTCCGGGCAGGGGAGGCGGAACAGCCTTCGCTGCATTGGGTGTTGAGGGAAGGCGGGTGGGCGGGTCCATCTTTAGTGGTGGCAGGCGCTTGCAGAGCTCTGGTGCCCCCCGGTGCTGGCTGTGGGGAGCTCGCAGGGTGAGGTCGCAGAGATGCTCCAGCTTTGCCCCCAGGGTCCAGGGCAGGGGGCTCACAGGGGCGAAGCTGGCTCAGGCTCCCCCTTGCAAGGGGGGAGCCTTGCAGGGAGGAAAAGTGTCCGGTCCCACCAGGAAAAAACTGGGTCAAGCACATGAGAGCCAGCCCCTCGCCCAGCCCACTGCCACTGCCCTGCTCGGTCCGCATCTCCAGCCAGCGCATTTACTCCTCCAGTGCAGGATGGTTCGGACAGGCCTCAGGCAGGCGCTCGGACTAGATGTGGCCTCTGGAGGTCCCTCCCGGCCCGACTCCTCTACGAGTCTATGGATAAGCAAGAAAGAATCTGGCCCTCGCGCGCCCAACGGGACAGGGCTCTCGCGCCATCCTGCACGAGACCGGATCCTGCTAACGCTCTCCCTTGGGAGAGCCTGCAGGCATTGTCCTGCTCCAGGCCGGCTGCCTGCCCGGTGGTGAGCACCATGCACCACAGCTGCATAACGCTCGGGTTGAGGCGGCACCGAAACACCCTCTGCATGTCTGATCTAAAAGGTTAGGGCTGCTCCAGACATAAAAAGCCTGGCCTAGACCCTCACACCAGGCCAACAGGCTCTGTGCAAGCCTGCGCTAGCATTCCCCAGGCCTGCGCTGTGTTATACAGATGGGCATGTGGTTGTAAAGGCAAGTGCTGGCCAGAAGGAAATGGGAAATGGGCACCGTCCAGTGCACTTCTGTGTTAAGGACCTGTTTGCTGTGACTGAAAATCTGAGGCTTGATGCCTTGCATTTGCACAGGTGCTGGTGCACACGTGAGCATTGGGGGGGCGTACATGTGTGCAAATGATTTTCCTCCTATTCTAAAGACCACTCTCTTTCAAGATGCAAGGATTATCCTAGACAAACGGCAGGTCAGGACTGATCAGTGCTTCGTCTGAACTGCGCAGTGTAGTAGGGTCGGAGAGGGCAGATTCAGAGGCACTTTTGATCATCAGGTCTGACCTCATGTGTTGCACCGGCCAGGGACTCACCTTCAAGGGACTGCTGCACTTTGTGGCTGAAGGCGTCTTTTAGGAAGGCATCCAATCTTGCTTGACCCCAAGCAACAGCAAATCTCCTGCTTCCCATAGCAAGCTGTTTTAATGGCTTGACCCCCAAGCAGCAGCAAATCTCCCCTGCCCTTAGCAAGCTGTTCTACTAGCTAAGGACACGCGGGCAGGAACTTTTGTTCACTTCACTCCAACACAGTGAAGAGGCATAAAGGATGTAAAAAGGGAGTAAAAAGGAGAAAAAGGAAAGTAAAAAAAGGAAAAGGGAGGTAAAATGGAGAAAAAGGAAGGTAGAAAAAGGAAAACAGAAATAAAAAGGCAAGAAAAGAAAGGAAAAATGAAAAAGAAAGGAAAAAGGAAAAAAGTAGAAAAAAGGAAATAAAAAGGCAAAAAAAGGAAAAAAGGAAAAAAGAAGTTAGAAGAAAAAAAGAAAGTAGAAAAAGGAAATAAAAAGGCAAAAAAATGTAAAAAAGAAGGAAGTAAATAGGTGAAAAAAGGAAGTAAAAAATAAAAAGGAAGTAAAAAGGCAAAAAAAAGAAAAAGGAAATAAAAAGGAGAAAAATCCAGGGACCCCCTTCTAACCAGTTCCCCGCGCCAAAGCCAGCATCAGGCTGTCCTAAAATACAGCAAGGCAGAAAAGTGCCTAACGATTCACAATCTAAATGATAAATGTTCCAAGTAATTTTTATTTAGAATACAAGAGAGAGAGCGGTACAAAGGTATTTACAGCTGTGTACATATACAATCAAATAATATATAATATCAAAGTTTTGTAAATAATGTTTTACATAAATATGTACAAAGTTAAAGTGACAGTTGTTTTCTGGAAGTAAAACACAGTTTGTGAAAACTCTATACATCTCATACTTAGAATTAATATTATAATAGCTTCTCTTCCACGTTATATTACAAATCCCCCTCTTTGCCTGGGTTCGTGACTGCGGCAGGCCTCCAGGAGGCGCTTCGGACTGCGTTCGGGTTGGGGCTTGCCCGAAGGATGGGTTTCTCTCTGGTCTCCAGAGGGCAGTGGAAGGAACAGTTTCAATGGTCCCTAAGGAAAAGAAGGGTCTGCTGAAGGACCAGCGTGGCGGGGTGGGGGGGAGCTGAGGAGCTGAAGGAGAAGCGAGACCAGGCGTGTGTGTGCAGAGGAAGGGCTTGCACCCTGGGCAAGGGGAGCCGTGCCCGCTGGAGGTGCCTCCACCCAAAAACATCCCCCGCGCGGGCTGCACCAGTGCTCTTGGTGAAACACAGGCATTGCGTTTCCTGAGAGCACTGCAGGGCAAATCTTTTACCAAGGGGCTGGCGCTGCACCTGCCTGGGCAGAACCTCAGCCCCGGGCACCGTCTGCCTGATTTCACACATGCAGAGTTGACCGGAAAAGCTGGGGGCATGATTCTGGAGGCTGGGTTGAAGTCTCTGGGAAGGTTTCCCACCCCCCAGACACAGTGGAGCATCCTTGGCGGTGCTGACCTGGCAGGGGGACATTCTAGCCTGCCTGGCAGGAGGCACAAATCGGTCCTGGCTGCAGAGCCTCGGTGGAAAGGAAGCTGCCCGGCACTGCTCATGCTGGAACTGGGGTTCTCCAGTGCAGGCACAGCGTTAAGGCCAAAGCTATCACGTGCTGAAGCAGGTACGGCTGCATGAACCCCAGCAGAACCGTGCCAGCTCGGGCAATGGGAACAGGGCCTCCTATTGGCATTGTCTTGAGTGGAGGGGGAGGAAAGGAAATGGGAATTTTTCTTTCCTTCCTCCCACTGCATGAATGCAAAACCTGGAGGGGGGTGGGGAATCCAGAAACCTGCCTCTTGACTCTACCCACCCACTTCTACTCCAAGTCTCAATCCTCAGCATATTAACCTTGCCACACTCCTCTATGCCACTCGCTGCCTAATGGGCAACAAAGAGAGCCCCCAAGCCGCCTCCTTGTCCAGAGACTTAGCTCCCTCTGCCCAGGAGAGACCAGTGAGAGGAGACGTGCTGATGGGACCAAGGGGCTGGGGTGATTTTGTCCCCATGACACATCACAGGGAAGCCACACGAGAAGAGCAATGCTTCAAGGGAGGGGCCCCTCCATCAGCACGCAGCGTCATCAGCACGCCCGCCCTGCCCCTGCTCTCCCCACTGCCAGCCCTGCCCCCAAGGGCTGATGCCAAACAGCTCATCGACAACCCCTCCGTGCCAGTCTCCGGCAGCTGGCAAGAGCTGCCCCAAACCTGGCCATCGGTGGGGGCTCACAGCACCATGGTGGGTATGTGATGGGCCAAGGAGGCCGGGTGGGGCACGGGTAAGGCCGGGGAGTGCGACTGCAGGGAGGCATTGGGGGGCCGGTGCCTGGCGCTCTTCTGGTGGGCCCGGAGCCCGGCGAGCTGGGAGTAGGCACTTTGGCAGACCTGGCATTTGTAGGGGCGCTCGCCAGTGTGCAGGCGGACGTGGTTGCGGAGGGTGGAGGACTGGCTGAAGCGCCGGTTGCAGAAGCGGCAGACGAAGGGCTTGTCCAGCGTGTGGATGCGCATGTGGGAGCGCAGGTTGCTGCGGGAGTTGAAGCCGCGGTGGCAGATCACGCAGCGCATGCGCCCTGTCGTGCTGGCCCCGCTGTCCACTGTGTGGAAGTCCTCTGCGTGACAAAGCACATGCCACAGGGGTCAGCTGCCACCCTCGGCCCTTGAAGCCCTGGGGACCCCTGAGCCTAAGCCACTCGCTCCCCTCCTTGTGCCTCGATGATGTGGCCTCTACATGTGGGCTGAATCAATCACCGTGAAGCACCTGTCACATCAGCGCCGTGCAGCTCCTGCTCTCTAAGGAGCGCCGTGTACATTGGGGCACTGACAAACGAGGCCTCCCACCCCCGGGGAGGAAGCCATCGTCCTCTCCTTGGTATAGGTCACAAGCCTGGCTGTGGGGGTAGGCCAGAATAGGAGCCAGGAGGCCTGCTGTGCTGCCCCAAGCAGTTAACTTTGGATCACAGGTGCTGAGCCCACTGGCCCTGCTTTCTACCATGTCCTTCCCTGGGGCCTGGCAGAGGCCAGCGCGCCAACATCTCCCAAGGATGGAGCAGTGCCATTCTGCCAGGAAAGAGCCTTTCACCCCCACGCTGCCCGAGAAGCAGGCTCAGTCTCACTTTGCATGGGATGTTTGTCCAGCAGCATCACTGGCCTGCTCTGCTCTGCTCTGCTCTGCTCTGCAGGCGCCTCTGGCTAAAATAACCCAGGGTCTCAAGGTCAGGACGTCAGAGCATTGGCAGAGTGGAGCAGGGACCAGCGCAGTGGACGCATGCAGCATCTGTCTGCCAGCTCCAGCCAGCGCATCGAAGCCCTCCTAGCCCTCAGCGCCATGAGAAAGCCATGGAGGTGGAGGCAGGGCTTGGCTGTGGGGAGCAGCTGGGGGTGGAGGTCCCAGATGGCAAGAGGACTCACACCCTTGCTCTCGTCGTTCTCTAGCGGAGGAAGGGGGAAGCCTGTGCTGCCTCTGGACCCACCCGCCTGTCTGCGGGCCCTGGCCGTGCCGCGGAGAGGCCCACCCTGCTCGCTCAGTGCCCTCAGCATGCTTCTCTGCCGTGCTCCCAGGGTGGCGGCAAGGGAGAGGGACCCTGTGAGCCCAGAGCATGTCTGTGCCCATGGCCCCCTCTTCAGGGACAGCAGGAGCAGGGGGCTTGGCTGTGAGTGCCACAGCAGGGGCTGCTCCCCATGTCCCCTCCGTCCGTCCCCTTAGAAAACAGCAGGAGCAAAGAAGCAGAGGATGGGAGAGAGGTCCCTGCTCTGGCACCCTGGGAAAGGAAGGGCTTGCATGGGACTAATGATGGGGAAATGGGTGAGTCGGAGGTGAGACCAGGTGTGCCTCCCCATCCCCTGGCTGAGCAGGAGTCATCGCCTTCTCCCCAGCACCCGAGGAGGGAAGCATCACCTCACCTCTGGCCTTGGAGGCAGGTTTTCCCTTAAGGGCTCAGCAGGCAAAACAGCAGTGTCCCAGGCGGGCTGCTGTTGGGGAAGGCTGGGAAGCGATGTTAAGACCCACCAAAATCCTGGGGAGCTGCTGATCTTTATGCTGTAAATAGCTGCCTCTCCCTACAGGGCACAGAAGGGTGCTGGATGTGCCAGCCTGCTGACAGGGACCGGTACAGATGGGCTGGACAACAGGTGCTGGGGTCTAGCTGCACCCCTCCCACCCCCCACAGCCTGGCAAAGGACCAGCCGGTGGGCATGGGAGGAGCTGGGGTCCAGGTGCACTTTCCATCTGCCCCTACATACCGTGCTTATTCTTCTTCTGCTCTTCCTCCAACCCGGGCACACCGGGGATCCCCAGGAAGGTGTTGTGCGAGTTCCCATACCAGACCAGCAGCTCTTGGTCCGGAGGAATCATCTGCAGGGAAGGAGACACAGATGGGGGAGAGGTGAAGACGGTTCCCCTGGGAACAGCTGGGGCCAGACCCCTTGAGCCAAACTCACCCCTGGTGACAGGACACAACAGTATTTGGATTAGGAGAGGGAGCAAGCTCTTACCCTGCCAGCCAGGCCCCCAGTCCCCGCAGCAGCCTGGCAGGGCTGCGCCGGCAGCACCCAGGTGCCTTAGAAGCACTTTTGCATTGTTAATGTGAATATTTAAAGCAGTTTCACATTGCTTCCCATTTTTCATTGTGTCTCAGGGCTGGGGGATGCCAAGAAACTCCTGCCTTGGAGAAGAAGTCAGGGGACAGCTGGGGCTTCTGGCCTGAAGCCGTAGGCTAAGAGAACTAGTCGCTGCTGAAATGATTCCCCATGAAATACTGCTCTCAGCACCCGCGCTCAACCTGATGTCTTTAAGCCGAAGAATCCACCCCCCGCTGAGAGGGACAAGGCCTTTCTCACTTGTCCCAGCTACTATTTCAGACTCTCAGAGAGCCACGACTGAGTGACGCTGGGCCCACAGTTTTACGGCTTCTTTGCAAACTGCAAGAGCGAGAGATTTAATTAAAAAATACCAATAAACCCCCTGACTCTGGAGCATAATTCTGCAGCTACAAAACAACAGGCTAACACAGCAAAACCCTTCAAGGGGGCTACTTTTAAGCAGGTGAACAAGCACACTGAAAACTCGATGGCCTAACATTAGACACATGCTTAACAACTTTGATGAACAGGGGTTTAATTGGGAGTGCAGTAACCCATGTTCGGAAATGGTGCAGAAGGGATTGCTTTCGGGGATGAATTATTTAACTGGATTGTTTCTGTATAATAGAATAGAAGCAAAGGTGACAACTTCTGGGTGCATTCACTGAGATCCTTACGCAAGAAGGGTGAAAAGGAGGAGGAGAACAGGGGAAGGAAGAAAGAAACTGAATTACAGACATGCCCTGATGAATCTGCCAGGAGGAGATGAGGGAGGAAAGGGCAAAGGGCACTGTCAGTCCCAGGCAGATGCGTGCGTTAGCTCCAGGCAATGCTCAGACCCTGCGTTGAGGGAGACACTGCAAAGCCCAGCGCAGAGTGTGGGATACGAGAGAGATCGCAGAGAGCGTGTCTGTGTGAGTGAAAGGAGAGGGAGGGACACAGGACCGGGGGAGCGCGTGCAGGAAGAAAGAGCGCAAGAAAGAGGGCATTCAAATGCACGCGTGGAGGAGATGGGCTGTGAAGGTGTGGGCATCTGTGCTGATCAGAGATGGGGTGGCTATCAGCCTGTGAAGGAGTGGAAAAGGTATGTACCCATACAAACATGGATGGGCACATGCACAGATGCCGCATGTGTACATGGGTGCGCATGCACATGCGTGTGCGAGATAAATCAGATGTTTCACTGCATCTGCCTTTCCCCTGAACTGCATCCCACATCTGCTGGAGGCCAGAGGAACTGATGGATTGTTAATGACAGCTAATTGTTGGTTGCAGCATCACTGTGCATGACACTATTGCGGCGATTAGACCCGTCTTTGCATATCAGAAAGCCAGGCTTTAGGAAGGACAGGCTCCATCCTGCTGCTGGCTTCACAAGGACAGCCCCAATTCCATGCATGCAGGTAATCTCTTTGGGACCACGGTCTTACAACCAATATCCAAAGAGTCATTTGCACTGACTTTGGGCTCTTGATCCTGGGCTTCCCGACCGGTTTTATATCTAGATTCATATTCTGAAATGTCAAGGGGCAGAGAACATGGGCGGGAATCTTGGAGTCATCCCTGCTTTGCGCCACCTCATCTGTGCTCGTTAATGCAACAAGAGCTGGGCCTGAGTGGAGGTATACGCACACAACCTGCTTTTGGGTTGTCCAGGTGGGGGGAAGCAGTGAGGGCATCACAAGCCCTTCAGCTCCCAGGCATGGAAGGAGAAGTTTGCTTTTATACGGACCTTTGGTAGGAGGCAGAATTAGCACCAGTTGCTGAGGAAGGTGGAGCAGGGACCTCCTCCCCTTCCAGGCTCACAAGAAGGATGCTAAAGATGTGGATATAGTCCATGGGGTCTAATGCCCTTCTCCGCCTCTTCCCACCGGTGCACACCGTGGTATCCAGAAACAGCCTGTCTATTTGGACACAAGATCTGATCCAGCATCCCTTGCTCACCCAGAAATCCCAGTGATTTCAAATACACCCATCACCTGAAAAGGAGCCAGCACCCAAATGCACACACCAGCAGCAATATGCATAGGCATGGCGGGAGGATGCAGGGAGTCAGGTGGAGGTGAGGAACACAGAACCAGCAACAGCTTGGGCAGCGGCAATTGTACCTCGCCCCTTTCCGAGGCACCACGTTTGACTTCCCTTCCTCTCCAATAAAAAAAAAAACCTTATTATTAACCCCACACCCACCGCACACAGTTGAGCGAACCTCATGCTCCTACGCTGTGCTGGATCGGGGCCTTACATGGCACTTGTATAATGTCCCAAGAATTGCTTAGGAACTGCCACATACAACAGTGCGATTGGCTATTGGGCTTAACAGGGAGATTTGTTTCAGCATCACATTATTGTTACTTGGGCGGTTTTGGGGGGTGATCTTGGGGAAATAAAAAAAAGAGCGGCGCTCTGGGAACACAAGAACCATAGATTCAGACATCAATAGCGTGAACTGTTTGCTAAACGAACTTCTCAATTAGGCATATAACACTCACTCTATTAGGTACATCACACCATACACACGTACATTCAGATCGATCGATCCAGCCATCCAGAAATTCCCGTCCATGGGCACGCTAGCTTTGAATCTGACCGATCTATACTTTAAGAATGATATACCACGACAGAATATTATCCTCTTCCTCCTATAATCTAGAAACCAAAATACAAAGCAACTCCACTCTCTTTCTGATAAACGACCCGTCCCGCAGCCTGCCAGCACGAGGAGGGAGGCTTAGACGAGCGCTCACTGAAATCCTGGCTGCTGTTTCTGCTCACGAAGAGCCCTGCCATGCGGGGAGCCTGACATCGCCCGGCTGCACGCTCAGATCCCTGGCTGGAAACACACGAGCCGCCCGCCACGGCAAGGAGCGCCGTGCTTTTCTCTTCTCACCCGCCCCTCCCAGCTGCTTGTTTCTCTCTGGATAACATCTCAGGCCCGATCCTGCGGTCCATGCACAGGCAAAGGTTCCCTTTGATGCTGCAGAAAGTCCCCTGCGTCTGGGATGCAGGGTCAGGCCCTTGCTGTAGGTCTGAAGCTGGTGGAGGGCCGGGCCTGCAAGGTGCTAAGCCCTGTGGCCGCTGTCCAGCAAAGCACTCGAGCGCGTGGCTGATCTGAGAGTGCAGGCAGGACCTGCTGGCTTCAGCGGGACGGCACATGCCGGAGCCGAGCACAGCAAGTTCTTTGCTGATTCAGGGCCAAACTGCTCGTGCAGGCAACTGCCGGCCCGTCCTTCCTGCTGGTGCATTCAGGGCACGTCTATTCCTTGCACGGTCTCTCGGGCGCTGTCAAGCCCACCCAGATAGACACGACCCTGACGCAGAGCCTTGTCGCCAGGAGGCTCCAACTGCGTCCCCACTGCCGCGCCAACCCGACCTCCTGCCTTTTCCTGGATCGCCGGTTATCCTAGCCCCGGCACTGGGGTCCCACCAGAGCCGATCCCATCATAACGGGAGGTCAGAGCGTGAGAGCCGCTCCCACCCCCACGTGCTGCTGGTTTCCCCCCGGCAGCAGAGTCCCAGCATCGCAGCCCCGCGCCGCGCTCTGGGCTCCAAGCTGCATCCTGCTCAGCAGGCAGGTGAGCCACCGAGTAGCGGGGCCTGAGCCCAGCAGGACTGGAGGCCAAGTCTTTCCCACGGGGGGCGAATGTATTCCCCACCGCCCCAGGCTCTTCCCTGTCAGGCTTAGGGACCCTCTTCCTTTTGGTTCTCTCCGTGAGGAGCTCAGGGCTCACAAGGACAGTTGTACCTACACACCGGGTCTCTCAGCTCCGACGGGGTCAGGGTCGGAGGTCTTAGAAACAACCAGCTCAACGACTCCGACCCTGCTGCGCTCTGGAGGATCTTGCCCAGGGAGGCTTTTTTGTGACGGGACAGAAACAGGCCTGGCTGTCTCCGTGCAGCCAGCGCCCCACGTGCACCCGCCCCAGCGATCCCGCGAGTCTCACACCGCTGCTCTCGGGATGTGGCTGCAGAGGGCAGAGGTGCCTCAAAGCCCCGCCGGGGCCAAGGCCCTGTCTGCTGGGCACCGCGCACACGCAGCCGAACGCACCGTCCTGCCCGCAGAGCGCTTCGGCCCAGCCCCACAACCGGAGACGGGGGCTTGGCTCCCTCCGCCTGTCTACCCAGGGGCGCCAACGGGGTGAGTTTCCTCTCACCCCAGCCGTGCGCTTAGTCACTCCTGATCCATGTCATGGCGAGGGCCGGATCCTGTGACCCGCACTGACACTGAGTGGATGTAGGTGTCTACTATTAATCCGATTCCACCCGGAAAAACCGTGCCTATATCAGGCGGGTGCATCCTCCTCCTCTTCCTCCCTGCCTTTTGTGCCTAAGTCTAGATGCCAGGATGACAGTGCATTACAAAAGCTGGTGCATGAATGGGCTTCCAGGGACCTGAACAAGGTGGGGGAGAGTCACACTCTGGCGCCTAATTGGAGGAGCTGGAATAGGACCCAGCCCTGAAAGCAGAATCGGGCCCATGGCTGGGAGTCCCGCACATGACTTCAATCCTTGATCCGTCCCTTCTCCCCGTGCTGCCATCCCACAGCTTTTCTCCTGGATTTTAAACCTACCCGATTCTGCTTCCCTTTGGGCCCCCGGAGGCGGAGGCTCAGAAGAGACACAAGGGCTCCTGCCCCCATGGCAAAGCCTTGGCTGACCCAAGTGGGAGAGGGAGCAGACCCCTGGGGTCCGTCCCCTCCACACCTCTACCAGAGGAACAAATCCCGAGCCATATTTCTCCCCTCTCTCTCTTTCTCCCCCCATCCTCCCCCCTGTGCACGCACACCCTGCAATTCAGCCATGAACTGAAATAGCAAGAAAAGAGGAAAGCTCCCCATTTTCTACCCCCCCCAACCCCCGCCAGCCCGCACAATGGCGAGCTCACCGAGGGGCCAGGCCGCATCTCGGGAGCGCGCGTGTGCTATTCTCCGGCACTGCCACGCCGACCCCCACTGCTCTCGAGAGGGTTTCGATGCCAACATCCCTCCCTGCCGGCCAAATCCCCTCTCAGCAAGCCATTAACCTTTTCATTGAGGCCTGAATTAAGCCCCCCGAAGACGGAGCCCTGGTGAACAAGGGAGGATCTGTGATACGGAGAATGCCGGTCCCATGCTCTGCTCCCTCCTCCTGCCCGCGCGCTCGCGCTGCCTCCCCGCTGCCCCTACCTCAATGGCCTTGTAGAATATGCTGTTCCCAATCTGGACCACCTCCAAGTTCTGCTCTTGCTCGTTCCTGGCACACTTGATATAGGTCATCCAGCTACGGTGGTCTTCCTGGCTGGCGTCAATGAAGTAGCGGACGGTGCCGTCTTCATTGAAGACCTAGGGAGGGAGGGAGGGTTGGTACGGAAAGAGCCCCACGGCTGAATGCTCTGCACAAGTCCTTCCCACCTCCCGACATGTGCCCGGGATGAAGGACTGGCGGGGGGGGGAGTCAAAGTGCTGTGTGCACCCCATATCAAGCATCAAGAAACTTAGCACATGGGAGGTTTTTGGCAGAAAGCTCCATTCCTTCCTGCCTGCAGGAGCTTTCATCTCCTGAACCCGGAGGGGAGAAGTTGGTAGGGGAGTAGGCTTCTGCAGCTCCTCTGCCCCGATGGAGAGGATCATGGCAGGGCACTGAATGGGGAAAGCCACATGGCGGGTGGGAAGGGGGCACTGGCAGGGCAGCCCCACGTTTGGTCAGTCCCTGGGGCTGCTCCTTTCATAGGGGGAGAAGCTGCAGCAGCTGCAGTCGGACCGATCCTCCTTCCCGCTGACTGCAATGGGCAGGGAAACCCACCACCCAGCAGCAGAGAGCGTGTGCCACGGGGCTTTCGATGCAGCACGGCCCGGCCCTACCCTGCGATGCTGTCACCTGGTGTGGGAGGCAGCCTGCCAGCCCTGCCCTCTCCGGGACACGAGTCTCCTTCCCCCCGCTGGGGCTGGCGCTGCCTCGGCCAGGGCTTTGGGGCAGGGCGGACTCTAGTTTCACCTGGATCTCTGCAGTGAAAAGTTCCCCAGAGGGGAACACCACTGAGACCCTGGTCCTGAATCTCTGAGGCCCGCCAGCACTTGTCACCGACACCCCCAGATCCAGCCTCTTACAACGCTGTAAGACACGGCACGGCCCTGCCAGGAGCTGAGATGCAGAGGCTGGCAAAGCAGGCGGCCAGGCAGCCACCAGCAGGTCAGTCAGTCGCCGGGTGCCACGGCCACTGCCTGGTCAGCCCTGCTCCCAACCCCGCAGGAAGCTCCTAACTGCTGCTGAGTCACTCTGGAGTCGCACGTGATCAGGATCAGGCCCCCGAGGTCGTGCACTGGAACGGTTTAATGGCACTCAGTGGCCTCGGACCTCGGGCAAGCAGGTGAAAGGGAGGCGAGAGGCTCAGCAAGGCTGCTGCGGCGCGGGGACGGCTGGTTTGGGGTGGAAGGTTGCAAGGGTCTAAGAGAATATGCAAGCGTGTGCGTGTGCGAGTGCGTGTGCGTGTGCGTGCATGGGCAGGGTTTTTTCCTATTGTTCCTCCACCCAGCACCAGCCAGGACAGCTTGAGGCTCTCTGGAGAACCCAGGAGTGCAGAGAGTAGGAGGCAGCTCATCGGCAAGCAAAGGAAGCAACCTTCCTTCCACAGCTGTGCGCACTCCTGCAGGGCTCCCCTGACCGCCCTGAGAACGGGGCCCAGTCCCTGCCCTCCTCCCCATGCAGAGCCGCCCCCTCCAGGGACCCTTGCCCTTATCTCCCTGTGCCCACCGGTCTGGGATGCTGGCAGGGCAGGAGAAGGGGCTGGGATCTAAGCCGGCTTCTTACGAAGTCAGTGGAGAGACCCCAGGGGCTGGAGGAGGAGGCGCCTGGAGGCTCTGGGTAGGGGCTAGGGAGGGAGCAGGGCCCTTGCTGCGACTCCAACCTGCTCTGTCCCTAGGAAGAGCCGCTGAGAGCTGCGAGAGGAGGCTGAGCCCTGCCAAGTGCCAAGGCCCGTCCATCAGACATCGGGGAGCCCCTGCCAGCGCTTTGTTAAACCAGGCTTGATTTAAGCCCCCGGGTCACCGCTCCCTCTCCGGCGGGCTGGAAGCCTCCATTCACCCTGCCCAATTACCGACCCCCGACGCCTGCTCAGAGGCTCAGCACAGAAAAGGCCCCGCTCGGCTTTTGTTCCAGGGACCAAGCTGTGGCCATGGGAAGCCCGGTCCAGCCAACGTCAGGGTGCCCCCACTGCGCCCAGCCTCCCCGGTGCGGGAGACAAAGGACGCTTTGCCCAAGCGGGGCTGGGCTGGGAGGGACCCCGCTCCTCTGGGAATCCCGGGGAACTCGCCCGGGAACGGGCAGCGCAGGGGCTTGCTGGAGGGGAGCGCGGCAGGCCCGGGCGAGGGGAAACCGAGGCACAGGGAGCGAGGGAGGGGACCCCAGGCGTCCCCGCTCTTTACCTCCCACATGAGGTTGTTATTCTTGCACAGGTCCACGTGCTCGGGCGAGATGACCCGGCCGGTGAAAGGCCCCATCTCGGTGCCGGCTTTGATCCAGGTCTTGGAGAAGATGCCGAGCCCCTCGCCGGGGATGGAGCTCTGCGCGATGATCACCTCGGACGGCAGCACCAGGCTGGACAGCTTCTGCACCTCTGCGGGGACACGGGGAGGCTCCAGCGGCGGGAGCGGGGTGCTCTGCCCGCCGGCCGGGGCCGGGGCCTG
>NW_017729011.1:16690336-16691016 GCF_001723915.1 Gavialis gangeticus | reverse complement strand
CCCTCCCCGAGCCCCCCGGGGGGCTCCCGCCGGGCGATCTCCCCCTGGTCCCGGGCAGGGCAGGGAGCTGGGAAAAAGAAGGCGGTGAGAGCCGGAGAAAGAGGTTAAATGGTGTCTATTTCAGCCCGTCCAGCCATTTGTCACGCCGCTAAAGCGATCCGCATTCATTCCCCGCGGCCCCAAAGCGCTGCCTAATTCTAAATTCATTAGCCCTTTAAGCAGGCTGTAGCCATACATCGCGCCTGAATGGCCAAGGGGCTTGTTTCAAAGGGGCCAGGAATTCCTCTTACAAAATGGGCAGATTAGCTGGTTGACATCATGTGAATGGGAAGGGAATTAGGCTTCACGGCAAATTAGGAGAGGAACAGAGCCGGGGGGGCCGGCGGGGCCGGCGGCCGGGGCGCGGGACTCACCCCCGGAGAAGCTCTGCGCCAGCACCTCGGCCGTGAAGGCGGTCTTGGGGTTGCCGTGGCCCTTCTCCTCGAAGAGCTGCTCGCCCAGCACGTTCCTCCAGCGGCCGTAGAGGAAGCTGTGCAGGATGTCCGACGTGATCACCTCGGCCAGGGACAGCCCCGGCGGCTTCAGCCCCGTCTTGAGAACCAGGGCTTCGGCGGGCAGCACCGAGCCCATCATAGGGGCCGCCGGGCTGCGGGAGCGGGCGGGCGGGCGGGGCGGAGCGG
>NW_017729011.1:16685650-16689399 GCF_001723915.1 Gavialis gangeticus | reverse complement strand
CGACGGAAGCCGGGCCGGGACACGGGGCGGCCGCGCCCGCCGCCCCGAGGGGTTTCCCGGCCCCGGCCTCCCCCTGCCCCAGGAGCCGGTGGCAGCTCTCCCTGCCCCTCGTGTGCGCCACGCGGGACCGGGCTGCGGGAGGAAGGGGCAAGAGCCGGGGCGGCCGCGCGGCCCGTGGGCGAGGGGCGTCCACGCCCTGTGCCAGGAGTCACCAGGAATCACAGACTCGCAGAAGTGGGGTCGAAGGGACCTTGCAGATCGCCAAGCCCGACCCCCCGCCTGGGCGCGAGAAAACCTGACTCACACGAGGGGCCAGATCCTGCTGGCGGCACCCTTTTGCCAACGTGGCACTCGGGGCGCAGAGCTGGCACGCGCGAGGCGGCGCAGGGGAGGTCAGCCGGGCGCCCCTTGTTAGCATCAGTTTTACCCCACGTTAAGACACCCTCACAAGGGCGCAGGGAGGCTCGAAATCCAGACAATGGCTCCGACCCCCACCCAGCAGCTCTGCCCAGCCCCAGGCCGGGTTTCGGCGGGTGCCCGTGGCGGGAAGGGTGACGCACAGACCAGGCTGCAGGGAACGTGGCCTGAGAGAGCAAAAGGGCCGGAGCGGGAGGGCACCTTCGTGGGGCCGGGCGCTCGGCGTGGCGGGGTGCAGGGACTCAGCCCCATCCCTGGTGAGGGAGCTGGTCAGGACCGGGTCTGTGGGCGGCAAAGCCAACACGTGCCGCGCCGCCTGCCCGGGCCCAGCTGGCCCCCGGGACACGTGGGGAGCACGCGGGGCTCTCGGTGACAGGGGCCACAACCCAGCTGGCAGACCAACGTGCCCTTGCCCTGCCCTGGGGGCTTCAAGTGATGGCAGCCCCAGAGGTACATTCACTGTTTGCTACCCCCAGACCCTCGGTGAGGCTGATGGCAGCCGGCCCACGCACCCCCTCTAGGCAGACCTGTTGCTCAGGGGCCTAACTCCAACCCGCTGCACTCCCACCCACTCCAAAGGGCTTTGGATCGGGCCCTTCCCCGGGCGTCCTCCTCACCAGCCTCCCCTCTGCCCTTGCCCTCGGGGCACCAAAGCCTCCCCTCTGCCCTTGCCCTCGGGGCACCAAAGCCTCCCCTCTGCCCGAACCCGAGCCCCGCGATCGCCGTGCACCAGGGCGCATCCACGAAGCTTGTAACGCGTTTTGCAGCGGGGGGGCGAGGGGGAGAACTGCTCATCGGCAAAACGTATGGACCCAAAGGCATTGCCTGCTCAAGCCAGGAAAATCAGGACTGTTTCCACAGGCCCACAGGCACTTTGGACCTAGACCTACGTTTCGGCGGCGCTGTCAGGTGCGGCTGTCCTAAGTGCACAGGGGATCAAACCCAAAGGAGACTGTTAGCAAAAAGAAGTAAATAAAAAGAATTGACTCCAGGACTTTGGGGCTCCGGATAGAGGAGCTATTAACCCACCTAGCGCAGGAATATTTGTGCCTCGCTCTGCATAGCACACGCCTCAGGTGTAAGGTTTGCAGCAAGAGGCATTTATTGCTTTCACCGCTGCAAACAAGCCAGGCCCTTTCACTGTTTTTCTTTTCACCAGACACCGAACTCCCCCGTTCTTCAACGACCAAATATGCCTCTTAAACCTGAAGACACACGGCCATACAGGTTATTGTCCCGAAGTGGCCCGGCGCTGCGAAATCGGTCTGCGAGGTACTAGGAGCAGGTCGTCCCTCACGGCTGACGATGCCTGGGGAAAAAAAGCAACCCGGCGTTAATGACTCT
The DNA here is from genome assembly GCF_001723915.1 of Gavialis gangeticus. Taxonomy (NCBI): domain Eukaryota; kingdom Metazoa; phylum Chordata; order Crocodylia; family Gavialidae; genus Gavialis; species Gavialis gangeticus. The sequence goes on along the minus strand of NW_017729011.1, from coordinate 16,687,638 downwards.
GATCAACGGGCACAAATACAAGTTTGCAGCTACCCGCAAGGCCGGGGCTGCCTTCAGATCTGGAAGCTCTTCCCCGTTGCAGGCAAGGGGAAAAGGGAAAAAAACCCCAAAAACCCCAAACCTCCAAAGCAAACTAATTCTACCTTTCGCGAGTGGTTAAAATTAACCTGAGTTGTTTCCAACCATCCAGCCACATTCTCGATGGGTTTATATATATATACACATATAGAGAGAGAGTGACTATCCCTCCTTTTCAACATTTAAGGAAACAAGTTTAATATTCATGGCTGTTAATAGAGAAGGGCCATTATTACTGGCCTATTGTTCTGAGCCCTACACAATGCTGCTTGTATTTTCATGTGTATATTCCCAAAGTTCCTTCTTAGCGTTTAGTGAGCACTTAAATATTCATGGGTGTTAATAGAGAGGCCCCTAGTATATCGGGACATTGTTGGAGGTGTACATATTGGTCCCAGGCTGAATAGGCAGATTTCCCTTTTCTTTTGCTCTGTTTTGCAGGGTTGACGGGGCAGGAGCAAATAGGCACTTTTTTTTTCTCTCCCCCTTACAGAGAGAACATCTTTATTCCAGCCTCAGACTTTCTGGTTTCCCATTCAGACCCCTCCGAAATAATGTCAGGCAGAAGAAAAGTGGAGCAAATCAATCTTTCATGGTCTTTTTGAGACCAATTTGACATCCATGCACTCTTCTTTTCTTTCACAGCCTACAAGGGGATGGTCAGGATCTGGACAAGGTTGGGGTCTGATGAGAGGAGACATGAAATCAAATGCAGCAAAGAAAGAAAAGAAAAGCAAAACAAGAAAAGATTGCAGGGATGGGGCGATGGAGGAAAAATGAGGGTGAATGACAGTGCAAGAAAGGAGATTAGTGGCCAACAGCTGCTTTTTGGGGGCTGGGGGGGAGGGGGGCCATTTCGCCCCTCTTTCAGCCCTTTGCATGAATAGGATTTGAACAGAGCTGAGATTGATTTATAGTTATTGCAGTTGAACATTTATTGCTCTTAAAGAGTGGAGGGGAGAAAAGAGAAAAAAGGGGCATGAAAAGCTCCTTTCTGTATTAAAGAGGTATCAAATGAAGACTGCTGAGATAATATACAGTGGCCAATGGGAATTTGATTTGCTTTAAAATTTAACTCTTTTGGGGCTGCAGCTGATGGACACATTTTGAAACATAACGCTGGGAAGCTCAGCTTGGGGAGCGCTGATTTTTGTCTGCAGACAAAGCCTGGCCTTTTCCCTTTCACTCCTCAATAGCTCTCGAATATCTCGTTAGTGGTGCATTGCCTACAATTACCAATTTATGAATGAGGGAGAGGGAAGCTTTCCCTTATCCAGCCCCCCCCCCCTTTAAAAAGAAAAAAAAATAAACCAATCCAAATGATATAGGATTAACTTTTTCACTCCATTGTCCCTTTCCTCAAACAGGTTCAAGTCAATATTCGTTTGTTTAACACTGACACCGTGGAGGCGTCCCTCAGGTTTCTGACTTTTACAAGCAAAATACTCGGCAGCCTCCCCTGCTCTCCACTTCGCTCCTCTGATCCTTGCAGAATAAACTGCAAGGAACTTGTAAAACCCCTTCGGAGCTGCAAACCTGTTTTGTTTTTCGCTTTTTGCTTTCTTTTAAGTGCATGAACATTAAAATACTCTGCCAAGATTTGGGATTTGTTTTGGCCTTTTTTTTTTCTTTTTTTTGTGGGGCAGTCAGATAAAAAAAAAAAATGTTAACAGAGTAATTGGAGAAGGAAAGAAACCCTTTCGGGGTCGGATTGGTTTTTAGAGCCATAAAAATTGGGATGATTTCGCGTTGCTTTTACTAACACCAGAAAATCGATCCCTGCCCGGCTCTTGCCTGAGCTCTGGAACAGAAAGAAGCCCATTGTTCAATGGGAGAAATACATTTTTACCAGTGATTGAAGGCTCCTTTCTCTTTTGAACTTTGGAAGAAAGTCCCTGGCAGGGAAAGAA
>NW_017729011.1:16678918-16679330 GCF_001723915.1 Gavialis gangeticus | reverse complement strand
CCCCCCCCCCCCTCCTCGCCCTCCTTCTCCCTTCAACATCTGTTTGGAGAAATCCAGGCTCTAGGGCAGATCGGCTCAGTGAAACCCCCTCCAAAGTCATTAAAAAGATGTTAGTTCAACTGTGAAAAGTCCAGCGCAGTTATTGATCAGGGGAGAAGGAGGGGGGATAATTAAAAAAGATTTGGGATTTACTAGAACTCATAATGAGGGGGTGCGCGGCCGTGTGCACTGCGGGGCTTCAAACAAGCCTTTGCGCTGCAGCTAGTCACGCACCTCCTTCCCCATCCGCTTTCTTCGGCAGAGGGACGCGGCTGCGTGCGCTGGCTGCGCGGAGCCATCTCACCTGGCGGAGCCCCTGCCTTCCCCGCCGGCTCATGCCCCGGCCCCGGCCCCGGCCCCGGCCCCGGCCCCG
>NW_017729011.1:16649795-16678398 GCF_001723915.1 Gavialis gangeticus | reverse complement strand
CCCCACCAAGTTCCCGGTGTGTAATTGATGAAGCAACTCGCCGCACTTGCCTTTCGCATCCGCTCGCCGGCTCACAAAGAGGCAAGCTGCTGTTTTGGGGGCTTTTCTGATGGAAAAAGGACTCGGAGCCCCCCGGAACAAAGGGAATCCTGCGAATGTTTTCAATAGATTTAACTCAATGAGGAGTGCGTTTTTTGCAAAGCACGGAAAGGGAGAGGGAGCGAAGGGGAGGGGGGGAAGAAACAGTGAATGCTGAGTGTTTGGGCTGAAAGGCAGGGCTGATTTTAATGGGGAGATAGGGGTTTAGTTGTTGGGACCCAATTTAATTAGCTTCCTCCAACCCTTGAGAGACAAAGCGCCCTCCATCCGTCTCCAATCCGAAGCTCGTTTGCAGCGCGGGGCTCCTGCAAAAGTCAAAAGAGAAAAGGGAGAAAGAAAAGCAGGGGCTGAAAGAGGAGAAAGAGGCTCTGGGGGCCGAGGCAGGTGACTGGCACGCGCGGAACAAGGGACCCTTTTGGGCACAAGGCAGGAGGCATAAAGGGAGAGAGGAAAAGAGCCTTTTCCCCAGGTTTTACCCACTCGAGCTCCCTCCAGGGGCCTGGCCCCAAAGGCCTGAATAGGGGCGAGGGGGGCTGCAAAGCAAACAGAAGCTCTGGGGGCAGCCGGCGGCGGGGGCTGCTTATGGGAACGTGCCCAAATGGTACCTGGGCCGCGCACAATAGCGTGGGGCTGGGGCACAGGGACTGAATAGGACGGCCTGCCCAGCCACCCCCGCAGAGCCTGCAGCAGGGGCTCGCCCCCAGCACTGGGTGAACAACTCCCCCCCCAGCCCTGATCCCCTGCCCAAGCTGGGCACAATCGGGCCCCCGGGACACCCCCACGCTGCTGCTGCAGCCACAGCCCAGGGCAGGCAGGATGGAGGGAGGCTGCAGACCCCCCCCGGCATGGGGCTGCCTGGGGACCAGGGCTGGGCTGTGGAGGGACGATGGTTGTGCCCTTTCCCAGCCCTGCAGGAGCTCAGGGTGGTGGATGGGGAAGGAGGGCGCTGCCCCTGCCCAGATGCTGGGGTAAGGGGAGGGAAGAGAAAAGGCCCCCACAGCTCTACTCCCTTTCCTCGGCCGCACTAAGCCCCCTGCTGCCCCTCTGCTCCCGTGGTCCTGTTGGCCCGGGATGGGAGGCAGCCGCCCTGCTTGTGGCCAAGTGACCCGGGTGCAGGGGACAGGCTGCTTTGCATCTCTCACCCCCGGACCCGGGGGGCAAGGAGCCCCCGCCCCGTGTCAGGGCACAGAGGATCTACCCCCCGTCAGCCTCCCCCACAACCAGGCACCAGCAAACCGTAGACAGGTCGTTGCAAGGGACAGCCCCAGCTGAGCTGGCCCCACTGCCCGGTGCACGGAGGGGAGAGTGACAGGTGCCTAATCCCTGCCTTTGCAGGCGGCATCAGCTCCCCGCCACCTCCCGTAGCCAAGAGGGACCCTGTCCCTGGAGGGCAACTTAGAGCCAAAGAGCAGAAATCGATGGCTCTGGAGAGCACGGAGACTCCTGAGAGGAGACAGGGACAGAGTTAAGGTCAATGAAGAGCAGCAGCAGAGATGGGCAAGGCCCCCTCACCTCTGCCTTGCCAGGAGCTAACCCGTTTGGGCCGCCGGAGCCATTCGAGCTGCTGGTTGGACCAGCGTGTCCTGAGACCACGGCTCACCTGGGCGCTTGAAGGAGGATCATGTCTGCCCCGAGATGGAGTCCGGGGAGGCTCACAATGGCTGTCCAAGGGGTAAGCATTGCAAAAGAGCTGGGGACCTCCCTGCCCTGCTAAAATCGGTGGGGCCAGGGCTTCACCCTGCCCTGCGCGAACAGCAGCTTCTCCGCCCTGACTGCTGAAACCCAGGCCAGCCTCACCCAGCCCAGGTGAAAGCAGCGGACACTCAGCGCTGGTACATGTCCGCCAGCCGGCAAGAGCCAGCTCTCCGATAGCCCACCGCACCCCGCGCCACACACCTGTGCATGCACCCCGTGGGCTCCCTCATGGCAGTGCCAGGGACCAACCAAGCTGGGGATCCCACTGCGCCAACTGCAATGCCCAGGTCTGCCGCCGTGACCCCGGGCAAGTCAGCTCACCTGGGCTCCCCCCCTTGCCAGGCAGGGTCTGCTCTCAGACAGCGCATCCTCCGTTGGGGCTGCCCACGTCAGCACTACCCTCTTGACACAACAAGCTCTCAAAGTGTTGGCAACCTGCAGAGAGGCAACGGTGCCTCGTACCACCCTTCTGCCCCCGTGTTGGCACAGCTGCCCCACGCGATAGCCCTGCCCTCCAATGGGCCATTCGCTACCTCCGGAGAGAGCAAGGCTGAGGACCCCTGCGCACAGCGCGGTGCCACAAATGCAAATCAAAATGGCTCTGAGAACAAATCCAACCGCACATTTTGCTTTTGTGTTCATGTTCCCAGCTCGGGAGCTCGGAGGGACAACAGACGGGGGCCGCGAAGTACCGAGAATCCCACAGCGCGGCGCCCCGGATAGCGAGAGCGGCTGTTTTGTTTGTGAAGTCCTGACCCTCTCGGCGACAGCTCCCGCATAAACACACGCTGCCGCCTCCAAATCCAAACAGGCTGATTATGCCATTTTAGAAGGAAGCGTCAAACGTGATTTGCCTCCATTTCACTCGGTGGGGGTCCGCGGAGCTGAAGAGAGCTGCCGGAGCGCTCGCGCTCTCCTGAAAGTAGCATTTCCAGGAATGTTTTGGCAAAGGGTCACGGTGCACAAATGCAAATGGAGGAGAACGAGCCAGGGCGCATTTCCTGCCCATCTGACGGCCGTCCTCCCACAAAGCCAGGCCCTTTCGAGACAAAACGCGATTGCACTGAATGGGAAAGGGAACTTCTGTGCCGGCGGTAAGGCCACGTGGAAGGACTGCAGGAGCCTGCCTCCGAGCCCCACAGCCGGCACTGTCCCCGCTCAACAGGAGCTGGTGGAGCCGAGATGAAACATCTACTTCCTAAAAAAGCCCTGGGTGCACATTACAGAAGGGATCACTGCACAGAAACATGGGGCACCACATCCCATGCTTTGTGGGGTCAAAAGAAAGAAGGGGCTACAACAGGGGTAGGCAACATTTTTTGGCTGGAGTGCCGAAAAACCCACATTGTCTACCTTGAAAGGTGCTGGAGCGCCGACGTGGAGCAGCTGTTTGCAGCCTCCCGGCTGCAGCCGGCCCACGGAGCCCGGTCTGCTTGCAGCAGGGCTTGCAGCCTCCCAGCCGCCTGCAGGGAGCAGCCTGGGCTCCTTCGCTGGCAGCAGCTGCTTAGAGCCTGGGCTGGTGGTGGTGTGCCGAGCAAAATGGCCTTGCGTGCCACGCTCGGCACGCGTGCTGGGGTTTGCTGACCACTGGACTAGGAGCAGGGAACGACTCGGACGGGTTAGAGCACTGAAACGCTTAGCGCCGTTTGCACAGCTTGACAGCCTCTGGAATGGCCCCTGGAAGATGCACCAGGGAGGTAGGGAGAGCCCCAGGCTGGACTGCAGGGGTTCGGTGTAAAACCCACTTTATTTCCCTGCTCTCCACCTGTGCTGGTCTCCAAAGGGCTGCTGCTGCCCGCAGCCATCATAGATCGAGCTGTGGTGTGACATTCAGGGGTGCAGGCAGCAACGGGGAATTTGGGCATTCATGTGCAGCCTGCAGCCCTTGAGCGCTCCCAGGGAGGACAGACACTACACACAAAGCGTGCCTGCAGTCTGGCCTGGGCAAGCAGGAAGCAGAGGTGGGTCTTCCCTGGCCTGCGGGCCGCAACCCTCCTCACCAGCCATTTCCCAGCAGCGTGGAGGCTGGGCGATGGTGCAGCTTCGGTTGTTATGGACAGGTGTCCTCAAGGCCTAGGAGGAAAGGGGCTGGGCCTGTCTTGTGTCTCTCTCCCTTCCCCAGCTCCTGGTGCACAAGGTGCCTCCACAGCCTGGCATTCCTCATGCCCGATGCAAAGTCGCATGCTTTCACTGCCGATGCCCTGCACCAGCGAGCGAATGCAGCTCACTCTCCACATCCAGCAGAGCTCTAGAAGGATGCAGCCAGCCAGAGGGTGAACCGGCGCATGCGCCTGTGCGTCTGTCTGTACGCAACAGACCACCCTGCCGTTAAATATCCCAGCGCTGCAGGGAGGACCCCTGCACCCAGCAGAACTAAGGCAATGGAGGGAGACGCTTTGCCCATCTCAGCCAGATGCTGCAGAGACACTCACCCGGGAGACATCCGCTCTGAATCCAGCCTGGGCAGGCGCTGCCAATGCTCGCTCCTGCCTGACGGCTGTTTGGTGCCCAGATCTCTGGCGACCGGCGTGGTGGTGGTGGTGGTGCTCTCCAAGCTGCAGCTCCTCAAGAGGTGACAACCTTGAGGACATGGCCTGAACCCCCCTAACCCCATCTGAGCCAGAGGACCAAACCAGCCCAACCTTGCCATTTTGAAGCCATTATTTCTTAGGCCTGACTTGAGCTGCTTGGTGGCAGGGTCTAGTACTCATCAGCCCAGCCCTTGCTGATCACGCCAGCGGGGAAGGCGAAAGCCACGTGAGCCACGGAGGCTGAGCTTCTGAGGGCGAGAGGGCTGACAAAAAATTGCCAAACCACTGCCCACCCTGGGACCAAACAAGAGGCCTGACCTATGTCACTGTGCCTCCATCATGCTCCTCTGCAACAGCTGCTAAATGCAGCACGAGCTGCCTGACATGCAGGCAGGAGAAGGACGGGTCCTTACCGCTGGGGGCTGGGTGCACGCGGTGGGGCTGGCAATAATCACACACCATCTCGTAGGGAGCAGCGACCTTCTCTAGGAGGCTGTGAGGTTCTCGCGGTGGGAAGGTGGGCATCTCGCCCCCAGGGAGGCACCTCTGGAGATGCTCAGGCTCAGATCCCAGGCAGGCTTCCTGCAGTCTCTCCCCCATTGGTGCCTCCTTGGCACTTCAACCTGTATGGAGAGGGGGAAGAGTCGTGACATGAGACACAGATGGGGGTGAATGTGAGGGGCTGTGTTGGATTCATCAGGCCCTGAGAGTAAAAACCAGGGAAAGAGAAGTCCCCAAAAGCTGCAGGAGAGCTAGCCGGACAGCGCAGCGCACTGCCAACAGCCCCCAAGGGTAACGCTGAAGTCAGTGGATGACTTAAAACATGGCGTGCATGGTCTTAGCCTCAGGGAAATATCCCACCTTCCCTTCCAGGCCTGTTCGCTGCTGCAATAGCTGTCTAGGGGCGTTCGGAGACCGCGCTCCAAGGACTATGAACGCGCGCAGGGTGGGTCCGGGGCCCAACCTGTTGTCAGACACTGCCAGGAAGAGGAGAAAAGCCATGTCCACCCCAGACAGGGCTTGGCTCATTGAGATACGGCTTGAGAGAGCCTGCTCCTGATGAAAGTATTTTGCTGATTTGTGCTGCGGGAGGGGGATAGCAGCAGAGGAGAATAAATGACGAGAGCAAGGAGATCAATGGCTCGGCTTGGCTCTAATGCACGTGGCCACCAGAGCTCCTGGGGAGCATGGAGGAGAGCATGGCTCAACCCCGCAGAACGGAGGCCGGGAAGTGAAGACAGGCCGGCTGGGGACGGGGAATAGCCTGCACCTTCTCACCCTGGCATGTCTCCCCACTCTGGAGTGACACTGGGTTCACACCAGCACACGGAGCAGCCGGATCTAACCCTCTGACTCGACCCTATGCCAAAGGCACAGCTACTGTGCAGACTTTATGAGCACCGAAGTCTTCAGAAGAGGAACAGGCGGCCTCGGGTGCACAGCATCATCCAGCCAACTCGTGATAGGCCTCAGCGTCCCCCGCACACCCTTCTCCCCAGCACGTATCGCCCTGCAGCAGGAGGAAAACGGACCCCAGTGGGTCTCCCAGCTGACCTTATAGCAGGACTGACTCTCCCTAACCTGGTACCAAGACAACAAAACCAGGCCACTGTCATACGGCACCGATGGCCCATGCAGCCCTTCCAGATGTTGGCCAGCGACTTCGGCCCCCGGATCATTAATGGATAAAGAGCAACAGCTGAGCTTCAGAGCCCTCGGTGTGCAGGAAACGTCCCCGGTCTCCAGCTACACAGATGAGGCATCACCCTGCAGTGCAATCAGCGATGAAGCGCACTGCCCTGCCGTGGGTGTTAGCCCGGCAGCCTGTTTCCAGGGAAGGCCTCAAGGCTTGGGACAGGGATGGGACCGTGGGGCAGGGAGCAGGACAGGGATGGTGCAGAAAAATCCCAGTGTTGGACACAAGCTGAGCAAGGCCCCTTGCAGCTTTCCCTCCCGTGGGGGTCATGGTTTCTACGTGGCCCCCTGCTTGGGACAGCTCCCCAAGACTCACAGGAGGGCAAGCCTCTCTGACATCCCTGCCCCGTGGAGCAGGTTGGCCGGGGTCTCCTTGTGCGGCCTGCCCCTCCCTGCCCAACTGGTTTGAAACCGAGCCGGCAGGAGGGGCAGGCGGGAGCCCGGAGCCTGTTATCTGCTGACAGGTGACCTCCTAATGATGCTGAGCTGAAGGGGCCGTTATGAGCCCCCCTGCCCTCTCCATTGTTACCCCCTTTCTCTAGAAAACAAATAGAGCGCCGGCCTCTGCCAGCCCCTTGTAATGACTCCACTGCCGAGAAGTTTAATATTCCCTGGTGAATAGCCCAGACAAGGATTCCTGCAGCTCGGTGTGAATCTGGGGGCAGGGCAGACATGTGAGTGACAGGGGGGACAATGGGAAGGGACTGGCTAATCCCCCGGGGCAAAGGCACCTGCAGCCCAGCCAGGCCAGGATTAAAGAGCCAGCGAGGCAGACAAGCCCCAGATCAGAGGCTTCCCTTTAACACCCCTGAAATCGGATTTCCTTAAGTGATAAGGCCAGGGCTGGGGAGATAATCTACTGGGGGGGGAGAGCAATAAGGAGCCAGACAAGTGCCCGTGGTACCCAGCACCCTCTGGGACACCCTTGCCCTCCGCCCGGGGAGCTGGGATGCTTTGCTATGCAGCTGCTCCCCCGGTTCGGCCCTTCCGCACAGGTCCTATCAGGGGCTGGAGGCCGGGTTGGGTTTTCCCCCCAGAGCTGGAGCTGGCCTAGGGGGAAGCCTCTGAACTGGCACGTTTGCAGACACCGGCACCTGCTGGCTCCAGCCCCACGTTCAGGGAGGAAGAGGAGGGCTGGGGAGGCTGCAGCAGAAGGGAGGAAGGTCCAGAAAGGTTTGGGACCACGCGCACCCAGCCCGTCCACTCGCCTGCTCTACCGTCGACACAGCCCACGTGCAGAGCTGTAGGAGCAGCAGCAATGTGCCCTCACCCCCACGTTACTTCAGGGTCCAGAGAGGCCCCTGCCGCAGGACAGCTCTGCTGCTGCGGGATCGGGACCCCACGTTCAGCTCAGGCGCTTAAGTGGCTTCAGCGTAAGGCCGGCAGAGCTCTTCCCAGTTGTGAATGGATCTCCTCACCACTCGACTGGGAGGCAGGACTGTGCTGCTATGCCCATTTCACAGAGAGAGAACTGAGGCCCAACAGAGGTTCAGTGGCTTGGCCAAAGTCACACAGGAGGGGTTTGACAGGGAGTCCCAGGCGAGCATCCAAACTACTGGACTCTTCTTCTTGAACCTTCATGACACCCCCAGGAGCTACACAGTCGTGGCTTTTTTCACCAATGGAAAGAGAGTGGTACACGGGCACTCAGGACTCACCCACGAGCTATTTTAAACGCAGATCTTCCTGGCAGGCCCCTCTGGAAGCAGACATCTTCCAGTGCTGGCTTGTCACCTGGAAGAAAATGTTTGCAAAAAGTTGAAGCCACTTCTCTGGGACAGGTTTTGCGTTCAAAGAGAATAGAAAAGTCAGACCTTGCGACAGGACAGGCTCGTGCTCGTGCCCAGACATCTCGCTGCTCTCAGGCTGGCAGAGCCGCTGCAGGCCAGGCTCTTTCAGCATTAAACCCTTCCAGGCCAAACCCCCCAACTTTGATGATAATACAGCGTTAAGGCTCAATTGTCAGGAAAGTGGGTGTTTAAACTCCCAGTACTGTAGCACCCTTACAGACAGCACAAGTTTCAAGACCATGGACTCCTTAGGTGGGCACTTACTACTTCTCTCTACTGTTCATGTTAAGTGTATGTTGTAAATCATTGTCACAGGGAAAAAACTACCAACATTTCAGCAATGAACAAGTAGCAGCGTGGTAAAACTTAGTGAACTGCGGGGCTGTCATATAAAAGGGTTTAGAATTAAATAAAACAAAACCTTTCAATAACTACATCCCCGCTCCCTGCGTTTCACCGATATGGTTTACTGTAAATATACTGTTACTCTAATGCAATTAAATATTTAGTACTTGGGGGGGGGGGGGGGGGGGAGAAAGCTCAAGTCTGCTTGTCTTTTTCCATAACCATTTCAGTTTAACTTGCAATGGTAGTAATGTATTTCATTTTCAAATCATGCAAAATTAAAGTATTTTAGACCGTCTTAATGTACACCTTGATACTCTGAAAATAGCCTTTGCATACCAAGATACTCTCTATATAGAGCACAGCAGAAGGTGGTGAGCAGTAACCTAACAAGATGTCTTAGCAAAGCTACACTCAACGCGTCTTGGAGTTATTTTCTAGCGAGCGTTTGCAGAACAGCACTAACGAAGCTCCATTTAGAAATGCATCTGTACCCAACAGGGGAAAAGGGCAGGTCGTGTCCAGCTCAATCCGTACAGCTTAACAATGACTGGTGGAGTGTGGATGAACTCCTCCGCTATCCCGACAGCTGTGCTACAATGGGAATGAATTCAGCAAGAGAATGAGACACATGATACGAGTCCACATCCCTCTGTCCGTGGCTGTAGCAACAGATCTAACGCAAGAGCGTGTAGAGGCTGGCTGTAAGCACCCAGCAGAAAAAGGCAGAGGAAAAATTTGGGTTAAATCTGAAGTTTGCTCCCTGAATTTTCTGAGCCATGATGCCACCTCCAAAGGTGGCTCACCTTGACTTTCCCCTGACGTTTCTGGCATGTCTTCAAAGGTCCAGGCTCTGAAGCAGTATCCTGACATGAAAACACGTTACCCTGGACGTAAATGAGGGACCTTTCTGTCCGAGAGGGAAGGGGCGACTATCATGGGGGGGAGGGGGGAACTCTACCGAAAATGCTCTCGAATAGCACAAAAAAATGCCAGACACCGAAAGAAAGGTGCCCTCTTCTCTCCACGTCACCTCCGATGCTTTGCCTAACCTAGAGCCACCAGAGCAGACGTTTCCAAGCTGGGCTCCTAACTGTGTACCAATGCATTTTTTGCACGGGACCCTTCCTTTCAACGCTGCCTTCACCTCCAATGGTGCCTACCTTCTCCACAGTGCCTCAGTTTCCCCAGGCTTCTCATACTATTAGCAGCTCCTGGCACAACTTGCAGGGCTCAGTTCCACGCTAGTCTCCTGTTGTACCCAAGGTCTATCTGCATGGGAGAAATAGTTAGGGAAAGAGAAGACACTGACACCTAGTAGGAAGTTTGGGGTCTGGGGATAAACCCAGTAGCAGACAGCACAACTCATATGGATGTTTAAATCCTTACAGTTCAAAGTCAACACCCGATGTCCATTGAGATCACTGGGACAACATACTTCTCTGTGCTACATTTCAGAGTTGGCAGATTCAGGTTGACAGACACGAGTTGCATGTCAAGGCGCCTTGTGAGCCTAGGGCCTATGAGATGCTATCTGTAATGGTGCAAAGGGATGAGCAATACATGGGGCTGTCGGAGCGCTATGGAGAGGGGAGCAGAGGAACCCATTGATCCAGGGCTTGGAGACTCTGGAGCAACACAGCAGCAGAAAGCTCCAAGCAGTGTTATCTGTGGGTCCTTCTGCTCCCTGGACAACCTGCGGGAGTGTACGTCCACCCGCCAGACTCCAGCCTCTGACGTTGGGGGCCCAGGACCCACGGTCCCAGGGAACAACCAGGTCCAAACCTGAGGCCTGACCCCATAGAGATGCTTCTAAGAGGAAGAAATGAGAATATCCAACCCCCAAGAGTTCAACTGCGCCTGCTCAACAACTCCCTTGCAGCCGTAATGGAAAACAATTGCAACAACTGCTGAACTTGGTAACATTTTGAGCACTTTAGCCTTCCAGGACACCAGACTGCTGATGAAAATCCAGCTTCGTAGGCGCCATCTTAATGACAGGCCAAAATTCAAAGGCTTGCAAACTATTTCTTGCGCTGCCCCACCCCCTCCATAAAAGGTTGCATCAGAACGAGAGATTTCCATAATTTATAGTATGGGTATTTCACTGGGGAGACTCGCTAATCTGTACTTACAGATACATTTAAGAAAATGCATCCTCCCGCAATCCTGTGCCATTTATGACTCTTGGCACAATGTGCAATACTCAGTCTTCAATTAAGGGACACCTTAGGGTTCATTATCACACAATTGCTCCCTGTGAACCATGCCAAATGCTGTTTTGGCACAGAGCTTGGAAGATGAATTAGAAGGAAGTCTTCTCGGTAATGCCCTCTCCCCAATTCCCATCCCCATCATCAGCGTTTATGCCCTCCTCCAGCAATTTTTCCCCCCCCTCCTCTTTCCAAGTGGCTTTTACTATTCCATCTTTCAATATCTCTCTTGATTCTCTGGAGGTGTATTTAAAGATGCCATATCCCCTTCTCTTCCGGCTCTCAGTGCACCTCACTCCCTGCTTTGCAGATGGGATCATTTTCCTCACCCCCCGCCCCCAAACTCTGCTACAGATAGATTGCCTGGGTGCTTGAGGGGGCTAGATGTGGTGAAGGAAGTGTCTTAAGGTCCCAGGCACACAAAAGCCATACATAAAGGGCAAAGGGGTGTGTTAGGGCACATCCCAATTCAGGCTGGGTCCTGCTGAAGTCCTGGAGGCTCCTGAAGAGGCAGGGAAAGCAGTTCAGGGGCTAATGCCAGACTCCGGATTCCTTTCAGTCCCGGCTGTACGCGAGCACGCACCCCCAACCGGGCTGCTCCGATCACCGGCTTTGAGGAACCACTGCCAGGAGTGCACGCGCAAGGCAAAACAGAGGATAAGTTTGGGGATGAGAATGGCAGGTTTCGGGGGTTTTAAAGGCAAGCTCTGCTGGCCCATTTACAAGCAATGAAAACATTTACGCAGCTGTAGATACGGCCTTCGTGTTCCCGTTGATAGAAAACTTCCCTTGATTAAGTAACTCTTGCCGGCCCTGGGCATTTACAATCGCAGCATCCTATTGTTGAAGCCCTTAAAGCCACGTGGTTTCAAAAGACACTTCGATGTGACATTAATGGCGTTTAAGTGGAATTTAAGGCTCTCAAACTGATGCAACAGAGTTATCCAAAACCATTAACACGAAATCATTTCAAGCTTGAAGTCGACAGGACGAGCACCAGGTACGCAGCTGAGGGGCTGTGAGCAGCTGCCGAACCACGACTCAATGCTCTCCACTTCCAGGGCGAGGAGAGTGAGAAAAGCGAGTCAAACAGACTGAAAATACTTCACCCACAAGACACCTTGTGGAAATTTTATTATATAGAGTGTAAAATGCAACTGTCAGTCAAATAAAAAGAACACTTTTGTTTTTGCTTTTTCTTTAACATCATGCTCAACATTATCCAATTGTTTCTTTATAGTTAGACATTTCAAGCATTATAAGGAAAAAAAATAAGGAAAGAACCCAAGAACAGTAACTTCAGTACATTTCAAAACGGAATGTCCCGCAGGTCAATTAAAAATGCAAGAAAAAAATAGCTTCAATTCCGTTTTTTTTCCTTTAAAAATACACTGTTATCTGTACAAGAAACACTACAGTAAACATTGGAAATCATATTATCCCTTTTATTAAATCAAAATTATTTAGCGCATACTGTGGTTAATACTAGATTCATTTATTTCTCTAGGTAATTTGACAAATATTAGATAAGAAAATATTTAAAAGAAATGAAAAAGCAAAAAACACCTTGGAATTAAAAAATAGTTACTACCTTTTTTTTTTTTATATGGTTTAATGTTCCACAGTGTTTGTTAAAGGTACTAATAGCAGATTCATTTTAATATTAAAAATAACAGTATTTATATTTCTCAGAGCATAGAGGAAGTTTTTTTGTTTTTTCTTTTTTAAACAAGCTTGGAGGTCTTAGATACATAAATGCAACCAGCAATGGAGACACGAAAAAATGTATTGCTAAAAAAATTAACACTTTTTTTTATATTACCCCTTTAGAACTCTAGAAATTATACAAACCCTACAAAACTCCCTCCCCACCCATTACTTGCTTGACAGCAAAACAGTAACTGTCTCAATACAGAATTCACATAATTAATTACAATACATACCATAGCTCAGTTGTTTTTAAAAATGCAATAAAATCATAAAGACAGCCAAGATACAAGAAATTAGAAGTAAAACATTTAATGAATTTACATATTTAAGAATATTTAAATACTGTTTTTTAAAAATTTTCATTTTTTAGGATTTGTTACATAACACCTAAGACTTCCAAGCCACTCTTTCTGTTACAACAGAAAAGATTGAATATTCAAAGGAAAAAAAAAAACACACAAAAAACCACATGTTGAAATGTCACAGCTCTGGGGTGCGTTTTGGTGCCTGTAATTCTCTGGCTTCTTTCCAAAAAGAATCCCGGAGGTTTTTTTTTTTTTTCTTTACAAATTTGGAAACAAAATTACCAGCATGTCCATAAGTTTAGTACATTACTAATTGTTCCTGATTCTTAGAAAAGTTCAGTATAGATTATCCTACAACTAGTGTTTCACAAACAAACAGAAAAGTCTTCATCAAAATGTTGCAAATCTAGAAACCTCTGTTACAAAAAGGTTTTCTTCCACAATGATTCCAAGAAAAAAGAAATTGCCACGAGGACATTGTTCTACTGCTCCTGCAGGGAGAGAAAGAGAGAGACGAGAGGAGGGAATTACTCGATGGCAGCAAAGTTGCACCGATCTGTAGAAGTGGCCACCCGCCACACAGCTCATCACTTCGTGCTCCTCCAAATTAGGATGGGCACCTCGCAAGGACACCTCAACAATCAAATGCTTGGAGACGTGAGTTTTCCTCCCCACATTTTCCTCCCAGAAGTCCCCGCCCCACGTAAGACCTTCTCTCTCTCTCCAAAGGCCCAGACCGCTCAGCGCACTGGAGAGGACGCTCCTCCAGGGCAGCTGTTTCGTTACAATATATATTCCCCGGCCCTTTGGAAATGCCCTGCTTCGCTAACAGTTTTCTCATTCTAGAAGCTGGAGCTGTAGCGCTGATGAAAAAGCAGGGGACAGCCAGACAGACCAAAGCCATCTAGCACGAGCATTATCTGTAGCTAGTAAGCTTTCCCACACGCCTGGGTGTATACCATTAATTCAGATCTGGACTGTAAAATTTTGTACTCAATTTGCCTTCAGTTCTTTGCAATGTTAGCAAAGAAAAAAAAACACAAGCAGATAAAAATATATTTGTGCAAGCTTTTTTTTTTTTTTCCTCCAATCAACTTCATAGTAACTTTTGTACTTTGCTAGGCTGTTAGGAATGGTGACTCAGCACTGGACATATGTATCCCATTACCTACCCAATAAATAAGCCATTAAAAAAAAACCCTATCACAATTTATTTAGATTTTTTGCCAAAACCTCACAGACATCTTCCTTAGAAAATTTAGCATAGCATAAGCCTCTTATCAGCATGGCACTTGTGGTGGGATCCAGAAGAAATCCTGTTTTAGCTTGAGGCAGATGAGGTAGGTACGGGATTCATCATGTATATAATACAACTGGAGTTACTTTTTTCATGATTTCTCCCCCTTGGTTGGTTAAATTTCGGGCCAGCTTTTCTGAAGCACGCGCGCACCTTTGTAGACATGTTTAAGCTGGGCACAAAGCATGTGGACAGAAGTCCAAGTCTGCACGTGGCTATCCAGGGTACGTGCCTTGTTGAAAGCTGGCCAGCGTAAAGCCCACCTCAATAAACTGAAGACGGAGAACCCAGTCAGCCCGGTTTGGGAAGGATTCTCCCGTGTGGAGAAACACACTGGACTGCAGTTAAAATCACAAAACGTGGATAAATTTGTGATCTCGGACACAAAGGTCACCCTCACTTTGCACAGCCCCAGATGGATCTTGGCCACACTGGACCAACACAGAATGACACCGACCCCTCGGGACAGAAAGAGCAGCAGAGGAATTCGGAAGAATATAAATACGGACCTGGCTGTGGGCCTGAGCTTGCCCTAGTGTCTGCCCATAGTAGGCAGCCTGCTGTCTGTAATACTCTGCCCAGGCCATTGTGTAGTCCGGCTGGGAACTTGCCTGAGAAGCAGCAGTGGCGGCGTGACCTGGATGACGAGAAGGAAGAAAACAGATAGTTGAGCACCAGAACAAGGGAGCAAGCAGCTCTTTAAAAACCTGATCCTGTAAAGCTTAAATACAAAAAACCAGCCCCAAAACAAAACGGTTGCAAGCATCGGGAAACAGAGCAGCAGCTACGTTTGGACAGAACGGGACGCGTTACTTGGGAAAGGTAACGTATTGTTCTCACCAGGCAGGAAGACTCTGCTTTGAAAATCCCTTGATTGAACTTTTAATTGTGGAGCACCCCTCACAGCTCCCAAAGTACGGCTGGCATTCCTCTGGGTCCAGAGCTGTCCTGCCCTTCAGGACGCAAGCCCCACCCAGGCTCAGGCCTTTTGCCCAAGTCCGATCCTGACACGCCGAGGCACAGGTATACACGTGCGAACGCATTTTCCATCTGCAGTCCAACTCCGAGGGGGACAAGAAAGGGAATGGCCCACTGTGGACTGCAGCTGACTGGTAATGCCTGGTCTTGAGAGGTCACGGTTCAGAAGGAAACTTCAAGCGGGAGAACTACATGCACTGTCACCAACAGCCAGGGACAAAACAGCAACATGTAGGAGAATGGGAACTAATACTGCACGGGGGTGGAGACCATACGTTATTGGATTAGAATCGACTCTTGTTATACACAGAGTTCACTCATCTCCAGTAACCCTGTTTCACTCACTCTGTTTTTTGTAATACTCCTCCCATGCCTTGCTGTAATCAGTCTGGCTGTTCTGCTGCTGGCTCTGTTGGCCTGTGCAAAGATGACAACAACAGGCATGTCAATAAGGAACAGACAGTCTCTAGCTAGCCATACATCTCCCCTGACTCCACTTTGAGTGCCCATTTCCCTGATTGCTCTGTGTATGCCTTTCACCTTGCTACAAATCTTAGCTTAGACGAGACTGCATTAAATAAGGGCACCCAGTTTGTCCCCACTGGTACCCTCTCAGGGAGGAACACATGAGACCCCCACCTGCAGTGGCCAGCTGAACCTGGAATGCCTTTGCTAGAGAGCTGTTGGGGATGCACAACCAGCCAGAGAACTGGGGGTCCGGAGATTGTTTGCTACTGGTACCACAGGAGAAATGGAGGAGGAGGACTGCAGTGGGGAGCCTGCCCCAGGGAACGAGACCACTGGCTTCTCCTTACCAGTGCAAATCCACATTCAAAAGTGTGTGTGTGTGTGTGGGGGGGGGGGCACGCAGAAAAAGTTAGCACAGCCCTGACAGGCAGCCTGGCTCATGTCAAATCACACTTAAATTAAGAGAGGTACCAAAGAACCAGCGTGAGATAAGGGTATGCCATTTGCATGTTCACTGCAGTTGAATCAGAGGGACTAGACTTCTTGGCCCTGTTCGCCAAGGGAAGGCATAAACAGCCAGCGATCAAACACCTTGTCTGGAGTCCGTGCTTCCATGCTGGGTTATCCCAGGCACCTTCCCCATGTTGTAGCAGTACTTGGGATACAACCATTAAACTGATCAAGAACAGCTCACCCCAAATTTGCCCAAGTGGGTTAAGGAGAGCCCTAAGCTCCATACCATGATCAGTGCAGCCAGTCCACAACACCACCCCACACCAAGCGCCTTGCATTCAGAAGTTACCCAAGAGACATTTGGAGGGATAACCAGCTGTTGTTGGGATCAAGCTGTTTCAGGCACCCTGAAGTACAAGGAAGGATTGCACACATGTATGGCGTGGGCTGGGATGCCTGCACGGGCTGGTTTTTCAAAACACCGTGCTGCTGTGCAGATGCTCTGAACTGCTGCAAAACAAGCTGGTCCATCATCCACTTCCTGCCACAGTGTCCCTGAAAATGCTGCGAACAGGGGCACCGGCTGACACCCTGGCCACTATAACAATTCAATTTAGGCTCAGCACATCTAAATTTCCATGAGAGGAGAGTCCAGCCATCTGCACACAAGGCCCTGAAGTTGGTACTCTCCCTAGCAGACCATTATGGCTAAAGCAAAGCACCTGCAGAAGCGTGCAGGGGGCTGACTAACAGGCAGGAGAGGAAGCAAGTTAGTTAGAAATATAGGAGAAAAAGTCAGGCATAACGAAAGCACAAACGCTACACAAAAGCCACTGCATGCACTGGACTGGTGAATGGGAATGGGACACAGGCAAAAATAATAGGAGAGTGTTTTTTCTGGCCATCTAGCTGCCCCCTCTCTCCATGGACAACCCTGGGTGCTTCCCTGCATTGCAACGCAGGCTGAAGAGAGCTTTGAAGTGGCAGGGGTTGGGGGCAGGGTGAGCACAATAGACTGAAAGCGTGAAGTGGGTGGAGGGAACAGGGCAGCAGTGTCCTGTCCAGGGGCATAAAAAGCGGGTTAAAAGACTTGACCAAAGCTACAAGTCAGGACCTTTCTTTGCAGAGGTCAGGGTTGCCTCGACTGTCCACCTGCTAATGCCAACAAAGGACCTCCTTCAATGCCTTTTCTTCTAGGAGAATTACAGTCCACAGCAGGCTGAAAGGACACGCCGCTAAATGCATTTCACGGCAAAATGTTTTACTCGGCCAGTTCATTTGTTTAAGATGGGGGAAGTAATTAAAATCTAAATACATGTGTAGGGTTGGGGGGTCTGCTCCTCCTCCCACAAGGGGCGGGTGGGGGGAGCTGGTGAAAAGGGGACATTTGAGAATTTGTTCATCGGAGGTTTGCTCTGAAGAGTGATTCATCCGACGCCTTGACAATGCTAATGAGATCGTGCAAACCAGGCAGCAGCACTTGCCGTAGAACAGGCTGGGGAGGAAATGGTCAGAATGTGGTTTGAAATAAAACTTGAAGTGTGAAAACAAGAAGTTGTAGGAGACGCGTATTTACCTAGTTTCTTATAATAATCCTCCCATGCCTTGGTGAGCTCCACCTGGCCTGACTGGGTACCATTGTGATCTGCAGCAGGAGAAGAAAGCAGTGAAGTCTGCTTAAAGCACAGCATTATCTTGTCTGTCCTCTCTCTTTACCAAGACTGCCTTCAGAGTGGGCCTGGCTACAAACAGGAACAGGGAGGATTCTAAGTGGATACGGAACCGAACAGCCAACATTCCCATCAGGTTTAACACCACGACTCAAGACACCTGACCCAGAGCAAGGCTGGGGCAGGGAGGCACTGATCCCAGCTGGGGAGGGGCATGTCCAGGGCATGGAGGTAGTGGCATGGGTGCATGCTCCTGGGGTCTCAGGATGCAGGGCAGAGGGGAGAATGCTTTTTCCATTTGTCGAGTTGGGGGTTGCCACTGTGATTACCTGGAAACAAGCCCCAGATTTAAAACATCAACGGCTGTTGACAGCATATTCATCAAAAGTCCCTTTGCTTATACCATCCACTCCTGGCCCAAATCTTCTTGACCTTTAGGACACTAAGATGACAGACCAGCTTTGCAAACTTTTCCTGGATGAAGGGCGAGGTATGTACATGGAAATGTTCACTCCCTCTCTCAAGCCTGTTAAGTAACTGCTCTTGGAAAGCAGGATTGGTGGGTATGCTTCTCCTCGTTTGGGAATGTCTACCTTTGGTTCTTGCAAAGAGGGTCAAGTAGAGGGAGGGTTCTGGTTTTTCCAAGATTTGTATATGCACCTCAAGAAAAACAGCAGGGCAAGTTTGATCAAGTGTAATAGCGCATACACAAAACACCTCTCTCCACAAAGCTAAGCACAGCAGCCTCCTCATCCCTGGATGTGCGAGTCAAGCCACTAATTCTACACTTCCCAGCTGCATTTTTATTCTAGTCGCAACAGGTTTATAGAGCTATATTCTGTACCAACTGCTTTCTCTGAGCAGCAAAAAAGCATATTCTGGATACAATATTTGACCTTTCAGTCAAAAACTTCAGTTGAACACTCTAAACCCCAGGACAGCCTGCCCTCCTGGAGTGGAAACATACTGAAAAAAATGGCAAGTAGCATTTTCCTGGTATTACAAAGACAATGTGAAAACACAAGCAATTTAGAAGTATGCTATTATGCTACCTTGTGAATAAGCCCATTTGAATGCTCAGGGCGTTTCACTACTTTAATGCTACTCACACTATTATCCACTACAAACGTTTATAGTACAGTGGAAAAAGCTATGTTTCTTAGACCAAGTTCTTTGGGGGCAGACATTGTCTTGGAAGCACCTGTAAAAAGCTTGGTGCAACAGTTCCTCCCTCTCACAAAGAGAAATGGGTCACCGATTTATATCACTGTGCAGTACTCCAGATAGGGTATATATCTGAAGTGACACACTAGAAAGATTGGTGGGAAACCGCATGTTCCCAAGCGATGTACAGCTTTCAGACTTATTTCCAAGACATACTTAACATTTAAAAACCTGCTTCTTCCAAAAAACCTTAAGTTTCAAAAAGCCTAAGTTATTCAAGGATCCAATTAAAAAAATGTTTTCTTAATGCAAGAAATATGTACACCTCTGTCCCCAACCACCCCAACAAAGAAGAAAAGCATTTTGCCAAGTTTCTTCCAAATCATTTTTTGCTTGAAGACAGAGGTACACTTCTTCCAGACACCTACATGAAGGTCTTTAGAAACGTCAAGGGAAACTGCGTCTTTGGCATAGCGAGACTCTATCATGATAGAAACACTGACTTTTGGATTCCTGAGGACCTGAAGTCTCTGGTGCGTGGGTGTTCTGGTCTAACTCCTGTTATACATATCAGAGTGACCAACAGCAGGATGACACTTCTGCAACCAACCAAATTAAGGCAGATTTGTTCTTTCATCTGGGTAATCACCATCCGCTAACTCCCTGTAGCATTCCCCATTCTGACTCGCTTCGTTCTCCTTAACAGGAGGATTTTAGCAAGGGTCTGAACAATAGAAAGTGACAGTCAGAACCGTCTGACTCAAGAGCATGGGCAGTCTGGGAAGCATGAGGAGTTGTTGCAGATCTGCTTTCCTACAATGCAGTGAGGAAACACACACTCAAACATGTCCAAGCTCAGAGCCAAAGAGGAACCTGGAGAAGTCTGTGAGATTTAGTTTCCGTTCTGTGACCTCGATTTCCTGTTTAACCCTTAGGGAAGAGACAGCACTCCTAGTGCTTAATACTTCGGGTGCCAGTCAGTTTTTATAACCTTTCAGTGGTTTAACTAGGGGATCCTCTTCTACTCTGCAGGTCTGGCCTGGCAAATGAGACAAATTCTACCTCTTCTCTTCCACCTCCCCAACCCACCCCTTGCTCCCTTTCCTCCCAAACTTTGCCTGTTTGGGAAACAGGCAACAAGGACAGTTCATATCAGGAGGGCAAGTGAGGAGCAAAAAGTACCAGAGCGTCTTGCTTTGGGCTGAGAGTGGTGTTGGCCAGTGTTCACCTGGGGAAGAGAGATGGGGGGACAGCCCAGAGAGCTGGGAGGTCTTGTTAGATGGGAGCAGGGAGGGAGGCCAAGCTATTACATAGAACACGGGCTGCAAGGAAGCCTTAAAACAAGCAGCTAACAGCAAAGAATGGGTTAAAGCCAGTTCCCAGCGTGCCTTCAGATGAAACAGCACATATCAAGAGCGCTGATCCTTGGCTTCAGTATGGGTAAGCATGTCCTTAAGCCATGTAACTTCTGCTGTCTTCCACACAAGGCAGTCTGATAGGGCCACTTGGCTGCTGCGGGCACACGGGGTGAGGATGACAGAGGTGGACACTAACCTTGCAGAGATAGGAACGCCAAGTACTTACTTGGAACTTGCTGTCCAGGCTGCTGCCACGTCTGGTAAGTGCTGCCCCAACCCTGCGCCATGAATGCCTGAGGACCACTGCAGATGACAATGCCACACATTGAAGCACACAACAGCAGGTTGGGTGTTTTTGTCTTAAGAAACTGTATGCATAAAACCAGCAACAGCATGAAAACTGAGTTGTCAGTGACTGCTGAGAACACAGAGTAATGCAAGAATTGCAGAAACTCTCAACCAATCCACAGCAGAAGGAATAATGAAGGCCTTGTGTAAGGTCCTAGCAGTAAAGTTAGAAATAAGGGCACCACCAAGCACTCCGGCTTGAGGCCAGCAACCTCTCTATTGAGGATAACTGGGAATGGATGCTTATGGAAGTGGAATATATTTTTGCCAGAAACTGGCAACTCCAGTTGAGGATCTTCCACCGTTTGGCTTTCAAGCTTCAGCTCATGCTCACCCTTGGATTCCGATTCTTCTACAACACACTTCTTCTGACTCGATGCCAGCCTAACCCCCACTCTACGGCTGCTCACACATGCTTCCCATGTCACTGGGCCAGGGGCTCACATTTCTCAAAAAAATTCAAAAGGAAACTTACTTTTGATGAGGTGTAGCAGGTGCTTGGCTGAAAGGACTTTGACCAAAGCCTCCAGGTCCACCCATGCTGTTACCCTGTCATAGAATCCACAAACATTTAGTGCCGATCCCCTCCTTCCTAAAGCCAGCCGTGCTCACGTTACCAATCAGAAGAACAACCATGGAGCACGAGGCACTATCGCCGGTGCCAGGAGTTCAAGCACCTATTTTCAAAGGCTAAAATAGTCAGAAGTAGCTCTTAACTCTGGAGCCCAAAGTCCCATTTTCAAAACTGACTTCAAGGCACTTAGAAGCTTAGGTAGCGCTAAATGCAAACAAGACTTTGGCACTTTTGAAAATTCTACCCTCAAATAAATAATGCTTGGGTAATGAGCTTCCTCCTATTCAAGTCATTCACTTGGGTTCACTATTTTCCCCATCTCCTTTTACCCAGGTCTCATCTCTGACTTGGCTCATCCACTGCATGCTGTTAACCTGCAACACCCACAAATTTAAAATCTCAAGTAAAAGAAACACCCCATCATGAGACACCGCTAAGAATAGATTTGGCTTGCTGAAGCAGGTCTCAAGTGTCTAGCTTCTAGGGGAAACGTTTCAGGCCTACGAAGTCCACATTAAACCAGAACTACTGGAAGGCTTCATTTAAGTTTCAGGTTGGCCACTTACAGGGAAGTGGTGGCGAAGCTGGGCTGACACGAGTCCAGTACAAAATATACAGGTTCAAACCCAGATCTACTGGAATCTTTATTGGCGAAAATACTACTTCCAAAAAGAAGTAAAGACAAACCCAGCAAAGAAGCAATGTCACGTGAAACTTACACCAACTTTCTCATCTATGAGATGCCGAGCAAGTTCAATCTGTTGAGGGACTCCTCTGATAGTGAATATTCGTACCCCAGGGTCAGTGTTGGGAGGTGGGTTTCTTTGAAGCTCCACAT
Organism: Gavialis gangeticus; assembly: GCF_001723915.1. Lineage (NCBI taxonomy): Eukaryota > Metazoa > Chordata > Crocodylia > Gavialidae > Gavialis > Gavialis gangeticus. Next base: position 16,656,867 of record NW_017729011.1, on the reverse strand, counting down.
GGGCTCCTGACTGCTGGTTTATGCTCTTGATGTTCTCCCCCCCTGCAGAAAGGAAGTCAAAGTGTCAGATAAAACTTGCAGCATTTTATTATTTAATGGACAAAGAGAGGTGACTAATAGTCTAGCTGTAGAACCACAGAGGCAGCTTTTCCCTGACCTAAGGATGGAAGGGAATATTGTAGCAAGCCTCATTACAACTCTTGGACTCACACTCCTTTACTGTAAATCCGCACTGTAAGCCTTTACTGCTTCACAAGACTTCTTTGAACTTCACCAGGACCACCGGTGCTCTCTTTAGAAGGGCATATACCATCCTGTGGTGCAGGCACAGCTGAGCTGTTGACCAAATGCAGCATGAGCATCAGCAAGTATTTTGTGAAGACCTGACCAATAACAAGGAATCTGCCCATTAAACTCCCACCAACTTCAAGCCTTGGAAATGACACATTACCGCTACTGAAATTATATATTTCTCAGGGGGGTAGGGAATCTTTGGGGCTCATTCTTGCAATATGTCATGCTTTGTGCTTACTGCTGCCACAGGTTTACTGTAAGAAACGCACCTCTGGCATTCAAGACAAATGCCCAAGTTGTCTTAGGTTCAAGGACTGTTCAATGGGCACTCTCCTTAAGTCGCATGGCTCAGCCACACTCCCCCTGCAATATGACTGGCGAGCCACACTACAGAAACCATGCCAGGTTTCAATGTCCATCCCGCTTCTTCACGGTTTGACGCTGTGAGCCTGTGGTGAATGTATCAAAAGAGCAAGCTAGCTTTATCTGATAAGCAAGCACACACGAATGTTGTACAGCCGCGGTGCTCCCCCTGGATACACAATTCTGGTGGCGAGGGAGCAGTAGCAGCATTGTTCCCAGAGCTATGACAAGTAATGCTGCCACTGCTGTCACATTTCCAGACCCCAGGGAAGTCCTCCCTGCAGTCCAGATGACATGGTCCCACATGCCAGATCACCCTGTGTGCAGGATCCAAGCCAGTGCCACTCATCCAGCCCATAGGTCCGGAGAGGTTAACCACCACTGCTGTAAAACAGATTGGAAAGGGGCCAATGAAAATTTGGTTTTGATTTTGTGGAAGACCTGTGAGGGTCTCAGCCTCTTAATGAAATTTGCCTAACAAAGGCTTCAAGCCCATGTTACAATGGTTCAATTCTTCTTTAGGAGTTTCACAGAACATACACATCAGCTCCACTCAACTGGAGAGAGGATTCGGGGGGTGGGGGGGCAAGAGGAGGTCTCGAGGCAAGTGTCACAGCTCTAACTCACAAGCGTGGATAAAGCCATGAGCTAAAATATACAAATTGGGAAGGAAAGGAAGCTAAGCATCAGTTAAGAGTAAAAAATGATTCCTGTATACACGAAAACAGCTTCCATGATTTTGCCAGTTTTCCTGAAACCAGCCCAGAACCTTATCATAATGGCACACACTTCAAACGTTGCACATCAAGTGCATTGCTTCACTTCGCTGCGGCAGACTCACGACCTTTCACACATTCTAGACCCCCTTTTTGGGGGAGGAAAAATTGCCCCAGGCATTTAACTCTTTCTACATGCATTTTAGAAGATACGTCTATTAAAGGCAAGCTTAAGTCGCGTCCTTTTGCAGACAGGACTGATTTTAACTGTGCAACCTCAAGGAAACTGAGAACGCTGCGAGATCAGTTCTAAACAAGCAGTTTTGTCTTATTTAAATACTTCTTTGGGACATGGGCAAAGCAAACTGAAAAAAAAAAGTCCCAGTTTAACAAGCTCAGTCCAAGGGATTCGGGGCTCCACCATGCAAAAGGTTATCATGAAGTTCAGGAAAGTTTTAGTCTCAAATTTTGACTAGTAAAAAAGGGGGGGAATCAAAACAACAAAACCCACCCATTGGTGATGGGCATTAATGTAAGCAGAGAAGCAAAGCCATCAGTAATCTCTCACCCTCGCACTGTAAATCCTTCCTTTGAACAGAGTCTTACATAAGTTTCCCTGCTCAACCACAACCGCCTAGAATATGTTTTATCTCAAATCATTGCCACAATTTGCATCGCAGACTGAGGAACACAAGTTAACAGGAGCAGGTGGGTTTACAGTAGGCTAGTAGTTGTGGGTCTCTTTCCTACCCTTTCCTTCTTGTACCACTCAGCACAGAGTCAAGTTGAGCTGATCGCTACACTAGTTCACAAAAGGCTCGTTCCTTTAAGTACGACCAGACCTTGGCTTACCCATCCTCCTCCCCTCCCACCGCTCTCCTATGCACACCAGAAGTTACTCCCTCCTAGCCAAGAGATCCTCTTTGGGACACGCAAATCAGATGAAACAGCCAACACACTGCTGCTCGGTGCCGGAAGGAGTTCACCTTCCTTCGTAACGAGGTCACCCACTCGGCACATGGTGGCTATCTAGAGTGTATTCAGCAGCCTGCTCCATTCTTCCACCTGATGGGGGGCAGAAATGATCCAAGAGTGGCCCCCCAGCTGGACGTGAAATTGTAAAGCAATTAATCAAACCTGTTAAAAGGCAGAGCTGACAAGAGCCGGGCTGGCCACGTTATCTGTCAATATTGCTGTATTTATCATGGAAATCCAGTGGGGGCCCAGCGAGGCCGCAGTTTGTTTCCAAGCACCGGCACACAGAGAAAGCGCTTGACATTTGTATGGCTCTCCCCCTCCACCCTTTGCCGAGTCTTTCAGAGAAGAAAAGCTGCATCTACCCCCATCCCATCAAGGGGAAAAAAATACAAACGACTTCCAGGCAGTCGTAGCAGTTTGGTATCGCCCCAGAGAACATTCACCCTTCTTGGGAGGCTGACAGCTAATGCCCACAGGGAAAGGGCACTGAAGTCAGGCACCATATGCACTACAGATCTGATGTCTACACCAAACAGACCTAGCTTCTTCCCTCTCTCCTCTCACCCCCTTGGAAGCAATGACAAGGAACAAAAAACACAGCAGCAATTACCTACATCTACTCTTCCTGACATGACACACTCATGCATTCATCAGGTTAGGCTCCTGTAAAGGATGGACAGTCCAGCTGGCAAGGCACTAGGCTGGGACCTGGGAGACAAGGGTGTGAGTCCCTTAGATGCTCCGTGCTTCAGTTCCCCGGCTGTATGACAGGGATGCCAGCACTGCTCTCTCTCACTGGGCACTTCAGGAGAAATAGGTCTAAGGGAAATAGGTGCTCAAATACTGGAGGTATGGGCCGTTTAAGTACTTACGGTAGTCATAATTCCACAACCACCACCATAGTCCTCAATGTAAGAGGTTCAAACCCTGAAACAGACTGTTAGTACTATTATTATTTTAGAATTCTTAAGTTTCTTTTGATTTGTCCCCCTTATTGTTGAGTCCAAAGTGAGCAAGTCTTAGTCCTCGCTCTGGCCATCACTGAACAGTCACCCCCCCGTCATGCTAGGAATGAGAAGCCTGTTAATCATACAGCTGTAAAATAAACTGTGTACAGGGATTGTTCTAGTGACCCCAGCTGGTGCTACTATATGGATACATCTGTATATCTGCTTCCATTATACATTGGCTTAAGGATTTCCAATGAAAAAAAAAAGAAAGAAAAATTCCTGCTTTCACACTCATATGGCACCTGCATTTCCCCAAATATTCCTTCACAGAGGCTACAGTATGAACCTCATTTCAACAACTTGCTTCAGTCATGTCATGAAGCAATTTCTGTATGTGGGAGATCTCTTTTATTGGACCAGCTGTATAGTTGGGAGGGGCACAGACAAGTTTTTGGGTACCACTATACAACACCTGCCCAACGCTACTTGAAGTATGTCGTGTGACTTACTCTCTTACTCTGATGCTGTAATACAATCTCCTTCTTAAGGACATTTTTCTCTAAAAACAATGCAGAGTCTGCTCTTCAGTGCTCAGTTCGTTAGTACAGGTAGCCCCTGGGGCTATAGCGACCGGACTCGTCCACAAGCCTAGCTCCAAGACTCCAGCACACCACATGGCTAAGCCCCTCGTCCTTGGGGTTAAGTGTTTTAAAAACAGAGGCTCCTGATTAGGTGAACCATGGAAAAAGAACATTAACCTTTAAGGTACCATCCTCTTTTCCTGAGCACTGACACAAGGGTGGTGAAAGATCAACGCAAAAGCAGCACGCAAGTGAAGAGACGTCAAAGCTGACATTTTTCACACGCTAACCTGCGAAATCTGTGCCATCCCCTTGCCTGATCCAGACTCCTACTAGACAAAGCTACAACCACATGTTCACCTGACTTAATGAACACAATATACAGAATAAAAATCTAGGGTCCTCAGAGCACCGATGGTAAGCAAATGTTACACAATCTCAAGTGCTCAAAGTATTGGATAGCTATTAACCAATCACTCCTCCGTTTGATAGGGGTGGGGGATTCTAATTTTACTTATGAGACAGCATCAGAACTTAGGACCTACCAACTCCAAACCTTCCAGATCACAGTGCCCACCGTGGTTAAAAATACAACACTTCTCTAATTGTTGAATCCCAAAATACCTATTGGGGGGGGGGGGGCACAACGTTTGCTACATTTGATCTCTGCCCCAATTACTTCTCGATAGATTGAGCAAAAAATGTCTTCCACTTTTGCCAAACTATGGGAAAATACATCCTTTATGTGCGCTGAAGGAGATTTCAACCACATTTCTGAACAGACTTAGGGCAATATCCAAGTCTGAAACTGGCCACAGATATAAATCCTTAACGGTCTGTAGTGCATAGACCAGAGACTCTCAACCTTTTTAGGTACAGGGCGTCCCTTGGAAACTGCCAACTCCTAAGTTTTCACTCATTTTTTGACTATGGAAAAAAGTAACACAGCAATTTTCCTATTGCAAAAACTCAGAAAGACCATGACAGGTCAGATTTTTTTTTAACACAAGGAATTCTTACTGGGAATGGCTGGGTTTATCTTGTGCATCATGTCTGCACACCTTACAGTGAAATCCTTCAGTGGCACCCTGCAGAATCCCTGAAAAGATCTCAAAGCACCCCAGGGGGTAGTGAGACCCTGGCTGAGAATCACCACCACAGACCATATTCAGGCCATCAGAGCAATGCCAGTAGCCTGCCATAATTCTGTAACTGCTGTCCCACAAGCATCAAAACAAGAATTTGAAAAGCAAGAGCGAGTCAAAAAACTCTTAATTACAAGCAGCAGCTTTGTTGAGCAGCAATTCTTTAACCTGCACATGCACTTGCATGTGTGATCCAATTTGCCTAACTGCAAGTGTGCCAAGGCTCACATTCCCACAGAGTTTGAGCTGTGCAGCCCTGGAATAAGGCATTAGAAATAAAAATGTACCATAAGAAGCATTTTTTATTATAAATCATTACGGACACTAGGTGACCTTGGCTAATGAGCCAAGCCACAGATTCAAATACCGGAAATAGCAAAGCCCCGCAGTCACACAACAAGTTTAAGGCTCTAGCAATCAGGACAGGTTGAGAGAAATTAACCCTCCAGTTTTAATTGCACCAGTACCTACCTTTGCCTATTACAAGGCCACATTTATCAGCTGGCACTGTGTAGGTTATTTCCTGCATCCCACCAGGGGTTCCAACACTCCAGTCTCCACGACCACGACCTCTTCCCCGGACTACAGCCAGATTTTGAAAGCCATCACGTTCCTTGAGAGAAAGAACATTGCCAGTGATTTTTCATGGCCAGAATACCATGTTATATAAAAAGGCGAAGCAGTGTTAAACTGCAATAAGCAATACCACTAACTTAGGTAATGCTGGGGCTTTGTTTCCAAAGTGATTTCAAAGAAATACAATCAGTACAGGTCACCACTACCTAACTCTGAAGCTTTATTTCAGCAGATGTAAAATGCATGCTTTTATAATATATAAATAGCTTCCTGTAACAGACAGCAGCTCACAGTCTTATTAGCTGGGCTCCAATATGGGTGGGGCCAGCTGCCTGGCTTCCCTTAGGCAAGCAGGATCTTGGCATGAATGCACACTGTTTGGCACTAAAATCTGGCTTCTCTCAAACCAAGTTAGCCCTTTCAAATGCCCATCATCTCAACAGGTTCTGGAATTCCTCAGCAGAAACACTTCCTCACTCTCTCTCAACCCTCCAAAAACATCTATGTTCAGAAGACAATTAAAAAGGGACACAATAACAAAATCCAGCTGTCTCCAAAGTGATGCTCCTCTGCTGCCAGAGGAGCATGAAGGAGGGCCCAACCATTAAGTGGCTAGATAAAATGTTTGGCCACTACGTGAAAAAGACATTCGAATCAGAAGCAGGGGGCTGGAAGAATCCTCATCTAATCCACCTGCCTGCAGTGAAACAAGGTAAGTAATGCCTTGACTATCTAAGATTTGTCCAACCAAGTGATTTTCAACCAGGATGCTGTGGCACTCTGGGGTGCCACTAAATTCAAGGGTGCCACGGGGTGCTATATAATACTAGCATCATTAGGTGCAAACACCTATATGTGATTCATGAAATAAACCCAGAGGTTTTCAAAGAGGAATCCATAGCGTCAAAAACAGTCTGACCTGTTGGGGTCTTTCTGAGTTTTTTGCAACAGAAAAATTGCCCTATTATTTTTCTGCAGTCAAATGAGTGAAAGCCAAGAGCTGGCATTTTTCAAGGGGGCGAGGGGGAATGGGGTGGAGGGTTGAGTCTAACGAGGTTGAGAACCACTAGTTTAAATCCGTTTCTTCAGACTTCCAAAGGAGGAGTTTCCAGTCAATTTTGCTTCCCTATCTGGGGAAAAATTTTGACCATACCAATATTTAGCCTAAATCTTCCATGCACATTTCTTCTCATCCTCTTCCTGGTGGGCATGGAGAACACTTTACTACCACCCCTCTTATAATCACTTTGTATATACAGGAAGCCTGCAATGTGTTCCCTGCTGCCTTTCTTCCATTTAACTAAACAAACCTAACTCCTTCAACCTTTCCTCATAGGTTGTTTTCTAAGCCCATAGTCTCACTAGTCTCCTCTGGACTCTCCCCAATATGCCTACATCTTGTTTGCTGCTTGTATGAGCAACAGCCAAAGAAAAAAAAAAAAAGAAAAAGAAAAAAAAAAAAAAAAAAA
>NW_017729011.1:16638349-16649674 GCF_001723915.1 Gavialis gangeticus | reverse complement strand
AAGAAAAAAAAAAAAAGAAAAAGAAAAAAAAAAAAAGATAGCTTTTCCTCCATCACCTTCTGGCAAGAACAGTGGAGTTTCACAATCCTAAAATATAGTCCAAGAAGCGAATGGATGGATATGCAGGAGTTGCATCTGCTGTCTAGAGCTGACAGAAAGCAAAATGAGGAAAGAGCCCCACATGCACAATATGTTGTGCCATTCTGAATAGTACTCCTCCCCACAATGAACACAGGATGGGGAGGTGTTTTCATGACTTTCAACTTGGTAACCAAAGGTCTCAATTCTATTCTTTCCCCAATGTTTGGAAAACATTTTTAAATATCCAAAATATTCTAATGTGGGGAACATGTAGGGCCAGTGGGAGACCATTCAGCCTGTCCACAAACTAAGCAGGTGCACTTCCAGGAGATCTTCCATACCTGAACCAGCCTATAATTAAGTGCCATCAGGGATAGCAAGATACTACATAAAGTGACATGGTGGTACCTCAATGGGTAGCAGAAGGGCTGATGAAGAGAATGGAGCAGAAGAGAGCAAAGCTCCTTCTCGAGTACCTCTATTGCATCTTACAGGGTGGCTTTAGCCCTGCAACCATATGTACTAAGTGGCTCCTTTAACTATGCCCCCCCCCCCACATAATGCTAGAGGCATCTTCAAGGAACTCTACAATACCCACCTGTGCTGTAAGAATAAGCTCATTGATGATGTGAGCTGCGTGCTGACACCGATCAGGAAGGCCCATGACCTGTGCGATTCTTTCAGGACTAATCCCATCATCTGTGAAGCCAAAGGTGGCAAAGAATAAATTAAAAAGGATAAACACCCACCCATCAAGCAAAGCTTCCTTCTCCAGTGCTATCATAGCCAGCAGCGTTTTCAGGTAGGTGAGCAAGCATGTTAGACTTGTCATCTACCTCATCCACCTTCAGCCCCACCCCTTTCCCATTTACCAAAAAACCTGGTCTTTATCTGAAGAGGTGCTAGCACTGGAAAGGCAACACTTTCACATGCAACATGATAAGCCTTGAAAGTGACTGTTAAGGTTTTTAAAGGACAAAAACAGCTCTGACGAGAGCAGACAGCCAAGGACCCAAAGAATTAACTTGAATTCATCAGCTTCTGATCTCCGAAGATTCATGTCCCAAAGCACAGTTCTTTAAAGTAGGAAAAATAAACTTATTCCATAAACTATTTCCTGCATCAATAAGCTACAAAACCAAGACACTGATACCATAATGTCTAATGCTTTGGAATGAAATCTCATTTCCTAATTTTTCAGCAAATCTGAAAGAACCTTCTGTAAAGTGCATGAGGGACCAAGGAGATGATACATCCTATAAAAATTGGTACTAGGAAGAGGTGCTGAGCTCTCTGTAAAGAGAGGAGGACCTGACAATGTAGACCGAAACTAGATGATAAACCTTAGCTGCCCCTAATTGGAACACTGTTCATAAGACACCTCTGTCTTCCCACACAAACCTGGTTTAAATTGAATCCTAACACCAGCATCATTCTGAATCTTCTTGATCATTTCTCCATTTCTTCCTATTACTATTCCAACAGCAAACCTGGGCACAGAGACCTGATGAGAAAAACAAAGTGATGTGAAAGATCAAGGAATTAGAACATAGCACATACATTTTTACAAGTAAGTGCATATTTAACTTTACTAGGCCAGATCAAATTTAACAGCTCTAGCTACAGAAATCATACCATGCAAGAAACACAAAATATAGGCCACCCATTATTATTTTCCCCTCAAACACAATTAACTGTCTACACTATGAGAATGCCATTTCTTAAGATCATATCCTAAGAAAAAGAAGTGCCTTCTGATAGCTCCCTCAACCCTCCTCTGGAAATCCATCCCACATTCTCCATGCAGGCAGGTCACCATAATACCTACAAAGGCAAAACATACCTCTATACTGCCGCCTCCCATTCTAGAACTGAAATCACTGCGTACACCTCGAAAATCCGCTTGATCTTTCTCCCGGATGATCTCCAGTACCATCTCCCTTGCTTGCTAGAGCAGGAAAGAAATTACAAGTAGTGTAAATCCATGCCACTCCCGAAGGGTAGCTGATGAGCAGATTTTAAGCAGCACAGTTACTTACACTAAGGAGACAAACTGCTCTCCTTGGACTTGTTTTTGCAAGTGATCCATCCTTTGTCATATACTCCCTGACATCAACCATCAGTGGTTTAAGGATGATGACACAGGACACTTCCTCAACTGTTCTATTTAATAGCTCCCAGTGGACGAGCCCTCCATGAAACTGTCGAAGCCCTTTTCAAACTTGTTTATACTATCTGCTTTCACGATCTTCTGTGGCAATGAGTTCTGCAAGCTAACTATGTGCTGTGTAAAAAGTACTTCCCCTTACTTACTGTAAGCCTGTCTCCTGATAATTTCAGAGGCTGCCCCTTAGTTCTTATATTCTGGGGTTTGGGAAATAATCATTCCCTATGCACTCAACCTACATCCCACAAGATTTTATAGACCTCTATCTTATCTACCCCCTGCCCCAAAACACACACACTTCACCATTCTTCTTTCTGAACTGAAGAGCCCTAGCCTTTTCCATCTCCCCTTGATCATCCTTGTGGCCCTCCTCTGGATCTTTAATTCCAGTACATCTTCTCTGAGAGGTAGAGATCAGAACTGAAGGCAATATTCAAGATGTGAGCTCACCATGGATTTATACAGTGCTATTACGATGTTTTCTTTTTTGTTTTTGCACTCCCTTCTTAATGATGCCCAACGTGTTACTGGTTTTTACTACAATACCTGTACTTTAAATGCATCTCCTGTAATACGGAGAGGTTTATCTGCTCCAGTGGGTAACGGACCATCTTGGATCATGATCATTTTCACACCCGTTCGCTCCTGCAAACAATACACAACACTTGAATAAGTAAAGACCCTGAAATAAAGCAGGGGCATGAGCAGTAGGGGGTCTACATTTGATCACCAGATATCTGAGTTCTAATTTAAAAACACAAAAACCCATCTCTCTTATTCTAATTGTAGGGAAAGGGAGAAGGGAAGGTGTTAAATGTCAGCTTTAGGCGCTGAAAGACTGAATGCAGAGAGAAGCCCTGCTTTGGAACAGCACAGTGGACATTAACATCATCCCAAAGGCACCAGTGCAGCCCACATTTTGCCATGAACTATATATTACTTTTATGATACAGGCACATCTATTAGGACCTCAGCTAAGGTCAAACTCAAACGTATATTTGAACCCAGATCTCAGAAGGGGAATAACTAACATCTTAATCTCCAACAGCAGGATCTAAAGGCTCTATTTTCAAAGCACAGTTTGCTGTTCCAGAGAAATGCAGGTAGGGGAGAGTTCCTAGAAAGAAATCACGCATGCGCACCTGCAATTGTTTTATTGTTTCACCTCCTTTGCCGATGACTAGGCCCACTTTGGATGCTGGAATCAGAATTTCCTGGATTGTACTGTTGCCATCAACATCGTTGTGAAAGCCGGGTCCATTCCGACAGCGATCTACAATCTGCCCCAGTAGCCGCTTTGCTTGTCTTCAAAAAGAACCGATGGAAAGAACCATTAGACAACACTGTTTCATCTGACCCAGAAACTAGGAAGCATTGGAACCCGAGACATTTTGGGGGAGGAGGAGAAGTGAAGAGATGAGAAGGAAATCATGGTTAGCATAGTCACCCTCTGAAATGCCAAGTCCCCTTTCCACCACCTACTTTCCACTTGGGTATTCAAAAGGAGAGGAGGAAGCAACACCTCTTGACACAGCAGATGCCAGCAATTTTTTAAAGGGGTTTGCACTACTACTCTCAATGTACCATATATTACGCCTCTTAAATAAAAGTCAAGATGCTTTAATGTCTAATACACTTCTTTTCAATATCTGTCTTTGTAAACCCCAAACCTTGTCTTGCTTTGCAATCAAGGCAGGGGTGGAGCATTGCTCTGATGTAGTAAGTGCGGGAGGCTTGATCACAAAACTGTGATGAAACAGAGCCACAAGTGACTGCCCCATTCTTTCCCCTCTGCCTGCTGTCTCCAGCAGTACCAACACAGTGTGTTTACAGCTCTGTATAATACTGGCTGGGATTGCTGAGGCTACATAAAACATGCAGTTGATCTCCTGCGTTAGAAGTTAGAGTGACAGACTCCGTTTTGATGCTGCTGGTGAGCAGATGGAGAACAAATTAGGGACATTCCAACAGATTTAAAGACCACGGTTCTGGAAGCTTTAGCATGTCTGAGCTGGCTGACTGCAACTCCCAGTCTCTGACACCAACATGCCCATTTTTATCCCTGCCCATACCCACTTATGGAAGTGGATAGAGCCAGACCAGCAGTACCCTATTTGCACCTGAGTGGCTTTGGCTTTCCCTTTTACTTAGCACTCAGCCATCAAAAGCACACAAGAAACCTGACTCTTGTTCCCATGCAAAACATCCCCACATGGATCAGCAGGGATTCCTAGTTTTCTCTGATAAAAAAAATCCCAAATTTTCTGATTTAAACTGTACCACCCACCCACATTTTTTCTGATATGTATATATACACGTTTGCACACACACAGATATGTTTACCCACGTATATACCCACACTATCACAGAAAACAGTGGACTGGGGGTTGTTGTTTTTTTTTTAAATCAGAAAACTTTGGATTTTTTTTTTTTTTTAAATCAGAGCAAACAAGGCTCCCTAGTGTTCAGGCATTTATTCAGGACTGCTAGCTCAGGGGACAGTGATCCAATCTCCTCTGTGTGCCATTAGAGAACCATCCCCACCCACTGCTTGCCTCAGTCAAGAAACAGGACTGCTTCATTTTCCAGAAACTCATCTCAAATTGAGGCCTGTGGTTTTGTTTTTAAATAACCTTTCAAGATTTAAGGGCTTAGTGAATATGATTTGGCATAAAGTTGATTTGTTTCATGGTAACACTGCTACATGAGACATGGACTAGAACAGCACAGGATGCTCGCCATTTCAGAAGAGGTTGTTAAGAAATCTGCCCTGTTAGCTCATCATTGGCTATGCCTGCTGGAGCTAATTTTTTCTTATGTAAACCCCTTCTTGAGGCAGTCTGACATCAGGATTTATTTCCTTATTTTTCATGTGTGTACCTTCTCATCTTTTATTCCCCCCCAGCAGGTAGCTGCAAGAGTAACTCAAAACAGCCAGGCTAACCTTACAGCTATCAGAGAAGCAAATTAAATTCCATCTACTTCCATGTCCTCAGCCTTCTTCCTCACTCAAGCTGAACAATCCCAATTCTTTAAAGGACAGCCTTGGACACGAGCACACTTAGTTGCATACCTCAGAATATTTAGATCCTAAAAAAAGAAAGTGTAGCTCTCCCATGTTTCTCCCCTGTTTCCCCAGGCCTCTCTCACCAAGCACTGTAGCTTTTTAATATTTCACTCTTGTTCTGAAATATCCTTTGCTAAAGGAAAAATGCTTCAATACTGGCAAGACCATATTGTTTGCCCTGTAATATGTGCTTGCCAATTATACTTATTCTAGCTCACTGCTTCCAGAATTATGGCACAGCAAGGAGATTTACGTACCCTTAGATCTTTTAGGAGTGGAATAATAGGGAGAGTCTCTCTCTTTCGAGAAAGGCATTGTGCCTGTGTTTTTTTTATTATCATCAAATGCAACTCACAAATTTCTAGATGGATTTTAAAAAACCCACCTACCCAAAGGTTGGGGAGAGAAAGAGCAGCTCCATATGTTAAGTGTGTTCCTGTAAGCCTGAGGATCCTGGATCCAGTCCCAGCAGGACGTCCTCAACTGGTTTGTGAGAGTCTCAAACTCAGCTCCTGGGAAGGGGGAGGGAGGAAACACTGTCCCTAAAGTTTCTATAGGCCTTACAAGTAGATACCCCTGCTGGATTGCTGAGAATGTGTCTGCCATGCAGGGTTCAGAGGTCAAGACTTGTTCAGTCCTTTGCTTCTGGCTGGCAGCAACATGGAGGCAGCACACTGATGAGCCTCATGCTGCTCTGCAACGACACCTCCAGCTTATTCAAGAGTGGTACCGACGGGCTCTGGAGGCCTCGTTCGGCCCCTCTTCATCTGGAAGGATGGTCATCTCAGTAGGTGTGGGGAGATTGAGGGGAAGAAGAAAAGTGCCCTTTAATGGCTTAGTTTGGTATCCTGGAAGTGTGCAGTTAGTCAACTGCATCCTAGGTGCCCTACGAGCAACCTTGCCCTTTGGAGTGGGATTCCATGGGAAATTATGCAGTGGGTAAAACAAATGGTAATGGAAAGAAGCCTTTGATGTGTATATTTTTAAGCATTAGACCAAGTGGCTCTAGAGTCCAGTGACCCTAAAGTTTCTATAGGCCAACACTTGCTGGTTAGGCTAACTAAGTAACAGCACTGATAAAGCACAGCGTTGAGGAGGAGGAAAGGAAAGAGAAAGGAAAAAATAAAGTTAAGGAAAGACTCACTCAATGCTCTCTGGTGTTCCGGTGAGCACACAAGGCCTCTCAGGCATCCCACCGCTGTCTATGAAAAAAACAAGAGGATGACAGGGACTGGCTATTTCACAACTTAGGGTATCTGAACAGCCATTGGTAGTCAAGCAGACAGACCCAAGCAGCTCAGGAAACTTTCCCTCTCTCAGTGGTTAAAAAGGCTAACATCTACATTCTTTGCAGACTGCAAATAAGGAGGTGATGAGAGACAGCCAGTCTCAAAGCGCACACAGCTGTGTGATGCAATCAGGCCTCATACTTGGTTTGAACACTAGACTGCAAGTCATTACAATTATGTACCAGCAGTAAAACAAATATTTGCTAAGCATCTTATTTATCCTCCAATCACCCAGCAAACTTGCTCCTGCTGGAGCATTCAGTCAAGCTCTGAAAATGTCGTAAAATAACAGCATGCTGCCTCACACTGGTCCCATCTCCTCAATCAGAGATGGATGAACAACTGCCACCCTAAAGAAATTTGGTGCCAACACAAGACAAACGCACTCCTGTTGAAGAGGCGTCCATGAAAGGCAGCCCCACATTTGAGCATTTTCACTCTCTTTATCTACAATATGGACAATTCATTGGTGCAATGTTCAAATGGCATCTGCCCCTTGATTAGGGAAGGTCTCTTCATCACTTCACTCCTCACAGACCTCCATGCATATTGCCTTAGTGCATCAGTTGGTAAGCAGTGATAATATCTATATATCTATCTATATAGATATATCTATCTATACGCACACACGCACACACAGCCTGATCTACTGGACTTATCTTTCAACCGTACACTACTTGTCCATGATACTCCAAGACTTACCTGGAGCAATCTGAATTTTGCAGCCAGACTCTGCCTGAATCCGGGAGATCTGCTCACCGCCCCTGCCGATTACTGAAACAAGTTCAACAAGTGTCAGAATTTACTGTTACTTGAACTAACTGCACAACATCTCCCCCTTTACTCCACTGCAGCTGGTTGGAAAGGGGAGTTTCTATTTTGGAGCCGCAAAACGGGCTTCTGCACTCTGGCAGGCACAGAAGCCAACCTTAACATGGAGAGCCATCGTTAAAACACTGCTGGATTTAAGTAATCTATTTTCTTAAAAAAAAAAAATCAGTCTAGCACTGAACTGGGAATACAGAGTAAGTTAAAATGTTACTATGCTCAGCCATGTCAGAAACATGTCTTTATGTGACATGCTTACAGACAGCCTGAATCTCAAGTCCACTGAAAAACACAGTTGTTACCATTATTTTTTGGTCAAACGAGTAGGGTTTTATTCTTTTTGTTTTTTTTCTTTTTAAGTTCAGCTGACTGCCCCTTCCCCAAAGGCAAAAGGCTTGCCTATTCTATGCTTACTTCTGAAACCCAAGTGCACTGATGTGCCAAACCAGACCTCAAGCTGAAAATGAAACACTGGTCTCCCTTAGTTCCCCCCTGTCACTGGCTGATGGTTGCATCCCAGCGGGACAGGGAGAGCATGCACATAGGCAATCCCTCCCAGAGCAATACCCAACACAGCTGCTGGAAAGCCAAGTCAAATGGGCATGCTTGGGTAGCTCTGTGCCAATGGAGGCTCCTCAATTGCAGAAAAGGCCTCTACCAGCATCTGCCTAAATCTGAATGTGTGCGCATACTAGCTTTTTGTTCAGGCCTCTTCCTCATACACATTGCTAAAAAAGCATCACAGCTTCATCTCTCTGTATGACCAGCACCTAGACCTCTAAATAAGAGAGTGGGGAGTGGAAGGGGAGCAGCTCCATTTATAAGGATCCCACAATCCTGTTTTATCATTCACTAGACACAGAAACCTCCACGCACTAATGGGCTATTCATCCAAAGCTGCAGGTGCCTTTGACCAATAAAAGATAATACATGCCTATAAGCTCAAGTGGCATCTTTAGAAATGGATACAACAGGTAGTCAAAATTAGGAAAAGAAAGGATTTAACAGGTTAGCAACACAGTAAACCATTAAAATTCTTCTGATAACAGCCTCTTCCAGGGAACCAAGTCAGGAAGCAACTTTCATTTTCAGCTTCAGGCTGGACATGCTGGTCAGTCTACACATATCGAGTCAACATGGACTCCTATTTTCCTTTTTACTCTGCATACACTAAGCAGAATGTGTTGGGGGATGCTCCTTTACCAGAAGAGATGGCATGTTGGGATCCGACTGCTAGGGAACATGCCGTGGCCGTAGGAAGTGAATCCGGCAGCTGAAGAGTAAACGTGTTAGCTAAAGAGAGTCATGACAGCAGGAGGATTCCCTTGAAAGGAGAAACAGTGAACAGTCAGGGAGGAAAACAGGAATCTAGATTAAGCGTGTGAGAAGAACAGCGTCAGGGACAAGAGAGCAAAGTAAAAGAGGGATGGAATAAGAGAGGAAACAACAAAGAAGGAAGGTGGGAGGGAGGGAAGAGGGGAGAGATCCACCTGGACGGAAGAGTTCATGCTAGTTACTTCTCCCTGCGATGTATACACAGGGTTTGGAGCGCTGCCTGACCTGCCTTCAAAATCAGAATAGCTTTCAATTTAGTAGTAAAAAATCATATCTTCCCATCTCTCCAGCCTCGGCCAGAAATATAAATCAAAAGTAAATGAAGTCTCATGAGAGGCAGATAAATTTGCTCTTTACAAGTTTATTATATAAACTGGTGTGAAGAAACTGGAGATACAGCTGGAGACAACAACACACCATGACCTTAGAAATCTGCCCTCTTCCCCACCCTCCCAAAAAAACCCATCTCTCATGCTCAGCACTGTGGAAGCAGAGGGCACTTACACACATGTGGGGAGCCTGCTGTGACGCACTGGAAATTCAGAGTGTTGCAGCAGAGTTGTTTAATTGAGCATGTAAATTGACAGGCTCTGGCAGCCTCACACGTCACATGTATGTGGCGCAGCGCACCTCCGCGTTGAGAAAATGGCAGCAGTCCACTTTGAACTAAAACACGTTCAATGTGCTTTAGTTCAAAGCGCACTGGTACCATTTTCTCAGTACGGAGGTATATTCGCCGCTGATGTACCTGGTGCCATGTCGAGAACACATGTAAAAATGCCCAGAGTGCCTTAACAGACAGAGAGTTAAGGTTTTTTTAAGCGCAGGTCAGTGACTCTTGTGGCAAGCAGGAAATCTCACTTTCCCAGAATGGGATGGTGTTATTAGGCCAGGTTTTTCCACAACCAGTAAAATCATGCGCCTTTATTTCCCACCCAGCACAATAAGCAAATGTTCATGAACACAATGTACAATTCAGAATGGTATTAAAGCATCCAGGATACTTACTAAATCCAACCATTTTATCAGGCACTTTGAATTCTTCTGTTATTACAGCCCTAAAAACAGATTCAAACAGTCACTGCAAAGAACAGTGTGGAAGGAAACCTCCCCCTCCCAAAGTCAGCTACCGAAGAAAAACTTTTGTATACAAAAGTAAGAACATGTGGGACTACAAGCTGGAAGGTACCCTTGGGGTCACCTATTTAGTCCCCTGGCTTAGAGAAAAATTGATTTGGTTACCCCTAAACAATTTGATACATTTCAAATTTAATCTTAAATAATGGCCAATGGAAGAAGGCTCCAAATCTCCTTTTCTAGGTCTTGCCACCTCTAGCAGGTAGGCAGGTGCAGCAAGGGATTTCTTCCATTCCCACCTGCTTTCCACACTCCCCCCCACCACCTTTCTAACATTTCACCTCAATTTTCCAGGCTGCAGCTTAGGCCCATTACTACATGAAGCCTTCTTAATATCCATTTGTACACTTCAGATATTTAGGCACAACTCTTAGCATTTTTCCCCCTTCTGGAATCATCATAAACTGTTCTCAATTATCCTCCATAAACCTTACTTTTGCTAAAGTTTTTGTTTCAAGCGCACTCAGTACCCTAATTTGTCTGTGCCTCAAAATGGGACGTCCAAAACTGACCACAGCTTTTCATCTGAGGCCTAATGGATGTTGAATAGAGCAAAATATTTCTTCTTGTTTAAATAAACAAAATAAAACATGATGCTACTGTTAAATAGGATCCAATTAATATAAAATTTGCCAGCATGCCATATATTGAAACAGGTACAATATGTGCATGTACAATAATTTGCCTAATGGCAATTAAACGTATTTCAAGGAATTTCACAGGATTTTAACACAGTATTTAGAAGACATTTTATGGTATGCTACTGGCTTCAAGCCAGGCACAGGCAGATTTTAGAAAAAGATCTTCTATCAGACTTTTCTCAATACCCAAGCACTATAGGTACATACTTATCACTGTTTAACCTAACCCATAACACAATGCCCTAAGGTCTACAACTGTTCATGTTTCATCCACATCAGTGTCAGAACCCTAAATATTACTGTTCTGACTATATGGTATTAAGGTTACACGTTGCAACAAAGAGCCTAATGTATGCAAGTGATGATGTACAGCGAACTGGAGAATTAAGTCCTCTATTTGGAGGAGAAACAGGCACAATAAAGGCATATTCGTTGCCCTAGCAGAGTGACTCTCAACCAGGGGTGAAGGACCCTGGGATATCTTAAGAACCTTACAAAGGTGCTGCAGGATGCCACGCAATGCTAAGCACATTGTGGTCTTTCTGAGCTCTTTGCACTATCAAAAAATGAGTGAAAACTAACAGCTGGCATTTTCTGAGGGGGGTTCATTGACTAATGAGGCGCCGTCTCAACTCTAAAAAGGTTGAGAGCCACTACTCCAGCATCACACTTCACCCTTGGTTTAACAATACCACTTTCAAGCATTGTGAGGGGCAAAGATTTCTCAAGGTGGTATCTTCTATTTGACAGAGGACAACGAACCCCCCCCCCCCCCCCCCC
>NW_017729011.1:16632745-16638258 GCF_001723915.1 Gavialis gangeticus | reverse complement strand
CCCCCCCCCCCCCCCCCCAAAAAACAGTTGTTCCGAACAAATGCTCGCCTCCAGCAATTCCTGGACCATCGTGGCTACAACACCATTCTAACACTTCTGTTAAGCACAGGAAAAAGTGCTGCTGAAAACCTGTTCTGTTTTGCTGAAAACTCAAAAAGCCTTGGTTAGATGCGATAGTGGTAGCTATTTTATTTAAAGCCCTTTGAAATCTAAATGAACCACCTATAAAAAACAAGAACAAACTTCTGAAAAGCAACATGCTTTCCTAAGTCATGATCAACTGCTAAAGAAAAGTGATGATCTAAATGAGCAGACCTAGAAAAACCCAACTGCAATCTGACCCTTGTTCTAATGCCAAAATAATGGCTATGGGGAGGCAGAAGCCAGGGTAGATTTGCACCTTATGATTTGCTCTGGAGAGAAGACATCATACAATTTAATTCTGCTCCGCCCTACAGGTGAAGTCAAATCAAAAGTTTTACCTGAAAAGGTAAACTCTTTTCTCCACCCTCATGGAAAGGGTTAGCAAAAACTTCAGTCTGGAAAAAGCCTGAGCCTACAGTTTCTCCACGTTCTCAACCTCTGACTTCCTAACACTCTAGTACAGATGGTGGATCAATAAACAATTAGAACTGATCAATAAATAATAAAACATAACCCACTGCTTACCTTTGATGTACCAGGGCCCCTAACTGGTTACCTACTGTGGCAGAGAGAGAGAAGAGAGAAAAATCAAAGCATTAGCACGGATAAACTAACTTCATCCCTATAGAAAGAGTTCTTACCATTTCATCAAAAAAAGAAAGAGAAGCAAAACAGTAATTTAGGTTCAGTGGCTGAAATGAATGCGTTATGTGGTATAAAACAGGAGGGGATTTCTTGATCAGCACAGTCTAGAGCCCAGTGTCCAGCTGAACACATGATAGGAAATTGATCTGTGTCTCCCCATGCTGAGAGTCACGGGAGGAAATCCTGCCTGCCCAAATCCCTGCAACTTACCTCCTCCCCCCTTCCCAAATTAAACCCAAGGTAAAGATCAAGCAGATTGCAACATATTAAAAAAATTAAAGAAGGCCAAAAACAGATTTTGAGATTTAGTCTAATCAAAAGCATTAGAGATCACTTGCACATACTTCTCTCTGTATCTCTTATCTGTGCTCCATGGAGCCCACTTAAACGGAAACCTGTTAAAGGAATAGGTCTGTTAAGTAACCTTGTGGCACCAAAATTGTATCCTTCTATTACATTTCTATTGAATACCCATTTCAGCCACACTTAACTAGTCAGCTGGTGGCCCAGTTATGATTAGCCATCATCTCACCAAATAGTGACTGCATTTGTTATGTTTCATCCCAACCCACACAGATTAATCTGTCTTCCAGAAGTTACTGTAAAAATATTAGGCACGTACAGACAAGAGACCACTGCAAAATAAAAAAAAGCCCTGAAAGGTTTCCTACTGGACTTCCCCTGCAGCAGTACCCCCCACCCCTCCACCTCCGACCCCTCCAAGAACAGACCATTTGGTCTTAGCAACTAGCTGAAGATTATATTCTATGGCTGGGGGGCAGAGATGGTGAAAACAGATGAAATGGGCCAACATTTGCCCTGGGATAATAAACATGGTTATTTCTAACAGCTCAGTAACAACCCATGCATTCTTTGACCTGAAATAAGTTGTCATTCAGCTGATATGGTGAGAAAACTGAGGCGTCTCATTCTTGAAATGAAACAGAAAAATACGTAAAAATCTGTTGCTAGACACACTGCTCAGATAACTAAAATAGACAAAGAGTCGATACCATACTTCTGTTTTCCATCAATATCTTGATAATGGTCCAGGACCAAAATATTGACAGAATATATATTTTATTACTCTACTCAGTTCTGCAATAAGACAACTGCTGTGTTATTGACTCCCTTAGATTTGCCTTTGCATATTTTCTCTTTGAATATAAAATGCTCTAATTTGATAGCTATCAATATTGCAGTAGAAAAAGTGGGTGATGTAATGGAGGATATTTGCTCTAACTGATAAGATACTTGGACAGAGAAGAGCTGAACAAATTATACAAGAGATTCAGAATCACACCATTCTGCCCCAAACAAGGTTTTACAACACTATTGCAACAGTGATAGGGCAAGAGATCTCTCTATATATTACTGCAATACACAGTCACAGACCCGGCCCACCCCCCTGCACTCTATTTCACCAAAGAAAGATTATTCCTATTAACCCCAACCCTATGGTTTTAGAACTTCTCAGAATTTCTCACCACAAAAAGAGCCATTCCAGGATCTTTCATAGCAAGCAGGTTAAATTAAAACCACCACATACAGTTTCAAAAATATAGATCTGTCCCACAAGCATTTCCTAAAGTTTACAAGTAGCACAGGGACCTTCCATTTCGTAAGGCAACACTGGCTCTTGGGGAAAAGGTACTAGATGCAGACGTGCAAGCTGTTTTGCCAACAAGTAAAAATGGCGCTTGTAATCTATGGAAAGAAGATTTTGTGCTCCTTTCCAAACACTTCAAGTGCTTTACAAACAAGTTAAACCTTCCCACACCAAGGTAAAGTGGGTATCAACTCCGTTTTACATGACGAAACGGATGCACAAAGTAGTTAAGAACCAAGCACAAAGTCTATAGCAGACTCTGATTTCACAGCTTCTAATCTTAATGCTGCAACATAAAACCATCCCATCATCGTCCATCTACATGTAGCCCTCCCACGAATGCAGGATGCCAACAAACAAGGCCATTCAAAAAAAAATTAGTGAACAAAAAAAAAATCAAAATCAGATATCAACTCTCCTACTTCGGGGAGAAAAAGAAAAAAGACGTAGCAGATTGTTCCAACAATCTAATGTGCCATTCTCTTTCCAACATGCCCATTTTGATCTGAAAGACAGAGACTAATAGAGGCACAAGTCTGGGGCAGGATGCAAACATCGAAATACCAAAGGCCAATTTTCTCCTCTATGCAGAAGGACCATCCTCTGCTTAATACCAGGGAGGGGACTGAACTCTGACAAGCCACGTATGCATCTCCCCCTTTTTACATCTATTGAGTACAATTTAACTGTAACTGCAGTCATTTTACTGCAAATAAGGAAAAAATACTGAATAAAATCAGTCCAATTTCCTGTTAATGGCACCTGCTGGTTGATAACGCTTCTCCTTACTTCTAGCTTCACCTTAACTGAATCTGACCTAACAGATGCACAAAACAAACAGATTTAGGGGAGGGGGGCATTATTTTCCACCCCATAACACACAGCAGCACCTCCCACTAAATTAATGTGGATGGCGGGAACACAATTTTATGATAGAAAATACTCCTCTTGCTAGAATAAAACCAAAGTGATGCATCATATAAAGAAAGCAGAGGAAAAACAAGTTTGCAGACCACACAATTTCTAGCAAGGCTATTTTTATTAAACTGAGCCAGAATATGAGGGGGGATTAAAGTGACCCATTCCCCCCCCCCACCAAAAAAAAAAATTCTCTCCCACCAAAGTTTCACTAGTTCTCTGCCTAATGAAGCCAGAAAGAATTGAAATTGGATGGGAGAGGAGCTATGTTTTCTTCAGCTGCTGGGGATTACTGCAATTATTGCAAATAAAATATCTGCAGCTTTGAGACTCACAGAAATGAAGGGAAACAATGGCACTTTAAGGAATGAACTGGGACACGGGATATCTGGGGTCCAGTTCTGGCTCTGCTACAGACTCTGTGACACTCTGCCTCAGTTCCCCTTCTGCAAGAGAGACATTTCTTATCCTTTATTATCTCTTGAATGTATTTTGTAAAGCACATAGCACACTGGAGCCATGGTCCCTGCTGGGCTCTACAGACTATACTCCTACGCAAGCGATAAAGAAACCTAAAGAAATGTGGACGTATCTTGTTGCACTAAAAGCTGTGAACACTTTTGGAGATGTAAAGGAAAGGTTTGCCAGGACCCTGCATCTGTTGTCGGCAAACTCCTGTGCTGCCCTAGGACAGTGACACGCTTCTAAACTGAAGGCTGAACATTGCTTCTTAAACCTGTCACTAAAAAAAGCAAGAACTTCCTTGAAGGTCTCAACACTGAATCTGGACAGCAGTCTTCAGCTTCCAAGAGTCAACATACTGCTACTACAACTTGCTCCCACTTCCTTTAAAAAAAAAAAAAACCAAAAAATCCCAAGGCTGCCTTCTCAAAAGCAATGTGGTGATGCAAGCTGGTTAAACCATGCCCTTAATTAGAAGTATCTGGCGACAGAAAGCTAATATAGCTACAATGATCAAAAGAAAATGGATTGGAGATTCCTGGAACTGAGTTCTCCTCCCAATGGCATGTGATATGGGGAGGGCTGTACTGAATCTATCAATTTTTCCACCACTAAAATGGGCATGGCGCCCTCCCCATCCCCACCTGGACAAAGGGGACAGCTACTGAGCCAAGATGCTGTTGAAGCATCAAGTCTCAGTGACTGTGCAGGCAGTAATGCAAAATAAAAAAGCCACTTCAGCTTTCGGTTACCTGCCCGGCCTATGCCAGGTCTGCTCCACTGCAGTTTCTATGAAAAGGAAATAATGAAACTAAATATCAGCTCTGTTCCCAGATACATTTCATATCTAGTAGGCTGGGTCAGTGTAGCCATTTCTAAACTGTATATTAAAGCTAAGATAAGAGAAATATGCACATTATGGTTTTCCGATTCTATGACAAATCTCTTTTCCCTAGAAAGACTCTAAAAGCAACTGAACTTGTTATGACCAGCACACTGACACCATTTGTCTTGGACAATTTCATAAGCCCACATCAATCAGCACTGCTGGCAGCTGCTTACACAAATGGACAGAGATAAGACCTTAGGTTTCCTCAATAAAGGCAAGTCATTCTCATGAACAACTGCTGCAAAATTGGAATCAGAGAATACACATAAGCATTAAGAAAGAAAAAACATCATTTGGTAAAAAAAAGAAAAGCAGGCAAGTTAGGTGAGAAAAGTGAAGGAGAAAACTACATCCAGCCAAGAACATGCAGTAACAAAAGGAGGAATCAGGACTTTTTTTTTTTTAATTTTAGGAATCAGGGTTGTTTTTTATTATGAAATTTACTTTAAAACTTACCAGAGGTGGGTGTTAGCTAACTTATGTTTATGGAAGGGATATGAAACAACCCCTTGGGGCTGATTGTCCCCGTACTGCGAGTCACAGTTCACTAGCGCTTTACAGAAAGCTGGCTCCCCTTGCTCCAGCTGCCAAATAGTATTAAAAGACTGCCAATAGGGGTGCACCGAGATTTTGGAGGCTGATTTTTAAGGAGGCATATTGGCTGATACCGATCAGACTTCTGATACAGTTGCATGCAGATAGTAAGTCTGTTATGGCAGAAGGGGAGGGGGGGAGAGAAGGGGCATGGTGGGGGCAGATCAACACCCTCCGTGGTGAGGAAGTGGGGCAGGCACTGCCTAGCTGGGACACCCCAGGGGGACATAGGGAGCGTGCATGGGACGGAGC
>NW_017729011.1:16628386-16632399 GCF_001723915.1 Gavialis gangeticus | reverse complement strand
AAGAGCCCAGCACTGCCCTGGCCTCAGCTCACAGCTGCAGACCAACTTCCCGCCCCCGAGCACATCTGGAGGCACCCCTCCCTCCCCACCCCTCACCGCCCTCCTGGGATGTGTGCAGCAGCGGGAACAGACCCCCACGCCCTGTGCCCCACAGACAAGCCATGGCTCCGTCCCACATTTCCAATGCAATCAATTTTCTTTATTTCGGTGCCAATCCAATATCAGACCGATGCATTGGTGCACCTCTAACTGCCAAAATATTAAACAGGTTCCTAATACTGGTGTTTCATGGAAGCGATCCCTGAAAATGTCATATAATGGTAAATACAAAGGAAAGGGGTCCTTACAGTTATAGCTGTGACAGCATGGAGCCTAGAAGCATCTTTATTAAGTTACGGGAAAAACGCTACAAAGGAGAGAGAACCCCTGTACAGTATTAGAGGCTCCTTCCTAAGATACTGAGAGACCCAATGGAGGACATACTAGGCTGTGAACATAATACTAGCAGTCTTCCCTGCTTTCCTTTGCATGGGGGGATTCATCAAATAACTCATGCTTCTGTTTAAGAACTAGTTCATGCCATCACAAGTAAAACTCAAGATTACTAAAAGTGAAAGAGTATTTCCTCTCCTCCCTCTCACTCTAAAAATGCGATGACTTCATGAATATCACAGTGCTTGGCACACAAATCACTTTCATTAACCAACAGTGCTGAGAAAAGTATTTCTCTTCCTTTTCAGTGGTCTTACAGCAGACTTTTGCTGTTCTAAAACCACAATTCTAGGCAAAGTGCATCATCTGAAACTACTGGGTGTTTTTTTTAAAGTTCAAATATTATAGCTAATTAAACCAGTGCATGAATATCTGTGTACCTATCCTTTGCAGATAGTGAGAAAACAGATGCTTAGAAAATTCAGTAGAGTGCACATCTCTAAATGGTTCTGCTTTGAAACTCAATGATGCAGCTACAGGAAAGTATCTGAATGAAGAATTTACAAGGCAACTAAAAGGAGCCAGTAACCTTAGGAGAGCAGCTGCATTTGCATTTGTCAGAGTTAATACAGGCTGTGGCACTAACTAATTCTGAAGTTATAATTTGCAAGTAAAACTTTGGGATGAGCGTAACTTGAAAGTACAAGGTCTCTGGATAGAAAGTTTCCTTTTCAGGATGATTTAGAGTGCATTTGTGTATTAAGAATTCACATAAAGCCAAAACACCTGGTTCAGATGTGATTTTGCAGGTCTTGCTTCAGATTTGCATTTAAAAAAAACAAACCAATCACCACAGACACTATTCCCCTGGGGTGTTTAACACCCTGATGCAACAGTCAGACTAACAGCAGCCAACTCAAGAGACTTTAAAAGAAGATGCTCTGCTAGGCAGCTATGCAACATGTTTTCTACATACAATTTCTGTGCAATGATTAGTCAGCTGATACCCTCAAGGTATGCATCCCTTCCTTACTTTTTAAAAAAATACATATTTTACTAGCTGAACCCAGCTGTTCTTACTATCCCCATAACTCCCCAATACTCTAATTAATTCTGATAAAGCACTTGGCTAGAATAATAAATTTGTAACAATGAAGTCCTCAGGCCTATTATGCATGGTGAATCCCAAAACTAATCTACACAATATAGTATATTCAATATTTGCTCTTTATCTACTTCTTTACACTTCCTAACATACTGTTTTCTCTTTTGACTGTTGCTGCACAACAAGCAGAGGACTTCACCGAGGTGTCTACAGTGATGACTTCCTGCAGTTAGCCAATTCAGAACCGAGTCAAATTTATTAGTAATTAAAATTCTTCCTTTTTCAAGGTGATCTTTCAGTTTTTTGTTTTTTTTTTTATTTTGAGATATATTACAGTCTGATAAAATGCTTCCCCATTCCTAATCAGTAGTTAATTTCATTCCAAGATGGAGTGCTTCTGCAGGACTCACCTCCATCAAGACCAGGAAACTTAATAAGTTCTAAGGAAGTTCTAAAGATTTGCTTCCTACTTTGGGAAGGGGCCAGCATCTTTTCCCCAAATATCCGTACACATGACTAACTGAAACCTGCTTCAGCTAAGTGTGAGACCATCATCTGATGCTGGGAAATGAAGAGTCATCCTCCCAACATGTCAAAAATGCAGGACTTAGAAAATATGAAGCACAAAGCAATATTTTGTTGGAATTCTAGACAGACTTCAGACTTTCATACAGAACTAAATATCTGAATTTAAAAGGGCTGTAGAGAATATCACTGCTCAAGCAGACATGCCCATGTTGCTGGGAAACCATTCCCACCTCATCAATTACTGAGGAGGCTATCTGTTTCTGGCCTAGATATATGGGAAGTGTGAATTTAAAACTATTTCATCTGAACATGATATAGCAAGCTCAATACTACATGATACTTTGTATTTGGCAAATTCTGATTTTTTCCTCTGGCACTTTTGTGCAATGCCTTTTATTAAAACATCCTACCTCTGAAATTCATTTCTGCTGCTGCATGCATTCTTCAATGACACACGAAGCAATTGTGCAACATGCAGGAATTTCCAGTCCACAAACTGCACCACAGGGCAGAAAGCCTTAGAGATTCACTCTCCTCCTTTTTCCCCCCTCAGTGTAACTGGTCTGCTAGTGTGGGACTGGACGCAAAAAACCATGTCACAATCTAATTTTGTAAGGATTGTAGATATCAAGCAAACATGTAGAATGTAACATTATTATAAATATAAACCCGTAATAGGAGTAAGGAAGTTAAATTCTACACCGTGTTCTTACATAAGCCACTCCAAAAATCATCCCTGACGTTTTAGCAAGTGAAGGAGTTCACTGCATTAATAAAATACTCCCTATGCCCAAAAGCACCCACCCAGGGGAAAACTTTGGACTCCAGATGTACTCTCATCACTACAAACTATAGTGCTCATATTTTGGAAACTGAAGAAACCCCTGGAAACACAACCATTATAGATTCACGTCCAACACTAGGCATGTTCCTCGAGGCAAGATGAAGTGTGACACAACTTGGAAGAACAAGCGAGTATTGTATTCTATAACCTTTTTTAAAGGTGTCAAAACATAACTCATCAAGTCTGGTCCATTCAAAAAAACAAAAAACAAATATCAAAGATTTTACCCAGGTAGGCAATTAGAAACACTATGAAGAAGAATCCCATTTGGATTATGAAACAGTGGCAGGTTTGGACTGTTCACTCATTAAATCAGTAAGACAGTGAGCTGCCAGAAAGAAAACCAGAATATGGAGAATTATATCAGGACTTGCTCCTCACAGAAAGGGACTAGAAACATTTCCAAATCATGGGTTAGTCCAAGGCAGAAGGTAGCTGTAGGTGGTCCAATAAGACCCTGCTCCCACCTGACAAATAGTATATACATTGAAAGAGAAGAGATGACACTGAACTGAAGAGGAAGCAAGGAACAGTTTTCCTCTTGTATAAATACAGCTGATACTGGAGAACAGAACAGGTTGAGACGCACCCTTCTGACAGCAGAGAGGTCAACTAGGGGTGCATGATAACAATTTTTTGGGCTGATACCAACGGCTGATTTTTAACAAGCCATATCAGCCGAAACTGATCTGACTGCTGATATGCGGCATAGCAGCTTGGAGAGCAGCATCTGGCTGGTAAGTCTCTTGCAGGGGAAGGGGCAAGGAGGGAGAGAATGGACATGGGGGGCAGGGTAGATTGAGGCCCCTGTGGTAAGGGAGGGAGGAGGGCAGGTGCTGCACTCTGGGAAGGCATGGGGGGTATGTGTCCCCCAGATCTGGGCACAGAGCGAGGGCAGGCTGATGCTGCAGGCTGGGGCCAGAGCTGTGCCCAGGGCGGAGAGTGGCAGAGCTGGGAGCAGGGGGGTATGGCAAATTTTCGGATGGCTGTAGTGTCGCTGCCCCTGGCCCCAGCCCGCAGTGGCAGCCCACCCTCACCCCACACACAGATCCAGGAAGCATATGCCCCTCACCTCCTCCTGGGGTGCATGCAGCAGTAGGAGCC
>NW_017729011.1:16621956-16623386 GCF_001723915.1 Gavialis gangeticus | reverse complement strand
GGGGGGATGGCAAATTTTCGGATGGCTGTAGTGTCGCTGCCCCTGGCCCCAGCCCGCAGTGGCAGCCCACCCTCACCCCACACACAGATCCAGGAAGCATATGCCCCTCACCTCCTCCTGGGGTGCATGCAGCAGTAGGAGCCACCCCTCCTCCCCACATACCCCCAGACGAGCCACTCATGGCCCTACCCTGCCCTGGCTGTGCAGCACCTGCCCCTGCCCCAGCCCCACTCCTTCCCTCACTGTGGGGGCCTTGGTCTGCCCCTCCCCCCACCTCTTTCTTCCCCCATAACAAACTTACCAGCTGGACACTGCTCTCCATGCTGCTGGACTGCACTCCTAGCTGCCTGCTTGCTGTGCTGCAGCTGCGCACATGTATGTGGCATTTATCGGTGACATTATCGGCTACACTGGCCAAAAAAAGCCGACTGCCAATTATGTAAATTTTCCTTTTACCAGTGCTGATCTGTTACACAACCGATATACCAGTGCACCTGTAATGGCAACAAGCCATGGACTATGGAAAAAGGAACATTTTCCTCCCCACCAGCTTGATTCCTCTAAGGAAAAGCACCTTATCAGTCAGATATCTTCAGTATCTCACCCATTCCATTGCCCTGGGCAACTTTACAGAAATTAACCCGGGGGGGGGGGAGAAATAGGAGGATGATTTCCTCAGCAAACTTTCTCTGCCTCCTTAGCTTTACTCCAAACCTGGCAACAAATAAGGGCACTTCTCCAACTGCAAAGACAGATATGGGTCAAAAAACCATGATCAAATGCTAACCTATTCCCAAAATGTCCAAGCCCATACAGCCTGTCTGGGGGATGGAATCACCTCCAAGAGGTATCTTTCTCAGGGGAAAGACTTCATCATAAAGCTGCATTTTGATCTGGTAAGGAAAAGAAGACCAAAGCTTTTATGATTCAACAAGAAAGTGAATTCTTGACTCCTGTTACCAGTGGGTAACTAAGATTCTTAACACAGCATAAAACTGTTGAAGCAGCAAAAAAGAAAAAAAAAAACCCTAGACATCCATTCTGATTTCTGCAGTGCCACAAACAGCAAGATTTAACTAACAATGAAAGTCAAAGGCAGAAAAAATTAAGATTGCACAAGGATGCAAGTAACCGAACATCAATAATATACTAATTAGACACCTGATCCTCTTAAATCTTGTATTTTGACTCAGGCTGTGGTCAGTCCCAGATCTTTCAAAAGAAGATCTAAGAAACCTTTTAAAGCATATTTATGGATTAGCCTGTCCAATAAAGAACACTTCTTAATGCCTACCAGTTTTCATCAGTTTCTTTCCTTCTTAAAAGATACTTAGTACAGCAAAACATATAAAACCCCTGACAACAGCTAGCCAATTACCTGTTGTGACTATGGCTCGTTATAGTTATGATAGTTTCACTGTGATCACATG
>NW_017729011.1:16614797-16621917 GCF_001723915.1 Gavialis gangeticus | reverse complement strand
CCCCCCCGCCCATCTGCAGAACCTACCTCCCATTTTGTTAAACTGTAAAATCCTTCAGGTAGGAGCTGTCTTTTTAGTATGTGTGTACAGTATCAAGTATAATGAGGTGCTAAAATCTGTGGTCAAGGTCTCTACAAGCTACCACAAAACCTGTGCTTAAAGTCATACCTGAATATCTCTAACTTAGCTGAACTGATAACATTCCTTAGAGAATTTCATCACTTTATTAACAAATTTGACAATGCGAGGGCTGCGTTATCTGAGCAAAAATAAAACAGCCCAGGAATTATCGTGCATAATCTCTAGACCCATTGACCTTGCACTTCCATGTTCACAAGTGTTTCAGAAAGTTACATCATAAGGCTCTTTACTGAATAGCTAGTGTCAAAAAAAAAAAAAAAGAAAAGCCAGCTTACCTCCATCATCCAAGGGCCGTTTCTGTACTCCATAACCGTACACTGAGGGGTCCACCAGTGGCGTGGAATTATTCAAGTGAGGAATATCTCCAATTTTAGCAGCAATCTATTGAAGAAGATTATATTTTTTTAATTAAAACTAAAGATGAACACACCTAACATTTCAGCCACAGAAGCCAGAGTCACTTGCCTTAACTTTCCAGTGGAGCATCAGCTCCCGTTATTGTTTCACCTTACAGCTAATACTTAAAGGAGGGGCTTTTACAATACAGCTAAGTTGAAAAAGCAGCAATTTACTTTGCAACTTAACATTTTCTACTTACTTCTGATATTTCTATTTGCATAAGCTCACATTTGCCCAGCTTTGTTTGCACAGCCAAGACATAAACATGAATTCAACTTCCATGCCCTAGGATGTGATAAACAGTGCCTGGGAAATGGTTTACCTAGCAGTCAGAGAGCTAGCTTGAGACTTAGGCTTAAATTTCTTGCTTTGCACAGGCACCCCAATGACTATGATTAAGTATATCTTTGAATCAGTTTCCAACCTCTAAAAGGGGAATAACAGCACTTCCAGACTTCTCCTGGATACTGACAAAACCTTCACATTAAAAATGAGATGTCCGGCACCACAGTGGAGGGGGCCAGGTAACTAATTCAAATGCACATAGACACAGTATAGCACTTAATATAAGCAACAATCCTGGGGCTTAAAATATTTTTGTTAGTAAAGAAAAAGCAGCATAAAGAAATTAAGCCTCATGCAAAGCTGTGGAAGGCTTTAGAAGCAGGTCTTATTCTGTTCAATTCTATTCCTTTTCCACTGAAAAAATCCTTGAATGGGATCTGTATTAAGAGTCTGAATTTCCTTTTCTATTCATTCTTCCTCTAAACTAAACCCTCCAGCAAACAGTTCCACAGGAACCTATTCTTACAGATTCAGAACATTAATAATGTTCTGAATTATTATTAATGTTCTGAATCTGTAAGAACTTATCCAAATTAGTAAATTGGCACAGAATAAGCAACACAGACAAATTTAAAAGACTTTGTTATACAGCTGTTCTTCATAATGAAAGAAAAAGAAATACAACTAAAGGCGTTCCTAAAACGCAGGTTTTCCAACACCCACTGGCACATACATCTACAGTTGCTGCGAAGGTAAAAACAACCATTCAAAATTCAGGGCCACAGGTAAGTAAAGAAACTATCTGCATCAATCTACACTGATTCCATAACAGTTTGGGGACACTGCTTTTCATTTGCCTTAAAAGAAGGAAACCTTGTTTCTTTCATTCCTGATGTATGAAAGTGGTCTTAACTTTTACTTTTCTTCCCAACTCAACTCCACTGTACCCGACCCCCTTAAAAAGGCTAAGGGTATCAGAGATGCCAGGTCCTGAAAGACAAGATGCAACTTCTCTCTTACCTGTAGGATTCTGACAGGCTTGGGGTGCACAACTGGGGATAGGATTGCTCCAGGGGCTACAATTCTCCCAGAATCCATTCAGCTGCCTGAGATGAATGCTGTAATAATTATGAAATAATGTAGCTCTACATAATGCTGCAGCTATACAGAGGGCCTGGGACATCACTCTTATTTATTTGTGTGACACAAAACCATAAGCTTCATGTAAATACAATTATGGGGTCACATTAATATGTTGTCACCACGTGTCCACACACCACTACCCACAACGGGTTCCAGGTGCCTTCTTGTATGTTTGGTTGTATTCTACACCATGCTGTATTTCTGGCCCTCCTTCCACCTGATCTCTCTAGCAGCACTATAGCTTCATTAAACTGACCCACATTGCAAAGACAGCAAAATGTTTCCTGACCACCTGATAATGAAACAAAATTAAACACCTATTTGTAACATCTACTAGTAGCTCTTCTAAGGTAATTCACAACCCACCGACCTGCCTAAATTGTCAGCCACAACATACTGCAACATGTTCTTGACTACTGGATTTAACACTGGCATTGCAAACTGGTCTCCTACATTAACAGGAATGTGATTGTTTTCGTTTTCAATTGCCACAGTTCACAAATTTTCTTCTTTAAACAGTCATTTCCAAATCAACTCCACCTGGGGCTACCCTGGGTCATTTTCCATGCACCTTACTAAGAGTGCAAGGGTGGAAGGGGAGGGGGTGACTTGGCAGCAAGGGACTTAGAGAACAGTAAGGCCAGCATGATTTTACAGAGTACAAGCCCAATTAGTATGTACATGCAGAATTAGTGTGGAGTAACCAAGAGACAGTGAATTCACAGCTGAGTTTACTGCACTCTAACTTCTACCGAACACAAGTCCTAGAATACAATTCAAAGAGGTTGCTGCATTTCACAAGGTGCAATTTCAAATGGGTCAGCACTTATGAAAACTGTAAAGCGCAGCCTTCTCTCGACAGCCTCAGTGACCAGCAAACAGTTCCTTACAACAGGGAAAAAACCCAGAAAATGGTAAAGTCAAAGTTAATATAAACTGTTAAAATAGACACTGGGGGTTACATTATGTTTCAATTTTGGAGGCTGAAATATCAAAAGTAACCCCACTTATTACTACAGGTTCTGCAGGAAGATAACTAAGGCAGGCTAAAGCTAGGACATATTAACAAAAGTAAGCAGCCCTAGCTCTTATCTGACTGAAATGACCTTGAGTAATGTACTGCTGGCTAGTGCTTTAACCCGCTGGACGTTATTCTTCCTTCCCCTGGGAAAAAAAAACAACACCCCCCCCCAATATCGCCTTTAATTTATGTAGCCCTAAAACGTGTTGTAGAAATATCACTGAAGTAAAAGTTATTTTGGTCGAATGTCCCTTTTGCGGGGTGAGGGGGGAAAAAGAGGAGAAGGTTCTGAATTGCTATTGAACAGCTCATGGCATGGAAATTTGATCAATGCCTTGTCAGCTAGATGTGCTTTACTGTTTACAATGAAGATTAAAAGCAATCTTTATTTTTATGGTAATTTTGCTAGCAGTTAGTCTGGCAAAGGATCCAATTCATTTCAGAATGCTGTCCATGTATCCTTAGGGCACACCTTTCTTTTTTCATAGCGTAGTTCAAGCCTTTCAATGGGTTTAGAAATGGAAAGTTTTCCAAAACAAGAACAGTAGGGCCTAGACCAATTTCCATAGAATCTATTCTACAAGGAAGAAAACCTTACAGGTGCTAACAGATTGTAAACTAGAGAAGCACAGTCACCCTGAATCTCCAAACGGCTAGTGTCTCTGCCGATGTTCATGTGTTTGAGGCAGAACACTGAAAGTTAACATGATCTGCATCCTCTTCTCAGACACTGTCCAGAACCCAGCGGAGAGGGAAAAGACATGCAGAATCATGCACCTTTCATATTGTATTAATTATTTAGGAAAACTAGATACAATAGAAAAGATCAACAGTTAATTTAATCGACTGAAAGAGAATCCAAAGGAAATTAAGGAGAAGATGCAGACTAGAAAAGCCTTCCCTTAAATTTGTTCTTAAAGACATCTGTAAGTCAGAACTGGATACTGAACATGAACCTTCTAAGCACGCTCCACAATGACACCATGATAAACTTCCCAGCCTCCTCTCCTTCTCAGCAGCAAAGTTGACAGCACTGGATGCACATGCCACTGACCCTAGACACCTCTAAAAGATCCTTTACCTTTGCCTTCCATCTCTTCTCCTGTACAATAAGCTTATGTCTCTGACTAGGGTCTAGGAAGTTTTTCAGATTGATGATGAAATCTTATAGGGCAAGTCATTTTACAGTAAGCAACCTATGTGTAGAGCAGAGAGCAACACTTTACAGTTGGTATGATACCTTAGAAGGTAAGACTGCCAAGGAGGGGTGGCAAAAACATCGCTCAGTAGGACTCAAGATACCACTGGCAAAAGGTTCTTAAGACCAGTCTAGCAGGAATCCAATTTTGCCAAAACAAAACAAGTACAAGTTACATTATTTATAAGAAGAATGTACACATCCTCATACCCCTGAACACACAATGCTAGGCAACAGCAGCTTTATGTCACAGGCCAGCTACAGCATATATGTCAGCTGATCTACTCATCTGAAGTAGAGTGGGAATGTCTCTCTCAAAGCTGCTGCATCCCTTTGAGAAATGTTTTTTGGTTTAGTGGGTTTGTGTCAGAAATTTAAAGCACTGTTAATTAGTCAACCCAGTACAAATATAAAAAAAAAAAAAGCAAGAATGAGTCATTTCTTTGAAGCATCCTACTAACTGCTTGCTGTGGTTGTCAACTCTCTTCACAATGTCTTCAAGCAAGGAGTTTCTGTGCCTGGTCATCCAGTTAAGTGTACTGCCCTGAATAATTTAAGTGCTCAAAACACTGTATGGTGTAACTGAGGTTTAAAATACTAGGGTGCTCACAAGAGGAGAAATAAACTCCCTCTAAATTGATATTAGTAATCCTAAATGTAGGTAAAGCTCCAAACTAGTTTGAACAACTACAAAACAGGGATGTTTGAACCATTAACCAAGAAATCAAAACACATGCAACAGTTCTAGCCTTACATCTTTTTTTTTTCCCCTTAAAAGGAAGCACAGACCCAAAGGAAAAAACAAACAAGTGCACACTCCCAGCTTCATCCATAACCCTGGTCACCAATTCAAGAAACAGGAGGGGAGATGCTTCTTTCTACAAACTACTCAATTCATGGCCTTTACTGATTACCAGAAGTGTTAACTGCAATGGTTGGATTTGAGAAACACATCTGAACATCAAGGATTAAGAGCATCTCATCAGACATGGAGAGGTCATCAGTGACAATGACATCATACCTGAATAGGACTCAGACTGCTTTATTCAATTACCCAAGTATATTCAATTACTTAAGTATATCTTTAGATCAAGCTCATGTGTTTGGTCCAGAACCAGCCCCCTCAGGCCTCCCCCACCCTTCCAAATGTAAAGTTGCTAAGCTAGGCACCGTCAAGTCATTCTATAATAAGGTAGAGCACTGAACTACTAAAAGTCATGACAGTCCACATTTATCAAAGAGATGCCTCTTTTTCAGTGAAAAAGATATCCAAAGGTTACTACTGTACGACACCTGATTTGATCTTAGTGGCTTCCACTGCAGGCTAATTTGGCATATTCTGGGCTAACGGAAACAAACAATTATTTCATTATAAGAAACATAAAGAAAAAATAAATAGAATTAAATGAGAGGGGCCTACTTAGGGTAAATTTAACACCTTGTTTCTCTGTTTACAGAACAATATTAGTGTGCCCCATACATAAAAGAATTCAGCCATAGAGAAGATTAACAGTCATCTTTCAGTTAGCACTATTACAGTCTGATACTGTCATGGCTGTTCTGCCTTTCCTTTGAACTCATTTGTGATCCAGTGAAGAGCACATTTCAGAGCACATCAGTGTGTTCCCACTGCTGTACAGCATTTCCAATTCCCCTTCAACAAAGTGCAATTGGTCAGTAAATAATGGAAGTTTTTCTTCTACCTGAGCAGGTTGTCCAAGTTACAAAGTCCACCAGCACTGGCAGAAAGTACTCTGAGGGAGGTGTTCAAAATGCAATTTTTGCAACTAGAAGCTTTTAATAGCAGAGGTCCAAACGAAGACATACACACGACTACAATATTTTCTAGTACAATGGCATCAAATGTTTTCCTATTATCCAGAGATTATTAAACGTAAGCAGGTAATCAAGGCCATGAAGCTTTGACAGCCACTGAAAAACATAATTTGCAGTCCTGTCTATGACACTGTTGAGGAGAGAACTGCCTCTTGCAATGTATGAATAAGAAAGGCGGCTTTGGATCATCAAGCAACAAGCAGTAAATAACAGATGATACATTTTTGCCTTTCTGAAAGAACTGGATCATGTCTTCATGCACACCAGCCAGTGACTTTGTATAATTTCCTGAAAAACAAAATAAAAACTTGCTACCCAGGTTGGCTTATGACTGAGCCAGAAGCAATGGGAAGCCACTCCATTTCACTAGGATGACAGAGGAGATTGTGTTCCCCACTGCTACAATTATGTTGGAAAGCAACAGAAAAGCCAGAAAGTCTTCAACCAAGATTTGCTCCCGTGAGTCACACATGTCACATCCTGTTGGGATGCAAATAGGAACCACCATTTTATTCTAGCTTTGCACAAGCCACATTTAAAATTGATGAGAAATCTGGAACCAGAAAGGCAACGAATACACAGCAACAAATTCTGCGCAAGCAGCCAACTGGTGAGGCGGCGATTCCTTCTCTTTGAAAGAACTTTTCACAAACTGCAATCTCCAGGCTGCAAAAGGTTTCCAAACCCCGCCACACAAAGATACCTGGGGCGCCAGATTTCCGCAGCTCCTTGCTCAGCCAGGCAGTGCCCAATGTTAGAATCGCACAAGGGGCGTGCAAGGGCTGCCGGGCTGGGCCCAATTTGAGACTGGGGGGCTGCTGCTGGGCTTGGCCCAATTTGAGACCAGGGAGCTGCTGCGTGCACTTGCCCAACAAGGGACCCTTCCACCTCTTCCTACGGGACTGGATCCACACAGGTGGAGAAGTGCAGGGTCTGCCCTTACTTCCAAGTCTTGCTCTGGATACACATGGGGGGTTGTTTCTCAACAGCACATCCAGTCCAGTCCAGACCTAGGCACGGTCCAGGTGAAATATTCCTCCCCAAAGCTCCCACCCAAGGGCCCGTCTGGCCCCTTTCCAGCCACTTCACCCCCCCCC
>NW_017729011.1:16609307-16614639 GCF_001723915.1 Gavialis gangeticus | reverse complement strand
CCAGCCACTTCCCCCCCCCCCTCCCCCCCACCGCAGCAGAGCACACGAGTCCGGCCACCGAGACCGCGGGCCCAGAGCTGGTCCGCAGGAGAAGCTGCAGAGCCCGGCGCCGCTGGGGGCCCCGGACCGGCCCGACCCCTCCCCCCGCGGCCTAGCAGCGCCCCGAGGCCTCCCCGCGCCACAGGCTGCGGTACCTGGCGGACCCGGTGCAGAGCGTCGACGAAGCCCTCGGGCTTAATTCCCACGGGAGCTGCGCTCTGTCCCTGCGCCAGCTCCGCCATTACACGCTGCAACCGCCCCCAGCGCTACCGCCGCCGCCGCTCCGTCCTGCCGCTCCGCCTGGGGACCCGCACCCGGAAACGGAAAGGCCCCGCACTTCCGCCGGAAGCTGCGAACCAGGCGACAGGCAGACACGGGGGGCGGTGACGTCAGCGCGCCGCTAGAACGCGGCTGCGTGGGTTCTCTGCGTGCGTGGGCCTCGGCCCCCACGTGAGCGGGCTGCTGGGTGTCTGTGCAACATAAATCCTCAACTTTTTGGTTTAAAAAAAAATGTAACCCCCGTCCACATTTTTCTGTGATTAAAATGAAACACCATTTATATATGTGTCTATCATAGATAATATGATCTAGCAGGGATGTAGCCTGTTACATAATCTATCATGTATAGATTGTATCATTTATTATAGATATCGTCTGTTATATAATCTATCACGTATATAGATTGTATAATTTATTATAGCTATCTCCAGTTATATAATCTATAATGTATAGATGCATATATCTCTATACAGGCAACCCATGCTTAACGCTGTTTGGCATTGCACTATTTTGCTGTAACCCTCATTTAAAATAGATACCCGATTCCACTTAGTGCTCAGCGAATTTTGTTATAACGCTTCCAATCGCCATCTGGGGTCATTAAATCTTTCGGTTTCATTTAATGATCATTTCACTTAATGCTCAGTTTTCCAGGTACGTATTCAGAGCGCTAAGCAGGAGTTGCCTGTATATGTATATGTATGTGATGATCAGGACCTGTAGTAGAGATGATGTCTTTTATTAGACCAACAAGATTTTTGCCAAAAAAATTCTTTAATGAAAGATATCATCTCTACTACGAGTCCTGATTGCCTTTTCCTCTTGACCCACACGGCTACAGCCTGGATACCTGATATATGTATGTGGTGGATTTACTGATACAGCCCGGCCTGCCTGGGCTCAGAGAATTCATATATTTCATAGATGTTCAGACTGGAAGGGACCTCGTATGATCATCAGGTCCAGCCCCCTGCCCCAAGGGCAAGAAGTCAGCTAGGGTCAAAGGATCCCAGCGAGCTAAGCATCCAAATGTTTCTTTGTCGTGATTGCTGGAGCATGTCTGCCAATCAGGTAACTACTGGGAAGGGGCTTGCCCTGCCCCGGGGAGGGGCACGAAGAGCCCTGGACCTGGT
Source organism: Gavialis gangeticus (assembly GCF_001723915.1). NCBI lineage: Eukaryota > Metazoa > Chordata > Crocodylia > Gavialidae > Gavialis > Gavialis gangeticus. Next base: position 16,613,188 of record NW_017729011.1, on the reverse strand, counting down.
TGTAGCTTGCACTTGGCGTATCCAACAGCATTTGAAGGGCAGAGCCTCTGGAGTGACTAAAAAGAACAGCGTGCCCAGCATGGGGGAGATGCATTGGGAGATGAAAAAGAGAGCAGGCCAGGAGAAGAGCTACGCAGCAGGCAGAGCCAGCACCCAGGAGAGCTCCGAGGACTCCAGTGCCAGTCCGACACTACAGCCCCAGCCAGTGTGCAATGTGGTGCACAGGGCTGAGACCCTGGGAGCCGTTTGTGGCAGCTCGGGTCTGCAACCCTGGACGTGAGGCCGGGAACTGGGTGGATGGGCCAGTGCACGGAGCAGAGGCCCTGGAGCTGCACAAGGCGGCTCAGGTCTGCAACCCCTGGTCTGGGAGCAGACTGAGCCCCGGTGCTGCACGAGGTGGCCCAGGCCTCCAACCCCCAACAGAAGGCAGAGCCCTCGGTGCGCGCAACAGTGCACAGGGCCACATGTGGGAGGTGGCCCCAGGGGAGCCAGGGCCTGGGAGGCCTTGCATGCAGGGAGCATCTCAGCCAAGGAGACGAGGACCAGTGGCGACGTGTAGGGGGTGCACCCCCTGGCTGGCTATGCTCATGCTTAGGAGATGGGCGGGGGGGCAGGCAGGAGCACAGGGCCCCCCCCACAAGCACCAGCCAAGTGCTGCGATCGCTGCAATTGCTGAAGCTGTTTCCAGGAGTGGCTGCAGCCACTTCTGGGAGCGGTTGCAGTGATTGGCTGGCGCTTGGTCCCAGAAACGCCCCCCACTCTGGTCTTCAGGACTGGTTGCAGGGAGGGACACGTGCCCCCCTCCAACTAAGGCAGCACCAGTCGCCCATGACAAAGAGCAGCCATTCATGCCCCGGGAGTCATGAGTTGCTGGGGAAAGGGTTCCCACAAAGGAGGGGAGCTACCCCGGCTGTGAGGCAACTTATTCACATGGAAGCTGGAGCGGGAAGGAGCTCCCAGGTCTGGGATTTCCCTAGGGAGACATCCTTTGGGCCCACTGTAGGCCCAGGGAGCACAGAAAATCTTCTCTTCCCCCTCCTGCAAGCTTGTGAGAGAGCGCCTCATATTTTGTGCCACTGCACCTTATATTTTGGGGACAGTTTATCTTTGTAAATTAGTAGTTTAATAGAGCATTAAATATAATATCCTTAGTGGGACACTGCTGGGACCCCCTTCCCTAATGGTTATACATACTTATCTGTATTAACCTGTGCATATCTGTGTTTGACTGTTGTTTAGCTATATTTATTTGTGCTTACCTGTACTTATCTGGTGTTTATTTTAGTTCAACTGGTTATCAATACAGTGCTTGAGGCTACCTGAAGGGGTGTACCCTTTCAGCCTTTATCTGCAGGACATAGCTTTGTATATTTGTGTGTGTGTGCATATATATGTTTATTAATATCAATTTCCTTTAAATTTTGTATATCTTAATAAATTTTATATAGTTAAGCTATCCCTTGTTCTGACCTGACTCTATAGGGAATAAAGGTAACGGGTCGGTATTTTGCAGATCCCTGTCACAGCACTCCTGCCTAGCTACCTATCCCTTCTATTTGGAGAGGGGAGCACACACTTGGGTGCACCTGGGTTACGTGTATAGATACAAATATAACGTACCATTATATATGTATCTATGCACACACACGTGTGTATAATTGTGTTTCATTTTAATCGTTGAAAAATGTGGAGTTTGGGTTATTTTTTTCATCTGAAAATTGGGGATTTTTTTTTTTTTATCAGAGACAACCAGGATCCCTGCTCATGACCCTCAGCTGCATTGCCAGGTGGATGATAATTACCTCACCTATGCAATCATTTCAACCCTTGTACAATCAATAATAGTAAAAGTGTTAAAAATGCACCATCATTTTTGAGTTGTTTGTTGTAGCCATGGGTAGACAAGGTTCTTTGGGTAAATGTGATAGCTTTTATTAGACCAGCGAAATAGTTGGAAATATTGTTGTAAAAACTGTTCCAATTCCAACCTGTAAGCTTGCAAAGAACAATTTTCCCAACTATTTCGTTGATCTGATTAAAAGATATCACATTTAACTTTGTCTGCAAAATGCACAATAATTTTTGAGGCGGCTAATTGATGCAGCATATGCAAAACCCAAAGTCACTCTCAGGGAGTCTTAACTGATTTGGGGGCTTTTTTTGAATTAATATATTTTGTGTTCCATATCATATTCAATTGAGCAGAACTCCGTCGTTCCAAAACCTGTATCGACTGAGCAGGCACAGCTCAATTGTTCTAAACACTATGTACAACCGGTGAGCATCCTCTATCCCAGCCTCTCACCCTGGGACTTCAGACACTCCCAAATCCATTAGCAGGCATCCTACATGCAGACCTGAGCCTGGAGATATTAGGATTCAGATGCCCCCAGAAACTACATTCAAGCATCCTCCATCTCAGACTCTTTATTCTGGGACTTCAGATACTTCATTAGAGAACATTAAAGCTTAAGGTAACAAAGTTCAAAGTTCACTTGATCTTAGCCTACAAGAGACCAAAAGGCCAACTGACCTTTGGGCTTGCTTCAGTACTTTCTTAGAACTACTTGCCACAAAATAAGGAAATGCTCCAACTTTGATGACCCAGTTCTCTCATTCACTCACTGGCCTCTTATGGTGAGCAATATGAAGATTTAAGAAGAAGATTTATTTGCATGCTTATTTGCATTGTACAATAGTTTTTCAGCAAATACAATAATTTCATATATAAGGCCTGTCAACACTGACCCTCGGGGCTCATTATAGCCACATGGGCGAGCTGGGAACACTTCCCACTGCCTGGCATCGCAGTGACATCGGGGTGGTGGCCCATGATGCAATGATTCCTAGGGCCAGGGCTTATGTTGCAACCCATTCAGGCTGAGCGGGGCAAACCAAGCCTCTCCCCGTGTTTGGGCAGCACCTGGCACCTCAGGGCCATCCCAATAAGTGCCAAGGGGCAAGGAGAGGCCAGGAAAGCAGAAGGGAAGGTAGCCCAACCCCCACTCAGCCCACTGGTGTATGATAAGCAGGGATTCTGGTTTTCTCTGATGAAAAAAATCTGCAATTTTCATATTTAAAAAAGTAACGCCAAATCCACATTTTTCTGTGATTAAAATGAAATGCCACTAATATATAGATACATATATAGCAGTGTTTCATTTTAATCACATAAAAATGTGGATTTTGGGTTACTTTTTTAATTCCGAAAGTCGCGTTAGGGCTAGAGGTTGGAGGTTGAGCATCCCTGATTTAGACCATGCCTGGTGAATAAGCCAGCTGTTTATGCTCACCATTAAGTGACTGGAACCTCAGTTTCATTTGCTGCTCCCTTGTCCAACCTTCTTGTTGACTGAGGCTGGGGTCATTCGCTCTTTGCTGTCCATTCTGTCCCCATAGTACCACATGTCTATTTGCTTACTGTGGTGCAAATTAAGAACCACCCCAGTGATTTCAATGCATTTACTTTAGATTTACATTGTGGGGCCCAAATAATGAGCAGCATTGTGACAGTCCTGGCTCATTGTTTTAACTACCTTGCCTCATACATTCTAGCCTGACTGGGGTAGGGGTCCTAGAGAATCAATAGTGTGTGCCTGTGTAATTAAAGGCAGACAAGGTTCTTTGGGTAGATGTGATATATTTTATTACTCCAACTAAATAGTTGGAAAAAAAATGTTCTTTGCAAGCTTTTGGGTACAAACACCCTTCTTTAGCCATAGGGAGAGTCTGGTATTGCTTTGTGTGCTCTCCTGGGTAGAATAGAAGCCAATATGCAAAATGCAGGTCTGTAAAAATGCAAATGCATGGCAGTCAGGATCAGAGGGATAGGAGACGATAGGTGTGAGACAGGTGGGAGGGGGCAGGGGAAATTTTGAACT
>NW_017729011.1:16604059-16604307 GCF_001723915.1 Gavialis gangeticus | reverse complement strand
AGGTGGCAGCAGGGAGAGAAGGGGGAATGTTGGTGATAGGATGTATTTGAATGCAGACGGGTTACCTGGGGTTAGATATCAGATGTTAGGCAGGTTATAATGTGCCATAAATCCAGTGTCTATATTTAGTCCATGATTTTTTGTATCCAGGAGATTAATGAAGTGAAGTTCGGAGGCTCATCTATGAAAGGTGTTTTGTAAATTCCCTTTGAGGATTAGAACTGAGAGATTGGAGAGAGCGTGGTTGT
>NW_017729011.1:16595221-16599059 GCF_001723915.1 Gavialis gangeticus | reverse complement strand
GGTGATAGGATGTATTTGAATGCAGACGGGTTACCTGGGGTTAGATATCAGATGTTAGGCAGGTTATAATGTGCCATAAATCCAGTGTCTATATTTAGTCCATGATTTTTTGTATCCAGGAGATTAATGAAGTGAAGTTCGGAGGCTCATCTATGAAAGGTGTTTTGTAAATTCCCTTTGAGGATTAGAACTGAGAGATTGGAGAGAGCATGTTTGTTTTTTAGAAGTGTGACCCCACAGGTAATTGGGTATTCTTGTCTCTGATAGATCTCCAGTGTGCATTCATTCTGGTGCACAGTTGTTGTTTGGTTTCTCCTACATATTTTCCATCAGGGCATTTAGTGCACTGGATGAGATATTACATTTCTGGAGGTGCAGGTGTAAGATCTAGGAATGACGATGGTGGTGTGGTGTGGTGTGGTGTGGTGTGGTGTGGTGTGGTGTGGTGTGGTGTGGTGTGGCGTGGCAGGTTTTACATTTTTTGTCCTGGTGTGGTCTGGATCCATTCGGTGTGTTTTGGGTCATAGAAAGTTTGCTTCCAGTGATGAGGTCCGGTGCTTGTTTAAAGACTAGGATGGGTGGTTCTGGGAAGATCTCTTTAAGAATTGGGTCTTCTTCTAGCATGGGTTGTGATCGTTTGAAGGTCTTCCGTATAGGTTCCAGGGAAGAATGGTATGTCATAACTAGTGGTGTGCAATTCGTAGGGGTTTTCTTTTTGTACTGCAGCAATTCTTCATGTGTTATCTAGGTGGCTCTTTCAAAAGTATGATCTATATCTCTGGAGGAGTGTCCTTGTTGGGTGAAAGCCCTCATGAGATTTGCAAGGTGACAATCGTGGGTATTCTCCTCTGTGCAAATTCAGTGGTATCAGAGGCCTTGGCTGTATATTACAGCTTTCTTGGTGTATTTAAGATGATTGCCAGTTCTGTGTGTATGTTGGTCCGTGGGTTTCTTGTATATGGTTGTTTGCATTTTACCATTCTGCATAGTGATCATAGTGTCTAAAAAGGAAATGTTGGTGCTGGAGTATTCAAGAGAGAGTCTGATGAAGGGGTGATGGTTATTGAATTTGTGATGTAAAATCAATCAGAGACTGCAGGTTTTTGGTCCAAATGATGAAAATGTCATCTATGTATCTTAGGTATAGCATGGGTTTGATGCTGCAGTTCTTGAGGAATTCTTCTTCCAGGTGGGCCATAAGAAGTTTGGTATATTGGGGGCCATTTTGGTGCCCATAGCTGTGCCCATGGTCTGGAGGAAGTGTTGGTTATTGAAACTAAAGTTGTTGTGTATGAGGAAGAAGTGTAAAAGTTCAGTAATATCTTTAAGCAAGTACTCTGAGTTGTAATCTTGCTCTTGTAGATCGGTAAGGCAGGCTTGGATGCTATCCTGGTGTGGGGTGCTGGTAAATAAGCTGGTAACCTCCATGGTGGCTAGCAGGGTATTGGTGGGAAGGTGCTCTATTTTTTAAGTTTTCGTAGAAAATCTGTTGTCTTGGACAAAACTTGGTCTTTGGGTGACAACAGGTTTTAAGATGAATCGATGAAACCTGATATTGCCTCAGTTACAGTTCCATGGTTGGATATGATAGATCTGCCTGGGTTTCCTTGTTTGTGGAGTTTAGGGAGCATGTTAAAAGTCCCTAGATAAGGTAATGGGGGATCAAGTGTTTTAGTTTTTTCTTGTAGTTCAGATGGAAATGATGTGATTGTGGTTTTGAGTTTTAAAGTGAAAAAGGGGGTTGGATCTTCCTTTAGTTTTTCACTGTAGGTGGTGTCAATGATTTATCTGTTGGCTTCTTTTACGTAGTCTTCGTGGTTAAGGAGAACTATAGCTCCTGCCTTATATACTGGTTTTGTTACTGTTTGGTAGTTGGATCTTAGAAGTGCTATGGCCCTTCTCTCTGGGAGGGAGAGGTTGTTATAGTGGTGTTTGCTGTTGATTATTTCGTTGTTCATTCTTTCCCTGAAGCAGTCAATATAGCAGTCAAGGTTTGAATTTCATCCATCGTGAGGTGTCCAATCTGATGGGGTTTGGGATTTTTTGGTGTTAATCTTTTCCTCAATGTTGTCACAGAATGAAGTATTGTTGAAAGTGGATTGTATTATCTTATCAGGGTATTTTTCCAGCCAGAAATTAAGGCCTTTAGAGAGGACAAATTTTTCAGCTTTGGTAACAGAGAGAGAGAGAGAGAAAGTGTGTGTGTGTGGGTGTGCGTGTGTGTGCGGGTGCGTGCATGTGTGTGTGTGTAGAGATTGATAATATTTGAGGGTTGACTGGTTCCTTCAGTTCCATCGGGTATGAGGTCAGGATGTTGTACGGTATTGGTGTTGTTTCTCCGATGGTTGTTTAGTGACTGGGAAAGTTCTTCCTATAGTAATTGATTCCATTTCTTCTTTTTATGTTAGATGGATATTATAAAGACTCTTCCGTAGTCTTTTTGTATATGTCGTATTATGTTTGGGAAGATATCCAGATTTCTCTTTTAAGTTGTTGTAGCACATGTTGATTTCTTTCTTGAGTTGATCTCTTTTGGAGTAAGTTATGTGAAGGAGATGATTTCTAAGTTTTTCTGAAGTTCTCCTGCATAGTTGTAAAGCATATTTGAAGTTGTGTTCAGTAGTCAGAAGATTGTAGATGTTCACTCCTCTGGGAATTATGTTGTGTTTCTTGCATAGGCTTTGAAAATATATGTTGCTGTTGAGTTTGTCTTCTTTCTTCTTCATATTGTGAAGTTTCCATTAAAGGTTCTCCATCTGATTCCATAGTATACACTATGCTGGACACCAGTTGCAAGCAAATCCTGGTTATGAAGTTGGCACATCCGGCAAAGGGAGGGCCTAGGATGATGCTAGCATCCTCTTGCTGTGCCAGTCCCTATACTGCAGCAGTTCCCAGCCCCATTATTAGGACCCAGTAGAGCATCCCTCAAGTGGTGGCAGCAGCTGGGTCCCAGCACCAGGACACCTTGCACCTGAACTGCATCATTCCAACCTGCTGCTACTGTAAAAAAAAAAGACATTGCCAACTGCTGCCTTAGACTGCTCTAATTTTTGGTTGGGCTGAATCAGGGCAGGCTGGGGAAATCAGACTGGCACACAGTGGGCGCGTCCACACACGCAAGCATGTGCGCTTGCAGCAGCTCAGATAGAAGCAGTGTAAATTTGAGCCAGGGCTTTTTGCTTCAGTGCACGTGCTCGGACATGCACTTTGTTGTGCAGCAAATTGTGCCACTTGGGGCAAAATAACCCTGCCTGGCTCCTCCCAGTTCTTCATCCAGGGGGAGCTAGAGCCTGGGGCCAGCACCTGTGCTGTCCCCAGCAGTATAAAAAGCCGCCCTGGCAAGTAGCTCAGGGCTATTAGCTCTCAGGAGCTTCTGGGACCCAGCCAATTGGTCCCTGGGGACACTACCCCTTGTGCCAGCTGGACTGCTGAAGCAGCCCTGAGAGTTCCCTGCACCCTCTACCCGCTGCAGCCATCTGGCAGTGGGGGCTGCTGCCTGGCTGTGACGTGCTGCGCACCTGCCAGACTCGGATGGGAACTGCAGAGCCAGTAGAGGCATCTGCCCCTGTGGGCCAGCTGCCAGTGGACTGCGGTTGCCTTTGTGAGGCACTACTGCCATTTGTGCACCCTGCCCAGCCATCTGGGCAGCTATCGCCCGGAAGATGCTCCGGCTGTAGTGGCCTGCTTTGAACTGTCAAAGCATGTCCTCCTGGTCCCATTTGGCCAGAAGGTCAGCCCCAGCCAGATGGGTCCAAGGTGCCAGCTCTGAGCAAGCAGGGTCCTGCCACTGGCCTCCCTAGCAGGAATTCTGGTGTTCCCTATTGGAAAACTGAAA
>NW_017729011.1:16589774-16594577 GCF_001723915.1 Gavialis gangeticus | reverse complement strand
CTGGGGGGGGGCGGGGGGCAGGAGAGGGGGTTGGTGGGATGGGGTCAGCCAGGGCAGGGGCCTCAGGGGGGCTTCTAGGAAATGGGTTTGAGGTGGGGCAAGAGGCACCTGTGCGCTCGTGTGGATGCGCCCAGCCAGTCCAGAGAGAAGGCAAAGGTCACCTTTCCTTGCACACCTACCCACAACTTGTGTTATGTTCACCCAGACCCAAGGTACTGGCCTTGTATTTTAATGCTAGCACAACCCTATTTTAGAGACATAGCCAGTGGTAGAATCTATAGCATTAAATATATGCCCCCCATAAAAATGCCTAGTTATTTTTACCACCTGTTACCACCATTTTAAAATCCATCCAAACATTTTCTGCAAGCCACATTTAACCAGAGCAGGACCTGCTTGCATACGGCCTTGCATGCACTAGAATTCACAGGTGCATTTGTTGGCACTTTAAGAGAGGCTGGAAGATTCAAACGTGAAACGTGTCAACATGCAATGTCATAAGATGTCCAAACACAACTAGGCCACCAGTATCATGTCAGAGGCATGCCTTGTAAGCTCAGGCACAACACAGGCTGCTACAGTCCTACAATGGCAGCCCTTGTGGTGGTCACAGATTTGAAAAGATCATGGATACATACGCCTTTGCCTTGGTACAGGTGCATACTCTGGGTGCATGGCTGTTTTGGGGAGCAACATCCTGTCCCATCAGATGTCCTTGATTACGTGGGGGCTACCAACTCCTGAAATCCTGATTTATTCCTTAATCAGGCAAGCCTCACACTAACCTAAATCAACAGAGAGCCAATGAGGCCTTTCGGATCTGACTACAGACCAGCAAAAGTGCAAGGCTCACTACAGGAGGATACTTAAGGATTCATGGAAAACACATGCAAGGTTTGCTCCAAGCAGCTCTGGCGACTGCTGCTGCCTCTTCCCAGTCTAACTTTGGACAATTCCCTTCTAGGCTGGTGCAGTGTCCTGCAGTGGGTGATGTAGGACAATCTCTCCTTCCACACCTTGATGTGATTATACTTTTAGAAAAAGGAAGGCTGCCCCAGTGCTCCCCAAGCACAATTGCCCAAAGGAAGAAAAGGTGCCAAGGGGACTCCAGGAGCATCACAGCCACCCCTGTGGCAGGACCCTATTACAGGGCCCATCATTCTAAGTCATAAATAATGTCTCCCAGGCCAGTTGAGACCTCCACCATCCCTACAGTCTCAATCCCTAAACCGCTGGTCTTGCCTACCCCCACTCAGGTGTTAGTCAGGAGCCTTGCTGCAACCCTTCTGCTCTGGAACGCCTTTCTCCATGGCTTCCCTAGACTTATAACCTGCAAGCCCAGCACCTTTTGGGTCATGTGGCACCCTCGATTAGCTTCTGCCTCACCTGCAGCCTGCCTTCCCTTAAGGTAGCAGGAGCACCAAGTTCCCAGCTACAGACCCTCTGAACTATACTCACTTCCACCTAAATGCATACATAACCGAGAGAGAATGATGATATATGCCACATTAGAGCCTGAAACAAACTTTTTTTTTCTAGGCAGGGTATGCAGGAGTAGGCTAGCACAGCAACCCCTATTTGTAGAAATGAATGAAGCCACTCCTGTGACATCTCCGGTGTTTATTTATATACCGCAGCCTGGTCTTAGAGCTGGTTGTATGTGGCACCGTTCCCTTAAGCATTAGGCAGAACTGGGAAACCGGCAGAGCTCTTTTTTTTTTAACCTGCAGGGCTTGAAATTAAGAGCTGTACTAATCCAAACACTAATTTCCCACAGACATTGTGCCATGGGGTATCCAATTCAGGATTCAACCTGTGACCCAAGCCATTCAAGTTCTGTTGGCTTCGTGATTTATTTGCGTGTTCCACTTTTGTGCCTATCATCTTCACCTTCATTAGCAGCAATGATTTGCTCTGGCTAATGAAAGAATTTGGTGAGAATCCAAGAACTAGTGCAGAGGGAAAAGCCAGGTTTGTTACTGAAAAGATGTAGGCTCTACTGGGTAGAGAAGGGATCCGGGAGCTGGGAAGCATCCAGGAGGGTAGACAGCTTAGGGTCTTAAGCAGTGAACAGAACTGGGTTAATGAGAGGCCCCTGGGAAATCATTCCTCCCTTCTGTGCCCCAGTACCTCATCTCCTGGCTGTGTAAAATTAGCACTCTCTGATTTGCTAGAGATTTTGTCAAAACTGAGCTCCTTTGCTTTTCTGTATTCCTGGAACTGTTCCTGTGCTGGTCAAACCAGTTCTGTATTTGGCTGGAGAGTAGGCAAGATCATCAAACATGTTAGTTCTGGCCTTGTCCACTGACAGTGCTTTGGTGTTTGCTGAGAAGAGGCTTCCAGCCATTCTTTCCCTCCTTGCCTGTTTTTTTTTTCCAAATAGACTTCTGTAGAGTTCACCTGGCATAATCAAACAGAAAACACCCTTGTAATCAGGCCAACAAATAGTATTTATGATTTACTACAGATCATCTCCAAATTTGTCCCACCAGTAGTTGGCTAACCTTGACTTCTCCCTGCCAGTTATGATTATAAAGGGCTTTTAAACTCCTTGAGGTAAAGATTAGGTTTGTATAGTATCTACCACAGTGCCCCATCCCTCCCCTGTCCCCCAGCCTAGCTGTTGTCCTGGAGCATTACTGCATTATGGAATCTGGAAATCTGGCAAATGCATTTATAAACCTCATAGGAAAAGAACAATTTTCAAAGCTGGAGACAAAAGACATTTTGGCTTTGGTTTGGGCCCATCTCTAAATGCAGCATGAATGGTGATCACGTGCGTAGTGGCTGGAGCATGACGCGATTGTTCAGCATGGCAGCGCCTTGCAGGTTTCTGCTGTGCTCCCATGAAACTGGATCCCTTGCAACTGCCCTTGGGCTCTGTTATCCAAGAGGTTTAACTGAGTCCACCTTTAATTAACATAGCAGGCAGGAACAAAAGTCCTCTGTGGAGCAGGAAGAAAGGGTAGGCAAGGAACAGGACTCCCTTCTGGCATCTGCCATAGACTTAACATCCCGGGCAGGGAGATGGGAAGCAGATTCCCGTGGAAATTAACCCCTTGGGATTGACCTCTAGTGACCATTCATCGGCCACCGGGGAGCAGCCCAACACTTGCACGGTGTTAGAGGTGCTCTGCCCGCAGGGTGGCCTGCGGAAGCTGCTTGATACCGGTTTGTATTCCACCGCCCTTTCCCCTCCTGCTTCTTTCCCCTCACACCTTGGGGCTTCTCCTTTTCCCCTTAATGCCTGAGGTGGGCACTGGCTTGCAATTGTCCTTGGTTGAGCCCTGGGGGACACTGATCCGAGCAGATGTCTCAGGGCCACGAGACAGGGTAGCTCTGGCAGTCTGCAGCACCTCTCCCCCGCAGAACTGCCTGCAACATCCCTCAGGACCTATTGTCACTTGGCCTCCATACAGCCACAGGCTACGTACAGCCACATGCGTCCTAAGCACTCAGAGTCGCTCCAGCCGCCTGCCTCCCTTATGGTCAGACACCGATCCCCTCTACACAGTCTCGTTCATCACTTGCCTCCTGCACAGTTACACCGGTCCTCAGGCTGCAGCAATACAACCCATTCTGTCGGTGGGAAACTGCCCAGTATTTTCCAGCTGATGCTGAGAACAGTGAAAATACGGACTCCCCAGCTTATTTCCCACTTCAAAGCAGCTGCCTCTGTTCCTATTTCAGGTACACTCCAGTGATCCATCAACCCCCAAAAAGGGGCATGGGGAGGAGCCCTGAGCCCCTCATCTCATTGCCATGGACTCTGAAACAGAAGACCCATCACATGGGATAGCGGAGACGGGTTGATCCAACTTCAAGCAATGCTTTAGCAACCCCACACCTCCTCATGCCCATCACAGCCTAGCCGGCAAGCGGTATAGTAGAGGCCCATGTTTCTGGGACATTGCTGACACTCTGCATGTTTTCATGGTTGGCCCCATGTAGACATTCAGCAGTCTTGGGATGAGAAAGATAAAGATGGTTTAGTTGCATTAAGAGCACCCCAGGACCCTGCAATGCTCCATGCTAGACAGACACGCAGCCCTGCCTGAGTCGGGGGCTTATTTTGTTTTCTCTATGGGCTTTTGAGCGGAGAGAGTTAAATGCAGGAGTAAAAGCAGAGTGATGGGGAGGGGGAGCAGAAGCAAGCAATGGGCAAACATACTCTTTTGACACAGCAGGCCAAAATCCTGGTGGACTTACTGCCCCCCTGAGCCCCAGCAGGCTCCATGGAGCATGAGCCAGCCAAGAGCCTGGGCCCACCGCCTGTCCTGGGGCTCCTCGGCCAGCCTGGCACTTCAGGCTGCTACAGCAGGAGCAGCACCGGGTCTGCTGCTTGCGCACAGATCAGGCAGGAGAGGCTGACAGCTCCGTACTGAGGCAGGGTCTGATTGGGGGCTGGGAGGTGGGAAGCGAGCCAGGGGAGGCAAGAAGACAGCATCAGGCAAGGCGATTGAAAAGAAGGAAATTACAGCCCTTAAACACTCCCAGAAACAAATTCCTGATGTAAATCTTCCTCTAGGAAAAAAAAAAGAGTGATTTGACATCGTGCCTCCTTCCTCTTTCACCCCTCTTGCCCTACTCCCTCCATCCATCCCCTCCATCCACAGCACACACACATCCCATAGCCAACCTGTGCACACACGCGCACGCACACATACACACACACACGCTGAAATTAGTTGTGACAGCTGAAATTCTCCGCTCATCGGACGACATTTGACAGGGTACTTAAAAAAAGAAGAAAAGGGAAAGTGGTTTGGTGTCGCATGGGGGAGGCGGAGGGGGGTGGCGGGT
>NW_017729011.1:16589450-16589704 GCF_001723915.1 Gavialis gangeticus | reverse complement strand
CGGGTTGGGGGATTTAAAGTGATACAAGACGCATAATTCAGGCTTCTTGGATTGCAAAAAGCTCCTCTTACCTAAAGGGCCTGCTGCCTTTATTTTTATCCAAATGGCTCAATTACTGCAAAGCCCCACAGAGAAAATTATGGATGTTTGCCTCTATTTTTCTCCCCTTGTCTCGACAACTGTAGATATTTTGTTTTCACTTGGAATGAATATATTTGTGCAGCAATGACATAATGTCACTAAGAACAACAAAT
>NW_017729011.1:16577923-16584450 GCF_001723915.1 Gavialis gangeticus | reverse complement strand
GGGTTGCTGGGGGGAGAGGTAGGAGGTAGCAAGGGGCCGGGGAAGGGGGGGCACCGGGTGGGTCTGTGGAAATGAAAGCCCAGCAAAGGACAGGCGCTGGGAAAGCGTGGAGGATGGGGCTGTGTATGGGCCAGTACTGGTTTCACACAAGCTCTTCCTGCCTCACCATGTCTCTCACCACCTCATGTTTCTTCTTTCTTCCCATCTCCATCTCTTCCTCTCCTTTCTTTCATCCCCTTTTCCTTCCTTCCTCTCATCTCCCCACCCTTGTCTCTCCCTTTCTTCCCTCTTCCTTTACCTCTCCCCTCCTCTCTTTCCCCCTCAACATCTCTTCCCATACATCCCCCCCAAGCCTCTTAAAACCACCGTAATAGCAGCTTGTTTGGCACTTCACTTGGTCTCAATGAGAAAATTCCCCCCTCTCCCTCTTCTTGCCTTCGTTATTTCCAAACCCTGCAATAGCTCCTTTGCTCAGGGCTGCGGGAAGTGCCCATTTTTCAGCATTTTTCTTTGGCTTGTGTTTGTCATCCTCAAAATTACCACACCGGGGAGTCCAGTCAGACCAAGCCTGGGCCCTGCTATTCACGCCTCTCCTGCTCCTTGAGATCATGTTGCGGGAAATTAGTTATTTATTTCAAGCACCATTATAATGCATTTATCTGCCAAAGTGTTTGTTTTGGTTACCTGGTGGAAAAGAAGTCTCTTATGGCGAGTGCGAGAGACATGCTGGCCGTACCAACCTTGCGGCTACTCCTGTCCCAGCTCCCCTCAGCAGGAATTGCTGCACAGACTGGGATCCCCCATGCTGATCTCACGCCCACTGCAGGCCACAGCAGGAGGCAGGGCAAATGGGTGATGGTGTGGGAACTCAGGCTAGGGGATATCATGGCCAGCGCATCCCCCATCTTCTCCGCTGAGGGGTCCCTGTTTGGCACGGAGCTACGCCCCTCTCCCTATCACTGTAGAGTAGGACCGGAGCAATGGCTGCAGAAGAGACCACAACTCTTCCTCCCCGTCTTGGTGGAAATAGCGTAGGAGAGCATGGCTTGTTGGTACTGTCCAGCCTTACCCAAAAGGGTTCGCATTAGAGAGGTGTCAGCTGCGGAGGAACTCAGATAGCCCTTTCTATTCCTCTGCCAGCGTCCACTATCTGCTTTGGTTGCACATAAGACCAACCTCCTGCCCCAGCACAGCGACCTCAGGCATCAACCAGGCCTCAGGGCCGCTAAGGGGAGGACTGTGGGAAAGGAGGGGACCCGAAGCACCTGGCTGTGTCCCAGGTGAAGCTTACGGGCCCCCTTGTTTAATTATTTTGCCCCAAAAAGGCCAAAGCATTGTAGGGAAAGTCTTTACACAGAATCCTCAGCTTTCATCTTCTCACGTGGGGCACATCGCTGCTTCCCTGCCAAGCCTGGGACCGCTGCCAAAATACTCAAACTCATGCTCAAACTCCTGGGTGCTACAGGGAGGCAGTGTGGATGAAGCCTCAGTTTCCCTTCGGTGTCCTACCCCGCTGGGAGCGGCTGCGGCACTTCCTTTTTGACACACGTACTACAAGACAAAGCAGATCTTTCTGCAGATCCCAGGAAAGACACACAAGGCAAACAGTTGTGATGAAATGCTTCTGGTTACCTCCCCAGCCCTTCCCCTGTCTTCCATGCTATAGGCAGCACACGGTACTGGCGCCGCCCTCTCAGTCAGCCTACGCACAGCAAGAACGTGCGGAGGAGATGGAGACAGAGAACGCTTTTGGCTGCACCCCCAACAGGACCTCGTCCACTCCTCTGGGGCTGGCCCTGCCTCAGATCCATAGATCTGCAGTTTGCACCATAATCCTGTTTGATTCATCTTGGTGTTATTCAAGAAGCCACATTATTTCAAGAACATTTACGTCAATAAATTCATCCTGGGACAACTTGGCCGAACAGTTTTACTGAGACACTGCTCAGTCTATAGATGGTATAACCCTTCCACCTCACCTTACCTATTCCTAACATATGTCCTTGATTATAGTATTTTTATTACCTGCAGCTCAGGTCCTGATCTCAGCATAGGAGCATCCCTGACACTCTTTCCCTGACCGTTTGGGGCATTTTGCCACTCTGCGCATAACATTCAGGTCATCGACCCATGTTAGACACTGACGGATCTTCCCCTCTTGTCAGTCAGGCTGTGCAACACTCTGGAGAAAGAGCTCTTCTTATTGATAAAGTCTTTGGGACGGTGGGAGGGAGGCTGAAGAGTAAAGAATGGGCCTACGTGTCCCAGCGATACCCCCTACACAGTTTGGGAATCCCCTTGAAAGCAAAGCAGTCGTTTGCCTCCCATGCCATGCCGACCGATGGCAGAGTAAGCATCAGAGGCCCCACGACAGCAGCCTCAATACTTGATCTACCAGCTCCAAAATGGTTGGCTATAAGTAAGTGCAAGGGGCTGGCACTTTCTGATGGCGATGGCCATGCTCCTCTCCAGGCTGAGGGGAACTCCCATATTTCTGTTCCACCACTGCTGCTCTGTGCTACTTTCTAGGAAAGCCATCTTTGGTCCCAGCCACTGCTAAGCCTCACAGGCCTTCAAGACTCACCTGTCCCACTGGTCCTTGCTACCTGGCCGAGTCCCGAAGCTGCGCTCCACCAAGAAAACCTGCCACGGAGAAATGCCTTGAAATAGCAACTCTTCTGGTTCATCCTTCCTCTCCCGCACCCCCATTAGTCACATCACCATGGCAGCGAGAGCCTTATGAAAACACAGTCAGATCCATGCACCTGAACTGTCCTGTTCATCCTAATGACTGTCACAGTCATGGTGCTTTCCATGTGGCTCATCAGCAGTTCAACAATAAGCCAGGCCAGGCAATGCAAGCTACAAGAGGAGTCATGGGACTTTGGAAGTTTTACTCCCCGAGACCCCACATCCTTCTAGCTTCTTGCAGGCATCCCTCAGTGCCCTGCATGAGAAATCATAGAGCAGCTGCGGGGTAAAACATTGCACCATGGGATGGGGATTTGCACAGAGGCAGCGTGGTTATTTCGAACCAGGGCAGAGCTAGGCAGATGCAATGATTAGCTAGAACCTGGAGTTTCCGTAACAGTGGTCTGAACGCATGGATGCACCTGACCTTCCATGTACCTGCACGTCGATGAAGCAGTCGAAGGAGGTGCAATATTCCGGGGTAGATTCTGAATTATTCCATCAGCTCCTGGTTCTCCACTCAGCTTATGTTGCTTGAAAAGGGATGTAAGCTAAAGCAAGGGAAGTCACTCTGATCCCTATATGGGATTTATACCTTGGGATTTATATTAGCAAAACTTTTGCATCTAGACACATCCTAATCGCATTTTTTTTTTCCATGGGGTTTTCCTTGCTCTGTTGCTCTCTGGCTGTTAAAGGGGCAATCAGTTCCCAAGCGCTCTGGTGGGGAGTGGGCGCAGGAGTGCTTTATAACAGCTATTATTGTTTAATATTATTATTAGGGGCTCCTCCTTCCTCCCTGACCCTTCTCTTCTTTCTTAAGGAAGGAAACCAACAATCCTTACCCATTTCAGCCCAAAGCCCAGGCCTGGGTCAGCCCTGAAATGGATGAGACTGGGGTGTTACTGCAAGTGCTTATTTATAAGTGTACGACTTTGCAGCTCTGTGTAAGTCAAAGAGTGCAACTTTCTGCACATGCATGTGTGGATGTGCACGTGTGTGTGAGACAGAGAGTCTGCATAGCTGACTGCATGTGTGACAGACTGCAAATACGTCCACACAACACAATCCGAATGAATGTGAACATATGCATTGGAGGTGTTTTCATCCAAGACTGCACATGGGCGCACATGTAGGGCAACCCACGTGCACATATGAGTGAGGGGTGAGCACATCTGTATCCGTGTGTGTGTGTGTGTGTGTGTAGGGTGACATACCAGTCCTACCCCTCCTGAGGAAGACTCCCAGCAGGAGCTCTAAGAAAGGATGCAGATTTGACAGCCGGGTGTCACCCAAGGCCGGCAGGGGTAGGTTTGTGCCATGGCAGAGAGGAGGGGAGGAGGTCTCAGAGCAGGGGAGAGGAGTGCTGTGCCTTTAAAGAAAGAGGGCGAGCAGCAGCAGGAGGAGGAGAATGCAAAATTGGCCCAGTAGGTAGAACTGCTATTTAAGTGCAGTTGAGAAAAGAGTATAAGGAATTATAGCATAGATGATAGTGCCCTGACAGCTGCCATTTGCTGCTGCTAGTCGCTCCTAATGGAGTTCTAATGTAGTGGGCTCTTCATTGACAGTCAAGCCCAGAGATAGGGGGGCGCGTCTTTGTGTTTGTGACAGATGGGACAGTCCGGCAACAAACCTGTAATCCTTTGATTTCTGCTGGTGCTGGCTGTACTTAACCCCTTCCTCCCTGAACAAGGTGGTGCCCAGCCTCCAGCCCTCCAGACAGGCTCCGGATTGGAAGAGGGCCACGGTGGGGGTGCACTGGACCACAATCAAGGCAGGGTTGTTGTTTTTTACCAGCGTAAGTGAGGTGTCCTGCTTCTCCCAGCCCGCTGGGGGTGGCGCGGGGGGCTCGGAGCTGAGCCTCAATGCGCTGTGTGCGAATGACTGTTTATCATGCGCTGCAGCTAATCCTTGCCTACATGCATCAGGCCACCTAGACAGCCAAAACAAGCCTTTACAAATGCCTCTGTGCCCCTGGTCTGTGCATCTGTGCCCCTCACCTGCTCCATTCTCCTCCTACCCATGCCACCCCTGCTACCTAGTGGATTTGGGCACTCGAATGCTAATGAAATGGGAGGCTCTGAAACTCCTGCGCTTTGTCCTTTGCTGCCAGATGCTAACGCAAATCATGCTTCTGCCTGTCCATCGTACCCTTCAGCTCAGGAGCTGGAGACATTTCACAAATACTACAGAATCGAGTCTCACACCTGTACAGGTGAGCAGAGAGCAGCGGGCCCTGAAACTGGAAACTGAGGCACTGAAAGATCAGGGTCTCATTGATGTAGTGGGAACGAAGTACCTCTCCACACAAGAGGGTGAGGCCAACATTTTCCAACATTTCGGGGGACCATCCTGAGACACACACATCTCAGGCCTCACTAGTGCTGATCACCCATGATCCTTGTCAATTCAGGCTCTCAGCACCAACATGTGTCCTGCTTTAGAGGCCAGATTTTCCCAAGAGCTCCAACTCCCTGCTGGTACCTAAGCAAGGAGCTGAATTTTCAGAAGAGTTCACTGTGCCGGGGACATGTTAGGTGCTGAGATCTTTCCGAAACTCGACCTGATGTATCTCCAGTTGGGCTCCCAATAAAAGAAAACAACTTGCCACCGTGGCCGATCTAGTTCTGAAGAACCTGGCCAGCTGCTGCACGGTGAATCAGCGGCAGAAGCAAGCTCAGGACCAAGAAGACCTGATTTTTCTGGTCTCTTATTCCCATCATGCACACAAACAGCCTAGCCCCCAGCGAATGCAGGGGGACCTTGGGCTGGGAAACAGCAGCAGATGCTTGCTTTAATTACAAAATCAAACTGAGATGCAGCTTCCTTAAAAGAAAACTGCAACCCTCCCCCCTGCCCTTTTCTTCCCTCTCTCTTTTTTCCTTAAATTGTCTCCTCACTGTGTTCAGATGACATTACAACACCCCCTTCCAATGGCTGGTGAGTGCCAAGCCAGGTGTGTTCGCTGTCAGCAGAGGTACCCTCAATGGGATATTTCTGGGCTGCATTCCCAGTGCAGTTTGCTGCAGCGTCGCAATGCCTGGGAGTTTAGCTCACTGGCTCTCACACGGCCTCCGCTGGCTGTATTTTTTATTGGCCTTTTCAGCTTGGTGTTTCATTTTGCTTTAAAATTAACAAATTGGGCCTGATTCCTTGCAGTGGTTCAAAAGAGCTTAGCTTTGAACCACCCCAAAAAGGCCAGCGCTGCCTTGGCTGCACATAGCTCCAGTGTCTCACCCCCTACCGGTGGTTTTTGTGCTTGGAAGGCAGCCAGCGCTGTCTGCGAAGGGTCTTTACCATGAACGGGAGATGCTCAGTCAACTACAACGAATCCCAATTTGGGGGAAAAATTGTCTCTTGGGAGAAGAAATCAATGCTTCTCCTGTGCGCACATCTGTGTATTTAAAGGAAAGGCAGAACCGAGGATGGCTGCCAAGGATCCGCTCTAGAAACTGAAATCCACTCCTTAACTACAGAGTAGGCCGAGTGTGAAGGGCAGTAGCAGCACGGGACTTCCCCTGCCAATATGGCTGGACACTGCCTGGGAGCATGAGAGGGCCACCGCATCCGAGGAGAGAGAAGCCTGATCCCTGGACTGGTTCGCCTCTTGGTTTCTCCACTGAGACTACATACAAGGGAGTCAGCAGAGACGGGGAGATCTTGGCCATCTGGATGCATGTCCATGAAGAATGGGTCCAAGACCACAGGCTTATCCAAGCGTTGGCCATCAAACATCCCAAGAGCTGTCCCTCACCTGGAGTGGGTTTGCTTCATAGACCATTCTGGGCCCGACTGTCCCCCTGGCACGGCTCTATGAGCGATCGTGGTGCTTGGGC
>NW_017729011.1:16576400-16577912 GCF_001723915.1 Gavialis gangeticus | reverse complement strand
GTCCCTTCTGACCCTAGAAACTATGAAACTATGAAATCATCTGAGGGAACCTTGCACCTCTGCCACCGGCTGAAGGTGCTCTCCTGGGTAATCACTGCAGCTGCCCCCTGCCCTCGTTCAAATAAACCACTCAGCAGATCGCCCACGGTGCGATGTCCTACCACTCGGACACTGTGTGAGCTTCCCTCCAGGGCTGCCCATCAGAAATTACAGGGGGTTTCTCACTTATCAGGTCCCATGATCCCTTTCCTGGCATCCATCGATACTGCCAGGGCCATGTTGGAACTGCTCTCCAGCTGCCTGGGGCACGTGCTGCTGAACACAGTGACCATGGCTGGCACTCATCATGAACAGGGTGGCACAGGTGAGCAATGTCAGCTTTGCCACGACAGAGCAGTTCACGGTGGTGCCAGGTACCCAGGATGAAGCCCTAGAGCCAGGGAAGTCCTAGCCAAAACTCCCGTTGACTTCACTGGAGTCCATCTGTCACTCCTGGATCAGGTCACCTCTTCACTGCAGAATGGTATCGTGAGTCTTACCAGAGGTCTATTTTCTTCCAGCCGGTTCTGTTAACAAGCCGCAAGCAAGGGTGAAGCTATCTGCCTAATACCTGCCCTTTGAGATCATAGGGATCACTTCTTGGGTGCTTTCTGTACCACAGCTCTCCTCAATCTCCCATCATTCAGGGAGTCTTGTTGAGGAAAGAGTAGACCAGAACTGGACTCCTAACGCAGCGAACAAACAGAGAAGACATTTCAATCAGAGACAGACATTTTCATATCATCCATGGCAAGATTGCCAAAACACAGGCTGAAAAGCCAAGCTACCCTTGTGGGTCACGGAGTGAGCCAAACTACATCCACGCCCCCTGGGAAGGATGGTCTTGAGGACACTCTGCCCACCTGCCCCCACTTGCACCCACCGAGCCTAGAAATGGGACCCAGAAGCTGCCCCACTCACGAGATCTCGATTTCTGGTGTGCTTGGGGAGTGGGCCTGGAGGTGCTCAGTGCGGACATGCCCTTTGTGGCCCTGGGGGCAGAAGCGCTCCCAGCTCCCCGCTGCAGCATGCTCTTCCACCTGAGCATCCAAACGGGCTGAAACCCCAGGTCCGATCCTGCCTGGTGCTGAGAGCACCCCAAGAGGTGGCAAACACCCCCCTTGGCTCCCTCTTGCTCTTGGCCAAGGCGGCTTAGAGCCGGGCAGCTCCCTGCGGGAGCCGTCCCTCCTTCTCCCCCCCACAGCAGAACGGAAGAGAAAAATCTGGAATGGGCAGGTACTCAGCACAATTAGCCAACAAGTGGCTGTTTTGTGAGGGATTGTTGCTGATGTGTTTTAAGTGGCTTTCTGAGGGAAAATGTTAGGCAGTAGAGAGACTGACAGACAAAGGAGGGAAATGCATTAGGTTTTGTTGGTCTGTTTTGCACACATCTGACATCACTCTATTATGCAAGTTCTGCCTGCCTTTTGGGAGCAAATGAAAAAAAAAAGGAAAAAAAAAAGAACAGAAAAG
>NW_017729011.1:16537655-16571400 GCF_001723915.1 Gavialis gangeticus | reverse complement strand
TCTGACATCACTCTATTATGCAAGTTCTGCCTGCCTTTTGGGAGCAAATGAAAAAAAAAAGGAAAAAAAAAAGAACAGAAAAGAGAAAAGCTAAAAAGAAAAGGAGGAGGTGGGAGGAGGAAGGGAGAGACCGATTCAAACAGGCAAGTGGTAACATAATGGCAGGAGGCATCAGAGCAAACTGTGTCAACCAGATGGGACCCGAGCGCCGACAAAGTCTAACAGAATTAGCCAGCGCGCGCATTGTTCCGGGCAGAATGCGCGCCGCTCGCTCGCTAAAAGCTGCCTATATGTGATATAATACAGCCCCTTTCAGTTGCTATGCTGGCCAAGGACAAAAGTCATCGATAAATAACGAGAGAGGCTGAAAAGGAAAAAAGGCAGAGTCACCAACACAACCTCCCAGTGCTTTCCTCCCCCCCACCACGGCAGCCATTGTCAGCTTGACCCCTGCAACAAGCTCTGTGACCACCCTTGGCTCCTTTCAAGCTGACCCCCTCTCTTTGCTGATGGCTCACAGGGCTGGAGAGTCTCTTGTACCTGCCACTGACTGCCGGGCCCTTGGGGGCTGATGTGTTCAGATCTGGCCTTCTCCATCAGTGGGAGGTCTCCCAAAATGCACCAAAGCGCCTATCATCCCAGCTAGAGCCAGGTTAGCTGGGAAGGACTTCAGCAAAGGGGTGGAGACTTGTTGGAGATGAAGAGGGGTTGAGGAAAGATTGCATATTCAGGACCCAGTCTAGTGCTCAGTAAGATCGATGGAAAGACTCTCATGGAGCTCACAGTCGGCTGGGTCAGGCCTGGAGCTGTTTCTACACCTATGTGCCCGGTTAGAAATCTAGACTGAAAATCAGGGCAAGAACCTGAATCAGGATTTCTAGATGCATGTACTCACCTCTCCCCTTCTGTTGCAAACCCTGGAGTGGGGCTAGTTCACAGGCAACAGAGTCTAGTTGCCCAGCAGAAAGACAAGGACAGAGAAGGCACATGAGTGACAGACGTGGGGAGCTCCATCCCGGGGAGCCGGTGCTCATGCCTAGGGCTGCAGGAGGAGAACTGGCAACACAGGACCCTTGCACAGCTCAGACCATGAGCTGGTGGCATTGCTCCCCGCTGTCCTGGGGAGAAGGCCAGCTCCTTCCCACATGGGCAGATGCCTTCAGAAGGGACCATTGCTCTGCCGTGTATCATGGCCAGTTTCATGTCTGCCCTGCTTTATAGCCCTGTACGGCTCCATTGCTCTGCAGAGGGCAATGCTTTCCACATTAGCAGGTAGCTTTGCCTCAGCACCTTTTTGTTCACTGACCTGGTCCTCTTGTCAGTGTGCCTGCCTGGTAAACTGCAAGCCTTGGGGTGAAAAGGCCTGGGAAGATGGCCTGGACCCTCTCAGTTAATTAGACTGCTCTAGGGACCACTCCAGTCGGTGTGCACCCCATGCCACCACAATGCAGCCTCCAGCCCTGGTAACCCTAC
This sequence comes from Gavialis gangeticus, assembly GCF_001723915.1. NCBI lineage: Eukaryota > Metazoa > Chordata > Crocodylia > Gavialidae > Gavialis > Gavialis gangeticus. The sequence goes on along the minus strand of NW_017729011.1, from coordinate 16,569,927 downwards.
CACACTAACAGGGAGTGGTCCTGTCAATGTGTCCAGTGAAGCGTGGCTCCAGTAACCCTTACAGAATAAAACAGGCTTAGCATCATGTAGGGGATGTGTCGGGGCTGGGGCAGGGACTTGTGGGCACTTAAATCCCACCATGTGCCTGGACTCGCCCAGCAGTGGCCAAGAGTCAGCCAGATACACAGCTGGCATGAATAAAGGAGAGGGAAGTGAAGTCATTTCACATCCTCCTGCATCCCTACACCAATACCAAGGGAGCTGTTGGAGAGACCTCTTCCACCCCCATCTTGGCGGTCCCCCGACAAGCCCGCCATTCGATCCTGGCATGAGTGATGTTCCTGAAGGTGCACTTAGTGCCTCTGGGATATTGATTTCCCACTTTGCAAGCACTAAAACAGCCAGACTGGTCAGGATGGAGGGTATTAGCACTTCCTCCCTATTTAACATCCACAGCAGATGAATTGCCACTTTCATTAAACAATGGTTAACACAATAGGGAAGGTTTTTTCCTCCTCCTCTGCCTCAGAGCCCTAATCACTCCATCATGCTATAGCCTAACACCACAAAGGAAACAAATAGAGGGACTTCTCACCAGAGCTGTGTGCTTAGTGAATGAAAGTGTGTGAAAAGCCCCCCCCTTCTCCTGGCTCAACCTACAGGGAGGAGGGACAGGAACGCGCCCCACCTTGGCACATGCACTGTTGCTCAGGTGAGTCCTTCCAGGTAAGTCAGGTACATGAGCAAAGTGCTTAGCCATGTCTGCAGCATCAGGGCCTCAGGCAGTGCCCCTGGCTGGTGGTGGAAGGACTTTTGGGTTGGGAGGGTCAAGGCTTCCAGCCAGTAGCAGAGGACACAGGGTAGGAGGTCAGACTTGATGATCTGCTCAGGTCCCTTCCAACCCTACCAACTATGAAACTATGAAACTTGGGACTTTGCATCTGCTCCTGCAGCCCACACCCTTGTCCTACAGGCTGCCTGGGTGCTATGGAAGCAGTGGGCACCCCCTTACCTTTATTCTGCCTCATCCCTTTTAACCAAGCAGGAGGTCCAAGATCAAACAGTGGGGCAGAGACCTCTCTGTCTTTGTCAGAGTGCGTCAGGCATCAATGCCCATCACCAAAGCCAACAGGGGACAGCAGCCTTGCTGGGCCTCTCACCATGCTCCAGTGAGGGAGAGGGGATGGGACCAGTTAAACGCTGCCTCCCTGATCCTGTTCTTCACTGCTCGGATGGATTCACTCTGGCAGGAGATTTCACATCAGCTTTACAACTCCTGCAAAGCAAGCAAACGTCCCACATGTTGCATTAAAATAGGCCTCCAAAGACCATGGGCTTGGAGATAAACCATAACAACTGCTGCTGTGCTCTTTTTGTTTGCTCCCTGGTTTTGAAGACTGTGGTTTTCCAGGATTACACGTTCCAAACTGTTTTCTCCACTGGGGAGGGCTAGGAACACACCTTTAAAAAAAACAATGGCACAGCGATTCTGACATAATCACATGCCTCAGGAGCTGGGGCTTTAAGAAATACACTAAATATCATGGCCTGCATGGTACCAGCAAAAGCTGGTGGCACTATAGTCAGCAGGGCAATGGGTCTGCACATAGGACATCCAGACATAGGGAACAGAGGATTTTTTGGCCAGCGTTGATTCTGTGGCTTCCTTCCCTGGAGATCTCCAGAATGGAGCAGGTTCAGCTTCCCAGGTTTTAAGATCAGAAGGATCTTGATCTCAAGGTCTTATATGACCTCTCCAGCTCAACTCAAGCCAGGCAATTCCACCCGGCAACTTCTACCTCTCAGGCAACCACCAAGAAAGTTTTAGAGAAAAAGAATGGCAGACTGGAAGCTGCTTGGGGCAGGGACTACCCCATCATTATGTGCTTGTGCAGCACCTGGGGAATTGTCCATGGATTGAGAGTTTTAAGTGCTAACCTACAACCAATAATAAGTAGTATCATTTGTAATGAGCTTGCATTAGGAGCCCTGTTTATGGGTCAGGTCCCCATAGCAGTAGATTAAGTCATTGCAGTAGGTTAATTCCAGTGCAGATTAATTAATTCCAATGCAGATTAACAAGCCCAACTCATCAGGTGGTATAGAAGCTCCTATAAAACCCTAAAAGAGGTGTCACATTCTCCCGGTGTCGGTTTTTGGACCCATCTATAGCATTGTATTAGCGAAGCAGACATTCCTGCTACATGCCATGGGCTGAGTCCTTGCCCCCACAGAAAAGCAGCGGTTTTCTGTCAAATGCTAGAAGACGTTTCCATCAGGCAAGGTGTGAAAGTGGGTTTAGTGATGAAGCAAGTCAGCTGGGGGCCACCCCAAAGGCAAGCATCCTTCTTCTTATTTGGAGGGGGGAATGGAAAAACCAGCCCTAGGTGGTGAAAGCTTGCAGACACCATACCCCCAGCATCCTGGGCAGCAGGTGGGAACCCAGAGCCTTCTCCCGTGGCCAGTGAAGCCTTGAGGCTCAGAGACCTTGATGCACTCCCAGGCCAGACCCATCATGAAGGTCTTCAGGAGCTTGAAGGCCTCCTAAGCTAGGAGTATCCATGATGCTGCCTGTGCATGGCTTAGTGCATGGGAAGGTGTCCACTCCAGTGCCTCCTGCTTCAGCCAAGCACAGAAAACAAAATCGGGAGCTTTATAGATCCCACTTGTAACCAAGCAGAGTGGGGCGGGCTAGCTGAGAGCCCCTCAGCCTCTCACACAGCTTATTTTTTTTATGGAAATATTGATTAAGATAAACCAGGGAGATGCATTACATCTCCTGCCGAGGTCAGGAGTTCAGCAGCGCAGATGGCAGCTTGCCCAGCGGCCACGTTTTAGGGCTCCTGGCTGATTGCCTGCAGAAGTCATCCTGGGTGGAGGTTTTCTGGCCTGGCCTCCCTCTCAACCCCGGGAGAGCTCGGGACCGGGGGTGGAAGGCGGAGGGGGCTTGTGAAGCTTGATACGACTCCTAGGGGCTGGGGGCAAAGTGCTTTAGCCAAGGGGAGGTACAAACAAATCGATGCGGGGCTGCCGTGACATGCTGACCCTGCTGCTAAGACATGGTTTTAACGTGTGACAGTAAATCTGCGGGGTGAGCTCTCTGCAGAGCCAGGGGACAGCAACCATGATGGGCAAAGGCAAGGAAGGAAGCTGGGCTTGCATGGAGCGGGAGAAGCAGATGACACCAAAGCAGGGAAATAGGTGGTCTCGGGCGTTCGCTTTTCATTAAAAAAAATCATGACAACTTCTAGCCAAACACAGGCTGCTGCTGTCCCACCTCAGGGGCAGAGAGGTGAGGCCTGGGGCCAGCACCAGTCTATGTAGGTAGAAGGTCTCCACTGTACAAGGGCAACGCAACTCTGTCCTGCTGGGAAGGAGCTTTCACCACAAACTGATCCCCTCCAATATCAGTTGACGAGGTCCCAGGGCAAAGCCATTTGCGAGGGGCTCTGCACCTGCAACCCAACTGCTTGCAGAAATAGCGCTCCTGTAAGCCCTAGCCTCTCTTGGCCAAGGGGACCCAGGTAGAAATCAGGTGAAGCATACGCATTTGGCCAGGCCAAGAGCTGGGGCACGGCCTCCAGGCTAGCTGAGTGAGACTGCCCCACCATCAGAAGCAGGTGGACCTGCCCTCCCATGAGCACTGGGTGATTTGAAAGGAAAGGGGCAGGGATCTGTGAGACCACCGCAGGGCATGCCTACCTGGCAGGGGGGCACACTGGAAATTTTATCCAAGCAAACTTTTAAAGAGAGTTGGAAGAGTTAAACTGCACTGACGTCTCAGTCAGGGAGAAAGGCTTAATTTCATTTGCTTCCCAAGTGCATCGAAAGTGAGGGGTTGTCTCCACTGCAGCCGCCGTTCTGACTGCAATGCGATGGAGACATGCCCGAGCTACCTGCGAATTCGTGCAGCTCAGGTAGCGGTAGCGGTGTTGTCACAGCAGCGTGGATCTCAGTGCAGAAGGCAAAACGTGGCCAACCCACCCTGCACTTCTCGGGTAGGCTTTGTCCTCTCCCCTGAGCTCCATGGTGCCACAGTCGGACTGGTACCAGTACCTGAGCCAGCCGGGGCAGACCTCCACTGCGCTTCTGGCCAAAGCAGTGACTGCCATCCAGGCTTACCCACCCTCAGATTTCGGATAGTATGCAACCCAGCTGCTCAGCTAGTTCAGTTCTGAGTGTGTCCACGCAGGGATTTAGCAAGTTTGAATGAATCCACTTTAAATCTAAGCCTTTCCCTAATTTGGATTCATTTCCCTTCCTCGTGGTTTTCCACCCTCCATATCGGCGGTGGGTGAAGCCGTTCCTACCTCTAGTTTGCAGTGTATTTAATCAAGCCAACCGAGCTTGCTGGCCTCTTCAGAAGGAAGCTGCTCTCTCGCTAGGAATACCAGGTAACCAGGTTGTAGCCATATTGGTCTAGAGGAAAAGGCAATCAGGACTCACAGTAGAAATGATATCTTATCTTTTATTAGACCAACACGATTTTTGGAAGGAAAAAAAAAAAAAGACTTTTTTTTGCAAAAATCTTGTTGGTCTAATAAAAGATACCAACTCTGCTATGAGTCCTGCTTGCTAAGAATACCAGGCACTTCGTTACCTGCTACAAAGGCATGGAGATTTGCCTTTTCCTTTCTTGGTCCTGTTTGACTCCTCTGTCCCCAGCTGAAGGGACCTGTGTGGGAGTCACGTAAAAATAGGCCAGGTTTTCACATAATTGCGTGGGGCGGAGCCAGGACTGGCTGGGGCCCAGGTGAGAGAAAGCCCCATGGGGACAACTCATCTGACCACAAAGGTCAGTGCTGTGACCTCCTTTTGCACCCAATTTTACTGAGAGCCAGAGATGCAGAAAGTAACTGAGAGGAGAGGGCGGGGAAGTCATTAACAGCGGGCTTCTCCGGTTACCAGAGGCCAACAAAACCTACCTGTGCCTTCCCCGGCCCCCTGGAAATAGCCACCTTTCTCATTTCCCCTTCTGCAAGGGAGGGGCAGAGGGCAGGCCAGAAGGATCCCCCTCCCAAGCCCCAGCAGGTCACTGACCACTGCTATTGAGTGACCAGATGGACTTCCCCGCGCTACACTTCCAGCCTCCTGTGTAGCCCTCTTGTCTTTCCCTTTGCCGCGGCTGAGCTTTGACTGTCTGTCCCCTCGGGGCAGCCCTTTGTAATGAGCGTGCATATCTGCCCTCGTGTCTTTCTGATCCCAGCCGGCCTTCTCCCTCTGCCCCCCATGGCAGCCTGTCCCAGGGAAAAGCATAATGCTGCCTTTCAGGCCTCCCAGCACCGGCTTTGGGAAACTCCCAGGGAGAAGCAAGAGAGATTCTTGTTAAATGTTTAGACAAAGCCACCTTGTTAAGGGGTTTACAAAGACGCCCATCTCCCGCTCGCCTGGGAAGCTTTCGGCCCAGGGCTCCCCACCACACCGGGGAATTTCTCGCCCTTAGAAACGTTTAATAACCGTTCCGTGGTCCAGACCTATGACCTGCGCACGGGGCACAGGGGCCGCCCTTGGCCCCCTGGTAAGCGTGTGGAGCTGTGCTGGTAAAGGCAGTGGGTACAGGGGGGTATTGGGTCGAGGGCACCCTTTCAAATGCACCTCAGAGATTTTGCAGCCTTGCCCTCCAGTCAAGGGTGACTTAAGCTCCTCAGACTCGTGGGAAGCCAAAGAGGTTTCAAAATGTCTACAGTGAACCCACTGGCTGTTACTAGGATCCAAATAATATCAAAGCACCTATCCGAGCTGAAGCCCGTCATGCTAAACATTGTTTGAACCCTTGAACTGACTTAGCCGCTTCCCCAAGGAGGTTACCGGCAATTGCCGTATGTCGCACAACGATTGTCAGTTCACAATTAACTCCTAATCCTACCTAGCAGCGAAACTGCCACCTCAAGGCCCGTGGCCTCAAAGCACTTGCGGAAGATGGACAAGAATCATCATGCATGCTTTACAGCCAAGAGAACCGAGCTGTGGAGAGGGGAATAAACGGGGCCAAGGTCACAGGGACACTGATGGATCCCAAACCACCGAGTTACATACTCTGGCTGCTAAATAACAGGACCAAGGCTTTGCATCTTTATGCTCTCGTTCGGATGAGAACAAAAGAATGCTTACGAAGGACGGCGGGGTCCCACATCGGTGCCACTTGCTTACACGGTGAGAATAAAGCTAAACAGCACTGAACAGCTCCTTGGATCCCCCTGGGCACCCTCTCCTCACACCAGAGGCCATGCCACGCAAGGCAGAGCCAGGCTGCTGCAGTGCCAGTCACAGCAGTGTGATCAGCCACCGCTGCACCCACAGATATTTCTGCGCTTCCTCCCCACAACCCCAAAAAGGCAGCATCGAGGCTGGTGCCCCAATCACCACCCCCTACCCCCATCAGTTATGCTACAGCCTCACACATGCTTATTGATGAAGAAGATGAGGAGAGCCATCTTCACACCATCCTATGCCTCTTCTTCTTGGGTTCCTCAGCTTCAGCCAAGAGGAGGGGTTGGCAGTGGGATCGGAAAATGGCTGAACCGAAGAAGGAGGAAAGAAGAGGATATAGATGTGGGCCACCAGCCACCCACTTTGTGAAACAAGAGCAGGATGGAGAAAAATTGACCTGCCCCTTTCATCTTCTCTAAAGAGCTATCATGGTGACAGATGCTTGTGACATGCAGATTAGATAGATAAATTAGATGGACCAGCTCTCACTATTCCCCACGCCTCCCACCACTGACTTTCTTGACGACCACCTTCCAAAGCGCATCTCGGCCCCGACGAGCAGTGGGGAAGGCAAATACACAGCCGTCTCCGGAGAACATGCTCTGCTAATTGTCTGCAACATCCATCTTCATGAGCAAGGGACAGGGGCACTCAGGCCTGGTGTAGCTGTGAGCTCCTTGGAAGAGATGATAAAGATCATAAGCAATCAGTGATCATGCTGTTTTAATATGAATAAATAATGCATGAACATGGATAAACAGCCGCGTAACAACCTGGGCCTATATTTCCATCCTGAGACTCTGGTGACATCAAACCCACAGGCAAGCACTCAATTCACCCTATGACCTGAAACAGGGTGTTTCCCTGTGTTATGTTCCTGCCTTGCTGGGGTGACTTTTTTAGAGCCCCATGGATGCATTAGGGGTTGCACTGCAGGCTCCAGGACATTGGCGCAGATGCATCGGACCAGATCTTTTCCCTGGAAGGTGGCAGCACTAGTTTTTTTTCCCCCATTAAGAGCTGTGTATAGCCCAGAGGGCTGGCCTGAAGATGCATTTCTCCCCCTCTGGTTTTATCAGCCCGTTTCAGGTTCAAAGGCAGGCAGGACCCCAGGAGCACAACATCTGCTGGCCGTGGCTCTCGGTGACGAGGCTCGAGATGGCTCTGGGTATCTGGCCCAGGGGTTTCATTCTGTCCTGGCTGAAAGGAACCGGGAACAAATGAGGCTGCTGCAGCTTTAAAGAAAAGTGTCTTTTCTTCTGTGGGCTGCAGGGCCCCATGGTTGCCGTGAGGGAGAAAGCTGAAGGACACCTGCAGAGATCCTGTACAGCTGGGGAAGATTAGCCTTTTCCACTAGACAAGACCCATTACCATGTTCCAATATACCATCACTTCCGCTAGGAGAGCCCGCAGATGAGATATCGATTGAGGTGACCCCGGACGAGCCCTCCCCTCTTAGCCTGAGAGGCGTACAGATCAGCCCTGCCAGCGCAGCCAGCCTCAGGTTAAAGCCAACAGGAAGGTCGGTCAGCTGCCAATTACCCACAACTCTGCCGTCTCCCGTGTGCGGGGCTGTCGGCCAAACCCCTCCTGCATGGGGCGACGGCCAGAGGAGGAAAGAGGCTGGAGAAGCTGGAAGGAGCTAACCTTGGGCGGAAAGGGAAAGAGCCCGGCTCCTTGGCTTCAGCAGCTGGCGAGGTGGACGGAAAAGCATCTCCGTCTCCGGGGGTGAGTTAGCTGGGCTGGCTCCCTGGGGTCCCAGAGGAGAGGGTGAACGGGGCTGCTCGGGGGGTGCAAACATTGCCCCGAATGGAGGACTTTGTTGGGGTGGGGAGAGTAAGAGCAGATTCCTGTGGCCATTGCCCTTAAAGCAGCTTGCAGATGTGCCTCTCAGATCAAAACAGAGCTTTGCCTCTTGGGATCTATGCTCCTCCAGCCATGCCTTTGCATTAAGGCGGCTGCCCGGCGGTGCATCATACAGCTCTTTTCGCTCTGAGCCTGTGCCAGGGCCTTCCCTTCCGTAGGAGCTTGGGCAGATGTTGCAGGGAGGAAGGGGATGGGAAGGAGACAGGGAGCAGGTATCCTGGGAGCAATGGCTGTCTTGAACAGGGGTGCCCCAAGCCTCACAAAATGGCACAAGCACCCCCTCCCCTCTGCTGTTTTTCACTGTGCTGTGCCTGGTTCCTGTGATCAGAGACCTAAGGAAGAACGCCTTGCATTTGAAAGCTTGGCTAGCTTTATCCTGACTACATCGCTGGCCAATAAAAGATGTCACTCTAAGAAATCCTTGCTACCACCATTAAAGAAAGCCAATGCAGTGTCCAGTTCCATGGGAAAGACCCACCTGGTTTCCTGGCATGGAAGGTGTGTGCCATCGCTGTAACAACTAATGGCCAGTGCTGTGCCCTGCCCTCCAAAACCATCAACCTCCTCAAAACTTCTCAGCCAGCTTAAAAAAAAGGCCAGTGCAAATCTAAGACTACATGCACACGGCAGCATCACGTCACTGAGCAAGGAGATTATAGTCTTCGCTACAGGGCTGGTGAGTCTGCACCTGAAACACTGCTTTCAGCCTGAGACATGGTGGTATCAGAAAGCCATGGACAAACAGGAGGGAGTTTGGAGATGAACAACAAAACCAACCCTGGGGATTGGACTGCTTGACTTATGCAAGATTAAAAGCAGCTAAATAGGCACAGGTTGGCTTAATCTGTCATGATGTGGTGACCGCCTGCCACTGGAGGGAGGAAGGAGGCACAAAAGCAAGGTACAAGGCATCCTGGGCTGGATAGCAGTGAAGCCTTACCTGCAGTGGGCGGTATGGAAAAGAGGTGGAAGAGTCCCCAAAGGGAAATAGTAGACACTCCTGTGAAAGCACTAGAAGACGCACTGTCAGAAACAATCTTGCACCGGTCAGCATGGGTGAAAGAGAGAGATGGCTGTCCAGGGTCTTTCCCATCTCTAGCTTTCATGCATGTAAGAGGACTTTCCACATCCAGGGCATTTTTAAGGGTGAGGGGATGAATGCAACAGAATATACAGCCTGCTTGCTCCAGCAGCAACGAGGAGATCAAAGAATACAGCAAAACCTTGGACTAAACCAGGCCGGTTACCCCAGGCTTGGATCAGGACTGCGAGATGCCATTTTATATGATGTCCCCAGTTCCCATTTCAGAAAGAATTCTGCCCAGACACCACCAGATAAGTGTTAAGCACCAACATTGCACACAAATGAGTAATTCTGCAGTGGCAACATCTGATCAGCACTTCAGAGCAGTGGAGAGCATTGGAGACCTCTGAATTTAAATGAGTCTTTCAAACCATAATATATTTTACGAACACAGGAAGGTGACAGGGAGAGCCCAGCATTTGCAATCACGATCCTAAGGAGCCTGTCTAGGAGCTCTGGCCTGGATGGTTTCAGATACACCATGCATCCCATTTTCCCAAACACCTCGTGTAGCACCATTTACGGTCAACATTTCTGAGAGCATCCCCAGTGGTCATACCTCCACCACATCTCCCCCCTAGCCATGGACCGCTGTATGCACCATCAGGTGGGTTAACAAGTAGTCTAATGGCTGATGTTACTCCCGGATCTGGACTCCAACACCACACCAAAAGCAGGGGGTGTCCAGACTGTGCATGTGTACACTGACCTATTGTAGGTGTGGAAGCCAGAGTATCAAGGTGCTTTGGAGACTGGCAGCATCCAAGCCTGCTTGGTAAAACAGCTTGAGGGATCAGCTGACCATTTCCAGATAGGATGTGCTATGAGTCATCCAGCATGCCATGTTATGCAGCTGTGGAAATCTAGCAGCTCCAATTTTCCGACAGCAAATAGGAGGTCTCCCTCAATTTGGTGGTCAATGAGGTACTAATGTTATTTTAAGGGCTGACAGGAGCATATGCTTGCACACCCTGGAGAATGGCCTCCTACCACATGCCACAAGGACCTCAGAGCTAAACTCAGACTCGTATACAGCACGGCAGAACAGCTTTCAGAAGACAAGGGACTTATTCAGCAAGATCCCTGGAGGAGGTAGTATGCAGAGAACGGTGCGAGGGGAGTTCTGGAGAGGAGAAGGCTGTTTCTTGGAGCACGCAACCGGTAGTTTGCTTCCTGGTTTGGGGCAAAGGGAGGTGCAATATTGAGAGCTGCAGGAGGAAGATACAAAGAGCATTTAGGAAGGAAACTTGGAGGAGTATAGAGTCAGCAAGTGCAGGGTAGGGATGTGGGCAGCAAGCACAGAGATGTAGGTGAGGAAGAACACAGAGGACAGCCCCAAAAGGGCCCAACCCACTGGGTGCAGATCTCAAGTGAGCTAAATCCCTGGCTACCCTAGGAGTTTGCCTTGCTCTACTCACATAAAGTCCTATGGGGACAGCTGGGCAAGAGCCCGACGCCTCTTTCTAATGCACAATCCCCTCCCCTTGGAGATCAAAAGTGTGGCAAGATTCAGGAACGCGAGAGACATCTGTATGAAGCACAGGAGCCTCCAGAGTTATCAGCAACAAACGTTTGGAAGGGCTGTTAGATCTCATGCTTTGGGGTTATACTAATCCCAAACTCAGGTGAGGTCCAGTGTAAGGGCAGATTATCCCACACGTGCCCCTGTGAGGTCTTACACCTTCCTTTGAAGCATTTGGTGTTGGCCGTTGTCAAGGGGAAGTTGAGTTTGAACCAGTAGGATAACAGCTAAGGGTGAATCTCTGGTAGCAGTATAGGCCCTATGACACACGAGCGAACTATTCTGATTTCAACCAGCAGGTGGCAGCAGCACCCCTGCAAAATGCTTGGTTCATTCCAGGATCGCTTCCCTTTTCCTCGCCGCGTTTTCACAGCTGCTGTGCCAGGCGAGAGAACCATTTCCATTTGCTTGACTGCCGACTCTCTGCTGCCTTCGTCTCCATAGATGGTAGCTGCTGGTAATAGCAGAGAAAGAAACATCCAAGCTGAGAAAATAACAGGTTATTTTCCCAGCTGTGATGTCAGAAGCTTGTCACGCTTACCCTTAACAGGCGAACAGGGCAGGCGAAGAACTTTGTCCTGCCGCTCAAAGTGCAGCCAGTGGCCCTGCAGAGAGACCAGGGGAAAACGCTGCTTTCTCCAACCTTCAGCTGGTGGCGAGTCGGAGTCGAAGGTGCTGATTTCATCGACACAGAGCAGATGCTTTCTTCCTGCCTGCAGGGAGCCAGCCTGGCTAGGGACAGCGAGCTAGATTCTGGCGTGCCACCTTGAGAAGAGCCATCGGCACAGCGGAGCCCGGCTTCTTGTACAACCACTAATTGTCACGGGCACCAGAGTCCAAAGGGGCCACCTCTGTGACCACATCCCAGCAGGGCTGGTGACAAACAAGGCAGCTTTGGACTCGCATGCAGAGGGCAACAGGGGAATCCTGCTATGCTCGCGGCTGCCCAGCCTCACCGTTTGCTCTCCAACAAGTCCAAAAAACAGTGCTCGAAAGCACTCGCAGTCACATCAAGAATCACACTGATGATGAGATGACAATTATATCCATTTGATTTTCTTTTAATGCTCCATGAAAAAGGTGAAGTCATCGCAGTGCTCATTCGTGAATAAAGGTTGAGACCCCCCTGGTTCAGAGGCTAAACCCCTTTGAGCATGCACAGACACACACCGCAGCCCAACATAGACCCTCACATGTCCATCAGTACTGCCATATCCGAGCACCTTGCAGGCCTCCGTGTGCTAGCCTCTCTATGCCGTGATCTCTTTTTTCCAAATGCGCAATGGTGTGGCCAAGGCACATAAGGGGCCTGCAAACAGGGAAAGACTTCAATCTGAGCCTCATCATCACTCCCCACAAAATTAAAGACCACCCTCCCCTTCAAATTGGAACTTAAATGTGGAACAAAATGTTCAGTTTGCTCTCTGATCTGGTAACACCTTTTTCCTCCCTCTCCTTTTTAAACAAATCCTTTTCAGTCTGGTCCCTCCGCTCTCAAACGAGCATAGGAAAAGAACAATAAAATCCTCTTAACAACTTTAAAAAAACCCAAAATGCATTGTGAAGACAGTCTTTTTCTTTCCTCAGCCACCTATCTTCTCCTCCATGGCCACTTAGTCCTTAGCAGAGGAAGAAACAGGTAGGTGACTGGTTCGGTTAGGTTTCCTGCTCCCCTTTCCAATACAAAGGTGTGCACTGGGACAAAAATGTGTGGTCTTCAGAGGCACTTAAATCCACTGCTGAGATCACAAAGCCCAGCCCAGGGAAGAGTTTGGCCAACTAAGCACGTGAGGGACAAACAGCGGCGGCATAATGAACCAGTCCTCAGAATAAAGAAACAAAAAAACCTGTGTTCGCTGTTTTAATTCCCATTCCCGCTTCTCTCAGAGGGGAGCTTACCACCTTTTTTTATTATTATTTGATTCTGTTTTGCTTGCCACGGAAGCCCATAACAAAGCCATCACCTCAACATCAATTCTGGGAGGCGAGTTACAATTACAAATTACCACCGCAATTAGTGCTCGCGCTTAGACAAATTAGAAAGGGGAGCGAGAGCCTATTGATTGCTATTCATTCTGCTTCGTGGCGACCTTGCTCTGGAGACGATGATATTCCTTTAGCCTGTAAGCCAGATTTGAAAAAAAAAAATTAATTGTAAATTAACAGTGATAGCACACATTTCGAATCAATTAATTCAGGCAGAACGAGAGGGCAGCAGGGGCAAGCATTTGTTAAGGCCTATACGGTTTAATTCTTCCTCCCCACACCCAATAGTGTAATTAATTTATCTTGGGGTGGGGGCGGGGACCTCACATAATGTGACAGAGAACAAAGCAGTTAACTGGCAATGGAAAAATTAAGAGCCCATTATGTAAATATAGCATATTTCATGGCATTTAGGGGGGAGTTTGGGGGCCTGGGAGATAAGGAAAATAAAGAGAATGGCTGTTCTTTAGGAAGCTGCAATTAGCCAAGGCTTCTGTTCCCGACAGGCTTGTTCTCATTTCCAAAGGCTTGGCTCCAACCTGCAGCTCAGGTGGGATGGAGGAACTCAAGCACCCGCTGAAAAGGCATTAGTTGGCTAGGGTCACCTGTGCCAGGGCAAGGCAGCCAGGCTCACCAGGAAGCCAGTCCCCATCTCTTGTCTAACTCAGTGCTAGATGGGGCGCTTGGGGAGATGCTCCATTTGAGGAGTCTCAGTCCCTGCTAGAGGTGGGCACTATGGTCTGCAAGGCCTCAGCCGCCTTCAGGATGAGGCCTCTCAGCCTCGGTGTACGGCTGTAGCAACTCTGACCTCCCAACACAAACAAGGGCAAGCCAAGCCTCGTAAGAACTGTGCTAATTGGGATCTAACTTTTTTTTTTCAAAAAACATTTATTTACATATATATATAATATATATATATATATACACACACACACACACATATATATACACACATATACACATATACATACATATATACATACACACACACAGGCAGGCACGCGCACGCACACACACACACACATATACACACACATATATGGAGAGGGGTCTGGCACAGACTTTTTCAGTAGACCCTCTGAGGAGGGCAGTGGGTGGGGGTACAGGTATAGAGATGGGTGCGCGGTATGAACTGTGTAATGGGTTTTTCATGTGTTTTGAGCTGCTAATTGGGCTCTGACCCCAACAACAAGCAGAAGCCCCCACATTTAGCTAGCATGGATGAAAACATGGCTAGCACCAGGGCGAAGCCTGCCTACAGAAGGGGCTCAGTGACTCTGATCCCACCAGAGGCAAGGCCTACTGGCCAACACCAGGGCATGCCAGAGGGCACCTCCTGTAAAATGGAAAGCAGCCATGCTTGGGCAACAACCAGGCAGGAGCCAAAGGATAAGTGTGAGCAGGGCTTTGTGGGACCACACGGGTGATGCTGCATCTGCATCAAAATGATTGCAGGGCCAGGCAGGGCACGAGTCACTGTGGTGAGGATGGCAAGTGAGAAGCCAGAAGCTGTGTGTTGGGCAGGGCATCCCAAAAGATGGGATGGGACATTGGTGCCAGGGCTTTCATGCTACACAGACCTCAGGGAGTTGATGTTGATGAATCCAGTGGCATCGGCAGGCTCATAATCCCCTTGGACATTCATACTGCAAAGGGCAGGGCAGGGAGAGAAAAGGAGAAATAGGCAGTTAACCATGTGGGTTCTCCCGGGGATATCTGAGAGTCTGTAGCAGAGCAGGGCACTGAACTCAGCCTGGGTGTTTCAAGCCCTAGGCTGAAACTGCTGGCCTCTCCTTCCCCTCCTCCGGCACCCAAGCCCCTCTGTCCTCGCCATTCAATGTCTGCACCGGGCCCATCCCAGCATGCTGTTATCCACAGCAACGGCAGCGCTCTCAGCGCGCGATGGTGCTGCATGGGATGCAGCAGACAATACAGCCCGCGCTCACCCCGCAGTACAGCAGTCATCTTCATGCCTGCTGCAGCCTGGATGGGGCGTGGTTTCCACCAGGCAGCTCCTCCCACTCAGAAGAAAGATGCACTGCACCTGATTTTGGCACACACTTCTCTGGCGTGTCCGGAGAGGGCCTTCTTCCCACAGAAAAATCTCATTTTCCAGTTCCAGGTCTACCAGCCTCTCTACAGTGCCATGGCGCCAATGCACTGGCACTTCTGCAGCAGTCCCTGGAAGGCAGTGACCTGCCCATGCCCACGCAGCACATTCGGCAGCACAGCCAAGGGTAGTACCCCCCAGGCTGCATTCCCACATTGAATACAAGACCCTGCTGTGGAGCAGAAATGCCAGCGGGCCGTGCACACCTGAACCACGTAACGGATATATGTTGTGCACACATATAGTGGATGAATGTCCCATGGGAACCTAGTGTGAAGGATGGAGTGGGACTCGCATGACACACATGGGGCTGGGGCAAATCTCTCCCTGTCTCCCAGTCTGCTTCTCCCCCACTGGGACCTGCTTCCTTTTTCCCCTAACAGAAGCCAAACCCTCTCTGGCCAAGTCCCTCCACCCCCGAGCAGCCGCTTCAGGTTGAAGGGACAAGAAGCTCCAGCCTCTTCATCCAACACCGAGCACCGTCTTTCCTCTCCTGCTTAGGAGACAACCTTATAAGAGCATCTTCTGCCCACCCCGTGAGACACCCAGGACCAGAGCTGCATGCAAAGATTGAGATCTGTCCTCAGACTCTGGCCTTGTCCCAGGCAGGAATCACTGGGACACCATCACCCACTCCGGCACTAGCACCAATAGATGCACCAAACGCAGACCAGGCTTAGGGGATCCTCTGGACCTGAGCTGCATTTGATCCCATGGCAGTAAAGGCGTTCAACCCCCATCTGCACTAGCCCCCAGCGGTGGGGCTGCTGGTGCCACTGTACACTACAGTGACAGTGCCAGCATTGCCAAAGGACCCTGGCTCACACAGAGGCCAAACGCCTGTTAGTCCCCACTTGAGAGCTGCCCAAGGGAGGGCTGAGGAAAGAGCCAAACAGCATCAGGCCCAGATGCATTTGTGCCTGGTTGGTGTAAACAGGTGCAGCTCCCTATGACGACTCCAATTTATGCCAGGAAGAAAGTGAGCCCGATGGCCATGCCGGCACTGCAACAGCTTATAGCTGCCATGGAGCCAGCCCTGCTTCATGTCTCCTTCCCATTTCATCCTGCGACACTGCATAGAAAACCACGCCGGCCCCCAGCAACAGCCCCCAAAACCCAGCAGTCGGGAAAGCACATCCCAAGCAAGCCAGCTCCTTGCCATCCAAAAAAAAAAACAACCCCCAAAAAACCCCCAACCACGGCTCATTTCCCAGAAACTGCAAACCTTTAAAAAAAAAAAAAAAGAGTTTACAATGATTTTACCTCCCCTGACGGGCTACAGAAAAACCTCTGAGCTTTTATTTTTGCTCATTCGAGTGGTTCTGACCTGCTCTATAATTACGTTACTTTCTACCTACTGTGCAGAGGCATTTCCACGCGGCTCTACCTCTCACAGCTTTCTCTCGGGTTCCTGTGACGCCGTCACTCAAAGGCTTTCAAACCAGCGATGTAGAAATCAAAAAGAAAAGGAAAATGGTTGGCGACGCAGTGAGAATAAGTGCCCCTGCTTTTCTCTCCCTCTCTCTTTTTCTCAGTCCCACCCCCCTCCATCCTTTTTTTTCTTCCCTCTTTTTTTTTTTACTTTATTCATTTAATCTCTCCGAGTGAGAACGCGAGGCATAATGAAGGGTTGGGACGGATTATTAGGAGCTGTTGATTTTGAGAGGGAGGGAAGGAAAAGAGCCAGAGAAGAGAAAGAGAGAAGATAATTTGACATTTACTCCGACTGATCTAAACTGATTTGGGTGTATTTATGGCTTATAAAGTGTTTAGAGAGATTGAAAAGGGCTGGGGGGAGAGCGGGGGAGAAAGAGAGAGAGAGAGAGAGACAGCAACACGAAGAAAAGGAAAAGTGTAAAAAAAAAATATTGACTGCAGAACAAGACTCGTGCTCTCATTTTAGACTCAGCTCAGAGGAAATGCTTGTGATGGAGTTAAAGGCAGACCCCTCGCGGCTGCACGCGCCAGTCAGACGAGCCATGCCTCCAAGGGAGCACCCTGATGTGGTGTGCCCCACACCAAAGCACCCTTGGTTCAAATCCGTGACGCTGTCTCACACCCCCACATCACACGCCTGGACCCCCCCGCCCAGTCCTGGGGAGCAGCCTGGGTGGCAAGCGCGGGGCATGAGCTTGCCCACAGAGCACGGGGGAGGCTGGACCACCTGGTTTCACCAAATCAAAGTACCCTAGAGAAATCAAGCTGCAAGGGACCGTGGGAGATCATCTAATCCAACCTGCCACCAGAGGCAGGATCATCCTTATCCAAACCACTCAGTACAAGTCCACGGTCTAACCTATTAGTAAACCTACACAGTCAACCGTGACACAACCACAGGGCGTAACACCCTAGCCTGCCACAGGTAAAGCCAGAGGACAATGGTAGCCAATGCCCGGCTGCTGTGAGGGCTGTTAAAATATGCTCAAGAGATGCCAGGAAGGGGCCACAACCCCTCTAGAGGAAAGCAAAAACCCTCATAGTCCATACGAATCTGGCCAAGGGGGAAAATCCCTTCCTGATCCCAAAGCGAGGTGTGGTGTAACCCTAAACACGGGTGCAAGACCCTCTAGCTAGGAGCCTCCACATTTAAATTCCAGCAGGAGCATTGGCACATCTCAGTCAAAATCCCTAGCCTTCGCTGCAGCCAACACCCAGCGCTTCAATGGGAGGCAAAAACCAGCCTTCCTGACAGGTGTAACAGCAGGAGAGGAAAAAAAATCCTTCCCAGCCCCATGTGGCAAGCAGAAAAGCCCAGAAGCCTGGGAAATATCCATAGCAGAGCATAGGCACAGCTACACCGAGATCATACCTAACCAACACCAGCACCACCTCTGTGCATCCCTGTACCACCTCCTCTTGTACCATGCCTGTACCGCCTCTGCTTGAACACCTCCAGCGATGGGGATTTGCTTGTGGCCAGACCGGCGTATGGGCTTCACCTTCCATAAGGCAGAGGATGGGCCCAGGGGAAATGCGGGACAGAGGGGCTCTCTTCAACATCTCTGCCTGTCTGGGGCTCTGCCAAGCGTTCAGGAGTTTGGGAGTGCATTGGTCATGCCCGCTCCCAAGTCACGGAGAAGGCAAAGTGCAAGTCTTCTCCAGGGAACCCGGGGAGAATCACCAAGAGCCAGAGATGCCCTGTCCTAACAGCATTGACCATCACCCCGCAAGATACTGCTATATTGTCACCTCCAGCTTACCTCACCAGCTCCTCATTGTACAGGGACTGAGGTGACTCTCTGCCCAAGATGTAGACCTGGCCCTTGAAGACAGACACACACACTTTCCCTTCCACCAGCTCCTGGGACTTGTTGATGCAGTGGCGGATGAATTCGCACTCCGGGCTGTACCAGAAACCTGCAGCAAGGAGAGAGAAACAGGTTCGGTTTTGCAGCTGGCACTCCTTTTTCTTCTTGGATGTGGATAAAGGAAATCATGGTAAATTAACCTGACCAGGAATGCTAAAATGACCTAGACGCTAATCTACATGATGCTCCAATATGGCAGACACCGGAGGAGCTCTGGCTGTTGCCGATCGCCAGAGGGAACCTGGTCTAGGAGCTAGACCTGGGCAATTGAACTCCTGGGGTCTACTGCCAGAGGTATCAGGGGCTTGCTGTGCAAGCCTGAGTGAGTTGCATCACCTCTCTTGAGCTTTGGGTTGATATGAGACTAAAGATTGTCTCCCTGCAGAGTGGATGGGGACAGGGGTGGAGCAGTCATCACTTCTTGCTACAGATCAAGAGGCACAAGTTGGAGCCTCACTCTAGACTCATCCTCAATGGCCACCCTAAGCTGACCCAGGTAAAAAAGGGGGAAGGGACTCAGCCCTCCAGGCTGAGGAGTCAGAGGCAATAGGATGCAGTGCTAACCACGTTGCTTTATTGTGCATCATTGTCTCCCACTGATATGCCTCAACCCCATGAGTGCAAGTGGCCATCTAGGTTCAGGCAGACTTTGGGCCATCAGGTTGAGAGGTTTCACCCACTTGTGCCTTTAAACCTCCTCAGGATCCTTAGCAGGGAAGAGGTTAGAAGAGGGCAAATCACTAATACTAACTAAAAAATGCCAAACAAGCCCTCAAAAGGAGCCGGGGGGGCGGGGGGCATGTCCTCCCAGCACAGACGTGTGACTCTTCTGGGAGACCGTGACTGCTTTCTGGTGAATCTGACCTAGAGGAGCGGGACAGGAAGGCAGAGGTGCTTTTAAGCTATGGCTGGAGTTCGAGATGTATTGGGAACAGGCCAGTGGGAGGGGTGTGGGGTGGGCATCGGGACACAGGGGTCTTTTGGGGCAGCACTGGTGACAGCACGTGAGTTTCTCTGAAGCGGATGAGAGGGAGCAAGGTTAATCCCAGGGACTGGACAGAGCTCCTCTGCTCACAGACAGGGGCCACAGCACTCCCCCACCCCCAGGACCCCACAACAAGCTCCTTATAACCCCACTGATAGCCACCGTGCACCGAAACAGGAACCCTGAGCGGGAAGAGAGGAAGCTTCAAAGCCGGGCCTCGGCCCATTGCTTTCTTTCTTCAAGCCCCAGTGAGGACCCCCTTGGACCAGACCGCTCCAGTAAGATAACACAGGCCGGGGGGGGCTGACCTCGGGGGCGTTATCAGGCGAGAGAATCAGGGCCCATATGTCTCAGGCTGCCGCAGGTAGGCTCACCTTCCCCAGCCCTTTCTAGAGTAACGCTGCGGCTGTCACTCCGCAGGACAGACGCGTCTCTGCTTTCCTCCCTCTGCGGGCTGCCGAGGGGCCTTACAGGCACATCTGTCTGTCTGAGCCCCGACTGTCACCGGCATCCTAGCCCCATCCCCCGGGAGGGACCTGGGACACGGATTGTATTCCCGAGTCCCCTGAAAGCTGTCAGGGAAGTTTCAGTCACTCCTGCGGGCAGATTTAGCGTGAAGAAATTGAAACAAGCTCATCCCGGAGCATCTCTCACATGCACGCCTGTCAGTGCCAGGGAAGGTGCTGGGTTGATGCCCAGGCGCCCTGTGTTTAACTCTCATACAGACAGAGCCCACATGAGTTTCTCCACCCTGCCCTGGCAGCATGCTTCAGTCCTGAGCTGTCAGGAGGCTGCTGGGCTAAAGAGGAGATTCATTTAGTGTTTGGCCTCTCTGCTGGGGCTGCCAGCAAGTGCATTGGGTTTTGGACGTGAATCCACTTGGAACCATCAATGTCATTACTCACAAGCCAGTAACTCGAGGGCATCTTTTGGTTGCAAGGGGCCAGGACTGGCTTTGAACTGGCTGCCTAGAAAGGACAGGCAGGGCAAACACCTTTCCTGCCAGGCACGATTCCCACAGCAACTCCTTGTAGGTTGGATTTTGGATTCACTCTTGCTGCCCTCAGCAGGGAGGGCAAAGGAGGCATTTGGCCTCAGAGGGGAAGAGAGGAAACAGGGAAAGCTGTCTGAGGTAGTACCGGAGCTTGGAAGGAAGTCACATACACCCTTACCCAGACAGACGGCAGGGGGGTCACCACGTCCCTGAGCCTGGATCCCAGTTCACAGAGAAGGGACAGGAAATATCTGCAGCTCCTTGGTGGAAGATACTCCCATCAGGAATCAGGAGCAGGGCGGGGGGTACCAGGGATGCATCGTGGGAGCTTTCAGAACAAAATCCCGGGGTGGCAAGGCTCTGATGAGTGCATCTGTTCTCAGCTTGCTAAAGAAAGCTGAATTCTTTATCGGAGAGTCTCCTTGCCAAGGCTGCAGCTTCAGTGGCAGGTGTTTAAGCCTATGTCACCCAAGCTGTGATGTTTGGATGGCTTGTGATCTGACTTGGTGACTGGCAGAGCAGTATCTGCAAACGAACAACCAATCTGGGAGAAAAACCACCACCCAGTTTCTTCTAGTACCCTGCCAGTCAGCTTCTCAGGGACAAGATTGGGTAGCCTATGCGAAGAGAGAAGGCCTCCTTGTATGGCAGAGAGCAGCACCGCATGGCCAGAGAGGGGTTCCCAGGACGTGGCTGGGGCGGGTAGAGTACAGCTGCACGGGGCTACTTGCAGTGCAGTCTGAGGGCTTTGCATGGGAACCAAACGGGGAAAAGGACTGCAGCTGCAGGTCAGGGAAAGAGAGCGCCCTGACAGCTTGCAATTCTACAGTCCCTCGCTAGGGGACGAGCAGATGCGTGCATCTTCCCGTTCAGCTGCTGGGTGCCAAGTGCCTGCCCAGCTGACTAGCAAATGGGTCCTGGGTCTCCTTGACTGGCAAGAGCACCCATCCTGACAGCCAGGCCTCAACCGACTGCAATGCCAAGCGCTTGCTGCTGGGGAAAGCACAAGCGCTGGTGGGGCCCCGGGTCCTGCCTGCCTGCCATTCCTGTGCACTGTCCTGTCACTAAGTATAGTAATTAGCCCATTAAGCCCCCTGAGACCTAGAAAAAAGACAGGGAGATAGAGAAAGAGATAGGGGGAGAAAGAAAGGGATTCTATTTAAGTGTCTTCAGTGATCCAGAAGTTTTATCTCTCTAATCTCTGCCTCTCTCTGCTCACACACAGGTGCCCTCTCAGCTTTCCTTTCCCAGCTGGACTTTGGGGACTTGGGGCTGGAAGCCATTAAGGGAACACAAAGGGTATTTTTCTTTCCTTGTTGGCCGCAAAGTCAGGTTGGATCAATGCAGCTAGGGAAGAGGCTGCTCCACAAGCTCCAAACACCTTGCGTGGGGTAGAAGGTGCCCCAGTCCAAGATGCGCCTCCGTGGCCACCAAGCTGATTTGCATCCCCTTGACTGGTATTTTGCAGGCTTGCACCATGAACTGAAGGCAGAAGGGCTGGGAGACCAGGCATGTGCTTCTGGCACGGCTCGGTCGGTCATTGCAGGGATGGAGTGCATGGTGGCCAAGACAAGCTAATTTTAATGCCTCCCCTCTAGGTATCCTTCAGTGGGGACACACACGCTCTGGTGTGGTTGCTCCATTTCTCCTGCCTGCTCTCTCAGGGCACATGATGTCTTCAGATGCTCAGGAGTAGGAGCTGCAAATACTGATGCACAACCAACCCCCTTGTGCTCTGCTGGAGGGTATAAACGAGGGTATAAATGTACCACGGCACGGTTCACACTGAAGTACTTCCAAGCTGTTCCTGTTTCATCTGGGGGCCAATTTTGATGTGGTGCAGGCTGACGTGCACCACTTCATCGTTCTGCGTCATCCGGACCCTCGCTCTTTTGAGGGCCTGAAACACCACACATGTTCTGCTTGTCCATACTCTGATTTTGCAATGTTGCTGTAGCCCAGTGATCCCACCCGCCCACTCAGCGAGTTAGCAGCATGACTGCAGATACCACACTGACTCTTCTTCTGGTATTAAAGCATTATGGCAGGTGGCAAATGATCTAAAGGTAGGTTTTGAGCACTCGCGGAGTTGTCTTGGATGAGGATATTTTTGTCTGCATATCTAGCATGTCATAAAAAGGGCAGGAGACAGGACAGTGGCAAGACAGTGAGACTTCATGAGCGGAGCAGGACTGAGCCAGGCCAGCACTTGGGTTGGATGGAGTCAACGGTGGAAGACCCGAGTGCTGCAGCAGTTGAGATCTGTCGTTCCCTACGTGACTCTCTCTCATCTGGGTTGATCCTGGGCCAATACTCAGTATCCTGTGCTTTCAGAGACACCACAGAATCACAGAAAAGTAAGGCTGGAAGGGACCTCGGGAGGTCATCTACTCCAACCTCCCAGCCATCTTTGAGGCCATACGTAAAAACAAAGTCCTCACCACTGTTTCTTGTTGAGGACGCCTTAATCCCATCAGAGTGCAAATCTTGGAATGGAGGCCAAATTCTTCCTGACCTCAGAGGTCACATTTGGCCTTCTTGACTTCCCCTTGCTGTTCCCATCAGATGTAGGGTAGTTCTTCACTCCCCGTCTTACACGGTGTTACAACATGAAAGCAAGCCGTTATAACCAGCTGCGCCCTTCAAGCCCAGGCCCAATGCTCATGCACCAGTTTGCTGCGTTGCTAAAATGCTTTGGGATCCTTTATGGAAAGGCAGCAATGCACATAAGCCCAGTGGCACAATCGCCATCAGGCTAGGAGCCCAAAGGAAATAAACTTTCTCCTTTAAACAACAAGCTAAAGTTAAAGCTTTTGTGATTTAAGAATGATTTGGGATTTTTTTTTTTTTTTGGTTTCCCTGTAATGGAAAAAAAATTAAATCCAAGACACATTAAAATAATAACCAGCTACTTAAATACTGGATCTGACATCTCCAGGTGCGAGGCGCTCTCCCCACTCCCTCCCTCTTCACCCCCCACTGCAAACAAATTCCCCACTTGAAGTGATCCGGCTTAATAGCCTTCCCACTTTGTAACTGCAATCCAGCCCTAATCATTTCAATCTGATGGAGCAAACAAGGTCTGTGGGAGACAATGGCATTTAAACACCTGGTCGTACCTGGCAGGGTGAGGGGAGCAGAAAGCTACAGAAGTCTGTTTCAAAGTCGCCTTCCCACAATGGGATCAATCGGGGCAGAGAGGTTGGGGGGGGAGAGGAAAAAAAAAGATAAACACTAATTCTCTTAAATTCAGAGACTAGTTACAATAATTAGGTGTTAAAGAAAGATGAGAGCATGAAAGCCAGGTCTCCAGCAGGCCCCCTCGGGTGGGTGGTAACCTCACACTAGCAATAGGATAAAATTGCTCTTCGTGTCCTTTATTCCAGGCTAGGCTCGAGCTGAATTATTTATTGTATTCATGCTCCGTCTGACGAGGCTCAGCCATTATGATTTGTTCCTGGCTGGGGTCCTGGCTGAACCAAAAATGGGGTCTCCAGCTCATGACCACACTGCAGAAGAGGATGCTAGCAGCAGCTATCTTTTATCAAGGCAGGCTATCCTTGGTTCCACAAAAAAGCTCCTGTTCACAACAGTCAGCCACACACACCCACTATGTAGGAAATCAACAGCTGGATCCTGGACACACAATGCAACGGCCACTACACAACAACCACAACAACCTTTAGCCAATTCATACAACAAACAGCACACGAAAAAAACTACAACATGCAAGACAGCCTTAACTCTGCCCCCAGCAGGGCTGCCAGTCTAAAATCTTCCCTATTTTGTGTCCCTCGCCTCTCAAGAAGGAGTCTCCATAACTTTATTTGCACGATGATCTTGCGAGGTCCCTTCCAGCCCCTTACAATATATGAATCTATATATATACACAATTAATCCTCAGCAGAATTGTGCCTTGACTTCTACTGCTCTGACCCCCTTGGCTAATATAAGCCTAGGGCATTACTACTGACTTAAAGCAAAGTTTGGCTAGCCATCATCTCAGAGAAAGAGCTGGAACAGATCCTGACCTGGTGCAAGATTAACAGAGCCATGCTGATTTGCACCAGCTAAGGATTTGACTCCACCGCTCTGTAGTTAGAGAAGCCATGGCTAGACCCCTGCCAGACTGAAGCCAGCATGTCTGCAGTAGTACTAACAAACCCACCAGCGGTTCTGTCAAAAGCTCTCCATGCTGGAACTGGTTGCTGCCTCCAGATGAAGCAGCTGGACGACTATCTTGTGGAAAGGTTACTCGCTAAAAAGGTAATTATCAGTTTCAATTTTCTAACATCTGGCTTTGAGAAAGCCTCGCTGTCAATTCAGCGAAAGGAGACTGATTTCTGCAGAAAAACCCACGGTTTCCACGCGGACAAGGGCGAGGACGATGCGAGTTTAATGCTCCGCCTGGGAGCATTTCAGGCAAGGTGCACAGAACTCACTTCTGCTCACCAGGAAAATAAGATGACCATTAACCCCAAAAGACAATAATCCTGTTGCTTACCAATAGCAAGGGCATTTAGAAATAAAAAAGTTTCACTTTTTTTTTAATATATGGTCATACAGAATAATACAGTGAAATAAAAATAATCAGAGGCAGGTGCTGCATAAGAAAAAGAATGAAAGCAACAGAGGTGGGGAAAGAGAGGAGCTGGATTTGGCATAATACTCTTTTTGGTCAGCACAAAGGAGGCCAGTGATGGACCCCCAAGGAAAAAATCCTTGCTGTGGCCAAAACCCACTTCTGAAGAAGGCCAGAAGCACAAGACAAAGACATCCCTAAAGCCATCAAAACAGGACTTAAACAGCACATAAGCTCCTGCACCGAATGGAGGAACGGACAGAGACTGAGCTGTCGGAGGGAGTTGACTCAAGGCTGGGGAGGAATTGCTGAGGAAGAAGCCAAGAGCACAGGAAGGCTTGGGCATCTGTCTTTGGATGGGGAGAAATTAGCACTGCTACCTCTTGTGAGAGCTGATGGGAGGGTCTACACAAGACGTTTACTGCAGAGTTGACTAATTAGCTCTGTAGTAAAGTCTCAGCGTCTACACGTGAGGCCCTATAGACCACAGGAAACTAATAAACGTTGCCCTAGGATAGTACTCGTCAACACAAGTACTATCCTACACAGTAGCATTATTTAGTGCACCACAACGCATGTGTAGACCCTGACGGGGCTGCCTGGGACACAAGGGTGCTTCAGTGTGGGCTAGCCTAGTGTGGGCTGCCAGCTAGCCCCACACTGGAGCACCCTCGTGTCCTAGCCCTCCCCTCTGCAGCACACTGAGCCAAGTCGGAGCAGCCCCAGGCTGGCAAGCTGACCCGCCAGGCCCCCTGCCAGCTGAGGCTGCTCCAGCCTGGCTCAACTCCCAGGCACACATTCAAACACAGTGCCCAGGAGCAATAAGCTCCAGTGCAATCAGCACCGGAGTTTATGTTGCACTAACATCATGTGTAGACGCACCCAGTGTTCCCTTAAAGCCCCAGCTCCCGAAGTCTTGTTATTTCATAAGATCTCAGCCTTTGGTCTAAAAAGTATTTTTCCAGCTTTGGTTATTGTGGAGAAAACAAATAAATGTGACCAGAATGAAGTCAGGGGACAAGTAAAAGTCAAAACCACATTACTGTTATGGGGGGGAGGAATCTCATCCCTTCCAGAAGACTTTGTTTCTCCATTAACACAACACACCCCATGTGTGCAATATGCAGGGACACAGATGCTCTGTCATGAAATAGTCCAGTTGTGAGCTCATAGAAACAAAACATGGATTTTGCAAGTGCAGGTACGAAAAGCCATGGTTGCTTTTAGGGGATCTAGAAATGAACTTGGTTTCCTTAATTTAATTCTAAATAATGGCTCTATTTATGCATGGAGTGGCTACAGCATGGACACCAGCAAGCGCAGTGGGGAAAGCGGGGGTGGACCACTCAAGAACAACCTTCCCTGAGGTAGAAGAGTCATGTCCCATTTACCCATGGGTCTCCCTAGCTCCAGCCCCTGTTGGCAATGGTGGGAACTTGGAGCTGAAACCAAGACTCATCGAACTTTCCCCATGCAGGAGGCTGAGCATCAGACAACAGCAGGTGTCCATCATTGCTCACCTGGGCTAGAGATGAACCAGGGACCATCTGCATTGTTTGAGCCAATTAGGTCCTCCACCCTTTTCTGCCTTCTGATCATTCGCACCCCAGTAATAGACTCAACTCAACTGCACGGCTGGCCACGTGACTGGCAGGCTGAGCTCTCAGCTGCTGCAGTCTCCTAACAACAAGCGGGTCAGAGCTGCCTTAAAAACCAAACTTTGTCTCCTGCTTCATTGTGTTGCTCCATCCAACCAAACCCGTGATAACATAAAAATGCACAGTGCCCCATTGTGGGCTACACACCGCATAGCACGTTTCTTCAGTACAACGAATGTAGGAGCACAATGCTCAAGGGCTCCAGGGAAGGCTCGGACAAGATCTTAACGTGCACCACTTCCCCCATAAGACCTGTCCGTGCAGCAGGTCTGCAAAATTCAGCTCTGGGTGCGAAGCCTCTTGGGCTGTGGAGGCATTTGGGCCTGATGCCACTTTCAGTTCGGGCTTAAATCCTGCGGCTGTACTTCCAATATGTGAAATGCAAGCCACGGATATATCCCCTTCTAACACACCCAACATATCACACTTTACAACAGAGCAGCTTGTGGCATTAAGGTCATTGGTCTGTAAAGGCCTGGCTCCTGTCTCCAGTAGTGCCCCACACTTGATGCTTCAAAGCCCACATAATGCACTTGGCCAACAACTACCTTCTTGACTGCTTGATGTGATCCCCCCACTAGGCAACCCAGCACGGGCACAGGTCCTCGTGGAGTGGACCAGCCCTTTTACAAAAACCCAGCTGCAGCATGTTGCCGGTGACCTCCTGCAGCAGTAATGGAGCCCGCATGTCACAGCGGTGGGGGTGAGGGATGGACTGAGCAGCAGAGTTCAGGGCCAAGTCTGAGCTCCCGGGACGCTTGAAGGCTTGCTCCTAATGGATGCAGAGAGAACTCAGTCACCTCCTTGACATGGTTGTGGCGTTCTCTAGCGACAGATATTGTGCACAGAAGGAAACACAATTATTTCTGCAGTATCAGCCACCCTACAGGATATCCAGAGTCGCTCTAGATTTCCACCAGCTTAAGGAAGACAGAGCACGGCCCTCTAGCTTTGCAATGGCTCGTCTCCGGAGAACCTCCACTTCTGCAGGTGCATCAAGACAAGGCTGCCGCACCGGAGCCAGAGTAAACCATTCAGCTCTGGCATGTGCTGGATGACAGGAGAGGCTTTACCCATCTCTACCCAGCCCTGAATGTTGCAGCCTATATCTATTTCTTGTAAAGCCGAAGAAGCCAAACGAGCAAGTGGCACTTGCTGCCTTTAGCAGCAGCGGGGCCTGTGCTGTTCTGGGGGTGCGATGGGAGGAGGGGGGAGCCCCAGTTTGCAGGGGATGAGCAAGGATGACAGTACGTACCGTTGTACACCAGCTCTGAGAATTTCAAGGCGAGCCCCTGCTTGATTTTCCGCACCTCCCGGTCCATGGTAAAGGCCTCAATATCTAAATGAGCGTGGTAGAGGATCGTCCCCGCTGGGGTCTCGTAGATACCTAGCCATTTTTCCAGGCAGGGGGAAAAAAAACAGAAAAAGAGAGAGAAATGCGTGAGCCCGAAACTGTCAGCAAATGACAAAAAATAATGACTTGGCTGACAGAAAGAGCCATGGTCGAGCCCATTCAGTCCCAGCTTGCTGTAAAATGCATCTGTCATTATATTCATGCTGGGGCCGAGACAGTCCACTCCGCACCTTGTGGAGAAAATTTCTAGATTCCCCTCTTTGAAGAGGCACTCTGAAGAGGCTAAATGACAGGGTAGAGGAGCCGATTCCCCCGCCGATGCATGCCCACCGGTCTGCGGCTGAAAACCTGTAATTAAACGAGCGACGCGGGGCACAGGCGCGGGGAGCCGGGGGCCTGAAATACCCTCCTCTCCCCTCCGCCAGCGCGAGACAGCGCCGCGCCTCAGCTGTGCAGAAATAAGGCTACCTGGGGGACGGGAGTGCCACCTCCTTTGGGGCTGTCGACCCCCCCAGCTCTCCCCTCCCCCCCGACCTTTCTGCTGCCTCCGGCATTGCAGCAGAGCTTAGGAAACAGCCTCCGCACAAGAAGTTTAATTATTGTGATGATTGACTGCCGTGGGCCCAAGCTGGGGGGCAGAAAACCCAGGACCGTCCTTTGTTCCTGCTTCTCTGGACTGGTTTTAAACCAACTTATTTTTTGCTGGAGCCTGGGACATCCAGCATCTTCCTTCCCCTCTGCATACACGCGCATGTGCTGCCTGCTGATGAAACGTAGATCCGCTGCCACGTTAAGACATGGCAGGGATCTGCAGGTCCACGTGAATATGCACACACTCCCTGGGCATACCAAATGCAGCAAGGGCACTCACCAAATGTACAAACACCACCCCCCAAAAAATACCTGCCCCAGCATTCACATAGTACCATACCTAGGCTCCTGGCGGCCCCGAACAAACTTTTAGTATCAGGCCCCCCTTCACCAGAGACAATGATAATACTAATCAGACAATGGAAGAAAAATTACCATTTTGGGCCCCCTTTCTGCTCTGGGCGGCCGCCCGGTTCACCCATGCCTGTGTCCGGGTCTGCATGCACATACAATATGTCTAGCTGCAAAAACACCCCCACCCATGCCTATCCTGCCCTCAACCTGTGTGCAAACCTAAAAAGAGCATCCTCTTCCTCTTCCACCTTCTTCTCCCTAATTCCTAACATGGAAACGCAAACATCCACCATGTTGTGGACGCACAGTTTTTACCCGCCTGCATCTGGGGTCGCAACGACGCAACTCGGGGTTTAAGGGCGACTAGTTAAATCCCCGCGGCAGAACCAGCAGGGGGAGCTCACACATTGTGTTTTGTTGTATCACACCACAAAAGAAGGAGACCCCCCCAAAAGTCACTTCCTAGCAAACACCCCTGGAGATTTCGTACTCACCGACTTGTGCTAACACCTAATGTCAAGCGGGCAGTTTGCAGGCCTAGCAGTTTTGTGGGTCCAGCCCACGCACACGGGGCTGTTTTCAAGTACATAAAACAAGGCAAAAATTCAACCTGCTGGAAAATCGAGCACGAACCAACGGCCGGCCGAACCCTTGCAGAGTGGCCATGGAAACACAAAATGACTCAGCGATGGAAAGTGCCTTTGTCTGTGCTCTGGTACAGAGGACGCACCGGGCCAGACTGGATCACCGGGCCAGAGCATCCCTGCAGAGATTGTCTTTTTATTTGCTGTTTGTGCAGCGCCTTGCACAGTGGGCTCTGACTCTGGGACCAGGGCTCCTACGTGCCACGGTAACACAAATAAAATCAGGACCATGCCCTGCCACCACCGCCACCGCCAGCCGATACTCGAGGTATCCGAGCTAATGGCAATCATGGTCACAGAGCAGAGGACGGACAGGGAGGAGGGGGAAGGAAATCCCTTCCTGACCCTTGGAGAGATCATACAAGGTCTTCCAGCCTGGAGAGTGATTGCCCATAGGCCTGTTCACATAATGACCAGTGCTGTTACCAGACACAGATTTATCCAGAGCTTTGAATGCAAGGAAGGAGGCAGGACAGAAGGAACCACACTGACCACTATGACTGTCTGGAAATGCCCCCGCTAAATCCCACTTCTCTTCAACGCCACGAAGGACACCAACCGTGTCTTGGAGCCACAAGGCAAGACGCACTCCTAGTGGCACCTGCCTCAACTCGGACCACGGTGCCCAGGCAAGACGGGCAAGCAGTGGGGGTGCTGTTGGGGGGTGCCCCTTGGAAGGCCAGCTTCAAGTAGCAGAAGACCTCCTGCAACTAGTGGCGGCTGTCAAGGGGGGGCCCCCTTATTGCTTCCCATCACCACCTGCTTTTGTCCACAGCCTGGAGAGGGAGAGCGATGGCAGCAGGCCCCTGCCATCACTACAGAAGACACCACAAGATTATGGAGGTGAAAACCATGCTGCACCTTTCTCTTGGGGACTGCCGCGTGACTCAGTGACGTGGCCTGGAGGCAGTTTGGTCCTAGATATTATTCCGGAGTGAACAATGTTCACCATCAAACTACCCAACACAGCTACCCAACTCCTACAACCACTGACATTTAATGAGGAAGAACAACCATGCTTACGGCACCAGACCAGGGACTCGGGTTCAAATCCTGGGCTCGCTCTGTCTCCTTGTGTGACGCTCAAACCTGACCTGGGTTCCTGTTCCTCTCCAATGGCTGGACCATGCACAGACGCTGCCACACCTGTTCTCCCTGATCGGGAAGCAGGGACAGGTGAACACACTGCTGTAAACCACACCAGAGCAGGAATGGACAGAAGTATGTCTATCCCAGGGCATCCCAGAAAGGAGGCAGCTAAGACTGTGCCTCACTGCTAGGCAACAGGTTGCCTGTAGGAAACAAATGCTCCTGGATGGACACAGGCAGATCAAACCTAACCTGGTATATATTACACTAGAGGTGTGTCACCCCCGTTCTTTGCTTCATCTGTCCACAGCTGCTTCCACACCAGTGACATGAGTCTAGAGCGGGTAAATAGCAAGTCCCAGGGTACCCGGTCATTTGGGCTAGGAAAGCAAAAGACAGTCAGACATCCCACTCATCCCATCATTCCCTTGTGAGCCCGTGGCTACAGCAACTGAAATGCTTCATCCACGCTAGCCCAATGGCTTGCTATGTTTGGCAGGACTGGTGACCTTGACTGCCCATTACACTGGGTGAGATGTTTGTCTGTCTTTGCCTGCAGAAGTTCTTGCCCTGGTATCCGGACAGTTTAGTCCCTGCACACAGCTAGGTCCAGGGGACTCTCACTGACTCAGTTTCCCCATCTGTAATGTGGGCACAACCCCACTCCTTTCCTCCCAGGCTGAGGTCTGTTGCACCAGGTTCGACTGCAGGCAGTTCAGCGTGGGGCTCCCCTGGGTACAGGGATAGCACCTAGTGCACGTTGTGCTGTAATGCCGATCAGGAATAACTCGCATCTCCTGTCGTCCTATGGTGCAGGAGCTGCTGTCTCAGGTCCCCTGGAGGGATGGGACCACTTGCAGGAGCAAAGCAGCAGCTCCAAACACAAGACTTGAGAGTGATAGAGGAAACCAAGCCCACTGATAACACAATTGAGATGCTCATGCTTTCCCTTTACAAGGTGTTAAAGTTAATTCGGGCTGATGAAAAGCTTGGTTTTTTGTGTCTTCCTCCAGCACCCCCCTGCTCCCCCCATCTTCCCCCCGATCACGGCAGGGGACGCAGAGCAGACGATTGCTCTCTGTCTGTCTGTTTCTTTATTATTTGTATTTGATTCCTGACAGAAACCTGATGCTAAAAGACTGCGGATCCGGGAGCCTTTGACAGTCGGAGTACGAACTACTGCGCAAGGAGGGGAGGGAGATGACAGCCGCACTTCCAGCATCGCCATGGAGGAGACAAGAGACACCTTCAAAGTGACACTCACAGCGTCTCCAAGTGTCTATTTTCATCTCCCCGTGTTTACAGGAAAAAGACAGAGGTGTCAGCGATACAGCCTGGCAGCACTTCAATCACACCATAATTACTGCTGAGAAAGGGGCTGGGGGGTGGGGGGAGTGGACGGGGATAAAAAGCGGGGGGAACGGAGACAGCTGCTGCTGCTTAAAATTTTCTAATTTGTAACCTCTGCTGTCAGCTTACCTCGAATTGAGCAATTTTGCCGTATTGACTGTGATCCGTCAATTTGAACAGGGATCAATGTGCTGACATTCCACAGGCGAGGATGCCGCGGGCTCCCGACGGGCAGGGTCCCAAAGGGACAAGACACACCATGGGAAAATAGCACTCGGCAAGAGACACCCCCTGGGACGGCGGGATGCACAGTCAGCGGCCAGCAGACCCAGGAGCAGGCAGGGGCGTCAGACTGCAAGCTCCTGCGGGGCAGCGGCTCTCGCATCCAAAGCGCCCACCCCGCACCCAGAACAAGGATGGCAATATAAATGGAGTCATGAGAGCAGCAAGGAGGAGAGGGGGACTGCGATGGGTGCGGGAACAAGGAAGAAGAAATATCTGGACGTCTACTGCTGCGGTTCCCGCTGGCCGTGCACTTTCAGGGCAGAGCTGAGACCAAGCCGCTGAGCTCGCCATGGGCAGAAA
>NW_017729011.1:16530956-16532655 GCF_001723915.1 Gavialis gangeticus | reverse complement strand
AACATTTATCCTTTAATACCACCAAGATCAATCCAGAGACTAAACATAAACATTGAATATGTCCCTCTCTACCTCCACGTGGCACTGGTCCAACATGCTGTGGCCACCCGCCCCGTGGACAAGGACAAGGCTGTGCCCGCCTGACCAAGGAGTCTGAGGGACAGCAAGAGAAAGGGGGAAAGAGCCCCGGGGAACGGCAAAGCTCCGCTCCTCCGATGGCGACGGAGGCGAGAAGCCCAAGCCGTCCCCTCCCTTCCTGTTTCCTCCCCACTGATTTCATTTACTTCACTTAATTAGCCCCCCTTCTGAGTTAAAAAGATAATTTGATAATGAGGATGTGAAAAGACGCACTAGGCAGGAAAGCTACTCCCCTGCGCAGCCGCCCCTCTTCTGCTGCCCCACGGCGCTTGGCAGCACAGCCCCATTGTCGGCGGCAGGCAGGAGCCGAGCTGCAAGCCCGAGGCTCCCAGACCACCTATTCATTAGCCCCCTTCCTCGCTCTGCAACAAACACAACCAAAGCCGGGAGTCAAAGGCGGGCGCAGGGCTGCCTGCCTTGCTCTCTCCTATTAGCCCTTAATGAACCTCAATTAGGTGCTTGGTAAAAAAAAAGATACAAATCAATGTCACTTCCTCCCCACCACCTCCTGCTCCAGTTGGCTCCTCAGGGCTTGGAGGAACGTCTAGGGAAGCTCTAGCACAGCTGGCCA
This sequence comes from Gavialis gangeticus, assembly GCF_001723915.1. Classification (NCBI taxonomy): domain Eukaryota; kingdom Metazoa; phylum Chordata; order Crocodylia; family Gavialidae; genus Gavialis; species Gavialis gangeticus. The sequence continues at coordinate 16,531,946 of NW_017729011.1, read as the reverse complement.
CTATGGGGTGGGAGGAAGATTTGATCCCTTTCTCCCCACTCCTGCCTGGGGTGGGGCGGCAGTGTTTAAGTCACCTTGTAATGCTTTTGAGGCTGGAGTTGGAGCCTTGTGCTGAAGCCAACCTAGTCAATGGGTACAGGAAGTCCAGGATGGTCACCATGATGCTAGCCACGGCACTGCCTTGGAGACTGCCTTACAGCAACCAGTGCTCCAAGCGCACCAGCTCAAAGGGCCACTAGGCTCAGACAGCCGTCTTGGCCTCATTCATGCCCAGGAGGGATCAAGCAGCTCTGGCTGGCGTAAGCAGAGAAGCAACGGGTAGATTCAGCTTTCCGTACGCAGTGGAGAAGGAGCAGCCCCACGGCCCACACACGGGTCTGCGGAGCTGCAGCACAGACCCCCATGGGCACCGTCTCCCATGCCGAAGCAGCCTGTGGAGGCTCCTGATCCCAGCACACACCTTGCCACGTCCACCTGCACTCCACCCACAGCCAGGCCCCAACACTGCCAGGAGAACCAGGTGGGCAGCGTCTTTTGCCCATGGGGAGCCCCACTGAAATTAGGTGGCTCGACCCAGAGGGGTTTGCCCACCTTGTTGTCTTTGATGCAATACAGCCTAAGTCAGGCTGGATGCCTCACGAGAGCTATCACGTGGGGGTAGCATGCTCCTTGCCTGAAATCCAGGAAGAAACAAACACTGAGACCAGATTTGCCATTCCCAGGGTCCAGGCAGCCTCTCTGTAGTCAAGAGGACAGTCATGTGCTGCAGAAAATATAGGACAAGCCTGGGATGAACTCCCCCCGCCATACACTAACATCCCTGAGAGCTTAACTGCGGGACACTGATTCAACCCACGTTACATACAGGACACTGCCAAAGTAGCTCTTGCTGGGGCACTATTTGTACATCCCACAGTATCAACACCCACCCCTCTTGGGTGCCTCTTACAGGGATCATCAGGCTCGCTCAGCTGCCCCTTGCTTTATCCC
>NW_017729011.1:16518975-16525956 GCF_001723915.1 Gavialis gangeticus | reverse complement strand
CCCTGAGAGCTTAACTGCGGGACACTGATTCAACCCACGTTACATACAGGACACTGCCAAAGTAGCTCTTGCTGGGGCACTATTTGTACATCCCACGGTATCAACACCCACCCCTCTTGGGTGCCTCTTACAGGGATCATCAGGCTCGCTCAGCTGCCCCTTGCTTTGTCCCTGTTTCCTCTGGGAACCAAGACGGATGCCCATGCCACCGGTGTCTACATGGAAGAGCTCCCTCATCGTTGCACATCCCAGACTCTGAGCATGTATCTCTGGGGCACTCACCTGCTCAACCAACAACTTCCTCTCCCGTGCTCAAGGCAGTCCCTAAGGCCTTGTCTAAACACAAGTTGTTTGGCTTTTACCTAGTTAAAGCAGGACAACACCCTCCCCCACGACGCAAGTACAATCACGCCAGCGCTAAGGCCTTGTCTGCACGGAGACACTTTGGAAAGTTAATCCTAACCAACAGAAGATGTATATTTAAAGCAGTCCGGCTAAACCACATTAAAACCCTGTGTGGACACGCTCGGTCAGAATGAAACGGAGCTGAATTCATCCTTAGAAGTAAACTAAGTTCCACCAATGAGGCTTATTTTAATTCTGACTCTGAGGGCCCACGTACAAGAGATTAAATCACTTTAACTAACCCAATTTTAAAAGTTAATTTGGATTCAGTTTCTCAAGTGCCTCCCAAGTACATAGGCCCGGAGGTTAGACAAAGACACTTCAGGGGATGGACTAAGGAACAAGTAACAGCGAGCGAAAACGGGACGGGGACTACACGATGTATCCGTTGCTATGTGCTAATCCAAGTGCCAGCTCTTACCCCAGGGTTAGGGGCAGCTAAACTACAGTAGCCACCTCTTCAATGAACAAGAGCTCAGTCCAGATGGCTAGATCAGTCCTGGGCACTTCTACATCTCTGAGAGCTCATGCCGCTTCGCAGCCCTGACCGACTGAAGTGTGCCAGCACAAAGCTGTCACCTACCCCATGGTACCACTATACCACTATAACTGCATCCACACTAGGGACCATAATATAATCTACTGGCTGAAAAAAACACCTCACTAACTCTTTCTACTGGCACAGAGCTTGTGTAGCACCAGCCCCTGTGCAGCAAAGCGACTAGGCATGAGCTGAGGTCTCATTCAAGTCACTGGGACACAAGAATGTGCTTCAAGTTACACGTGCACTTAAATCCTTTGCCAAATAAAGACGGGCCCAAGCATGTGCCTACAGGTTTTGGCCTCATCCGTCAGAGCATCACCACCCCGAAGTCCTGGATCAGGGCCCCTTGAGGAAGCTGCCTGCAAGGGATGCATCATCTGTTTACACACAAACATGTAGGCGATCGCTCAGAGACAACGCGCCATAGATGAGCGTGACAGTTAAATGGAGTCTTGAGAAATTATTAGATGTTGCAAGGGTCACTGGAGCATGTCAGCGGCTCTTTAAAAACCAGGAAATCACCACCAATTACTCAGCGCCCTGGAACTCGCGTGCTAATGTCGGGGCTTTTCTGGATTTCTTTTCTCTCCGTCTTTCAGCTGCACTCACTAAAAATCAACCCCGGTTTTTCAGAACCCAGCAACAAGCTTGGGAAGAAAGCTCTCCTCTGGTGTGCTGAGGGCAGAAGAGGGAGGATTATAGTTGGCTGTGAAATGTTATCACAATATTTAGCCCTGCCTTGCTGCGAAGGGCAAGTTCAACAAAGGGAGCACTTAATTAGTTATTAACGAGATTTAAAACAAAAAGGGAAGGACACAATGGAAGGGGGTGGATAACTAGCCACCTTGTTATTCAGTGCTGAATAGGGCCGCTCCTGCCCCTGGGATTTGCAATTAAGTGGCTTGTAAGCAATGCTGGATGGGTTAAGGCCAATCCCAAGAGTTTAAACCAGGCCTACAAGCACAAGTCAAAAGGATACGTTTAAAACATAATGAGATTTTTTTTTTTAAATAGTGAGAAATCTGGGGGCGTTCATTGTCCATCTGAGGGCAAACATCAGTTGTGACGCATCCTGTGCTTTCCTCAGCACCATGCAGAGCTAGAAGCTTGCATTTGCCAAGAAAAGCTGAGATTCTCGTGTAATCGCCTGACTCCAGGGGCTGGGACTTGCAGAAAACCCACTGGGAGGTAAGAGAGGCCTGGGCTTCACTGTACTTCCACAGTAAAGCACTGAAAAGCAGGTACCCAGAGAGGTGGTAGAAGCTCCAGCCTTGGAGGTTTTTAAGACCTGGCTGGACAAAGCCCTGGCTGGGATGCTCTGGCTGGGGTTGATCCTGCTCTGAGCAGGGGGTTGGATGAGATGGGACCTCCTGAGGTCCTTTCCAACCTGCATTTTCTATCACTCTATGTGCCTGTGTGCGAGCTCTTACCTCAGTGTAAATGGAAACTAAACTACGGTAGTTAAGCCTTCAGTGAAAGGAGGGTGAGTTACCACAGGTGAACTCCCATTTCCCATGGGGCACAAGCACGCACAGGCAGTTTCTCCAGAGCACCTGACACACAGTGAAGCATTAGTACATCCATACCCCAAATAAAGCAAGACTTTGACCACAAAAATAAATTGGTAAACACGGTTGCTCCCAAACTATTTTTCTAGCGGTAAATAGAACTGGCACTAAGTGTCCACTGTGTCCCCTGGCAAGATTCATCACTGAAGAGGGAAATTTAAGGTCCCCTTCAAATGAAAACCTTGATCCTTAACTCAGCAAGTCAAAACAGAAGGAAAAGAGGAGATTAAGGATGTTGTTCTTTTTGGTTACACTGAGTTACGTTGGTGCTTAGAGATGGCAGACACAGCCCCACTGTACTAGGCACTTTATGTACTGTAGAATCACAGAAAATGAGGGCTGGAAGGGACCGCAGGAGGTCACATCTAGTCCAACCCCCTGCTCCAAGCAGGACCAGCCCCAACTACATCATCCCACCCAAGGCTTTGTCAAGCCGTGTCTTAAAAACCTCCAAGGCTGGAGGGTGCACAACCTCTCTGGGTAACCTGTTCCAGTGTTTTACTACCTTCCTAGTGAGCAAATTCTTCCTACTACCTAACCTAAACTTCCCTTGCTGCAACTTGAGACCACTGCTCCTTGTCCTGTCATCCACCACCACTGAGGACAGTCCAGCTCCATCCTCTTTGCAACCACCCTGCAGGGAGTTGAAGGCGGCTATTAAATCCTGCCTCGGTCTTCTCTTCTCCAGAGTAACTAAGCGCAATTCCCTCAGCCTCTGCTCATCAGTCATGTCCCCCAGCCCGCAAACCATTTTCATCACCCTCCACTGCGCTCTCTCCAATTTGTCCACATCCTTTCTGTAGTGGGGGGCCTAAAACTGAACCAAGTACTACAGATGTGAATGTATACAGATGTACACACACACACACACACACACACACACACACGCATGCATGCACCCATACTGCAACTCAAGCAGCCTACAGTTACAGGCCACAATCTTGGGCCTTTATACCAACAGCATCAGTTGCAATTAGCAGAGACTGTTATTAGGAGTGGAGACGATTGTTAGTGACCAGGTACTTGCCTACTACAACGACAGAGACCATACAGGTAGATCCATACGGAGAAATCCTGGCGATAGGCATACCTTCCCTTTCACTTCCATTAGCAAAGCCAGAATTGCAGGCATGGTGGACTCAGAGCCTGGATCCTGCACTGTGTCCAAGTGCCACTGTGTAGCACAGAGCAGGGGTTGCAAGGAACGTGTGCGGCTCCTTGAATCAGAGCCGCCTGGCCACAGCACAAGCTCAGCCCATGCAATATGAGGGGCTGGATCCCAGTGCTCTGCTCTGGGACAAGACTGGGGCCTGGGAGAAGGCAAGGTGTCTACGAAAGGAGCTCTTACCTCTGGATTTCATCCCAATGAATCGGTTCTCCACAATGTCAATGCGCCCAACACCGTGCTTGCCACTGTGAGAAGAAAGCAAAGGAGAGGTTGGGACCTGCATCACGATCTCCCAGGGACTGTGCAGTCCTGGCATCTCGTGAGGACTGCCGAGTGCTGCTCACAGGGACCACAAAGAAAGGGATCTCCCCAGGAGGGCCCAAACTGATACCCAGTGAGGTCATTGGCTTTGCGCAAATATCTATTTAAAGGCTGAAGCCCTGATACCTAAGTCAGATGATATCCCAGAGAACAGAAATGTATTGGGAAAGGCCAAGGGGCAGATTGGACCAGAACTTGCTCCCCATCACACAAACCGCCCTCTCCTTCAGGGGTTTCTCATACCATCAACCCCCCTATTCATCATATCCCATTGATCTGAAGGTGTCCACAGTGCAGGCAAAGACCTGTACTACAGTCAGGAGCCTGCTCCTCGAAAGCCTAGCTTTGGGCAGGACTTCCGGAGACCCCGCGCGGTGACACTAAGGAACACCGACTGGAGGCTATGGGGCTTGAGAGGACCCCCAGGTCTTTCTGCATCCAGCAGCTTCAATAGAGAACCCCCTTTGCAGAGCCAAATCCTGTCCACACTGATGGAAATGAAAACCCCACCTTCATGTCTACGACATGCATTTAGCGGCTACTGCACCATATTGGCACGCGACACCCGGCCTCAGCGCCATCCCATGTTCGTAGCTCAGGGCACAGACTAGGACCCACAGGGTGAGCAATGCATCTTGAGACCACATCATGACACCATTCTCTCTGACTTGTCCCACAGGGCCCAGCACCATCCTGGAGACGCACGACAGCATGACAAGACAGGGAAGTCCTCCGTGCTGAAGCCATCAATAAGGCTCTGTCAGGAGTCGAGCTGCCTCACAGCGGGTGGCGTGGGCTGCATAGGATGTGTTATCGAGTCCTCCCTCCCCCCATTGCCCCCTCTTTGCAGTTTGGTTGGTGAGGAGAAAGTGGGACCCTTCCCAACCCCCAGTGCTGAACCTCGTTGCCAATGCAAATCCCCCTTCCATCTCACCGCCGGGGCAGGGAAGAGCCCCGAGGAAATCCACCATTCGGCGTGGCATGGCTAGCCACGAGACAAATAAGCAGGCGAGAGCAGGGAGCGGGGGAGAGGTGCTGCTGCCACGGCAGCTGTATTCATGATCGGTGAAGTCATTTTAAAACCACTTAATTAACATTTAAAAAGAGAACTACATGGAAAAGTTCATTCCCATTCAGCTCCAGGGGGATAAAGGCAGAGGCACAAAGGAGGAACGGGACAGGGGAATCTGTGTGGCACTTGGCAAGGGGATGGATGAATGGTTCCCCAGTGCCTGCCTAGTCCCGAGCCAAAGACCGTCTAACTGTGGGACCACTTCCCGCCGAGCAGGAGTGCAACGCAAGGCCACGCTGACCGTGTGTTGGGAGAAAGGGGTGCAGGCCCGTATGCTGGGGGGCCATGAAAGCATGCAGTGAACCGTTGAAAAGGCGCTGGACCGCTATGCAGGACAGTGTGCCTAAAGTCCTGGCCCCAGGGCTGCAACAGGGGCCAGAAGCCAGAGCCTGTGCTCGCCCCTTGAGTGTAAGTCAGAGGCAGGCTTATGGGTATCAGTGGAGCAAAGGACAAATCGGGGTTGGTGTGGGGGCATGCACTCACTCCTTCCCTTCCTTAGGAAATGGTACTGACAGCCCCTTGAAGGGGAACGCACTCCCACGGCCCCTCTTTGAAGGATGTGAGGTTGTGTCTTGGGGGCTCAGAGGTGGAGGGGGGAACCCACAAATATCAGAATCGAACTCAGCAGAAACTCCCCAGGAGCCCACTTACTGGTGCAGAAAGGAGAGGAGCGGGCAGCGTTACCAAACCTCCTCCTGCATCTGATGCCACCATAAATGCAGGAGTGACTTGGACAATCAGAGACAAGGACAGGGATGGGCTGAGAGGATGGGATCCACCTAGCGAACTGGTACCTGGGGTGAGACAACTGGCCAACAGGTACAGAGTGAGGGTACGGGGCATCTGGTGTTGGCAAGACAGCCCAGCCCTGGGGCAAGGCTACATCTGAATTCAAATACCAACATGTTCTGGTGCATATTGGGAATGAGGAGATCACAGCCCTGCCACTGGCACCTAGGGCGGCTTGGCCAAACCCTAGCTCCTTCCTCACTGAGCCACCCAAAGACACGTCCTGTTATTCAGCTTGCTTGTCCCTCATGTGTGCACCCATGGAGTCTCACGCAGCCTGCTCTCGGGGCGTGCACACATGGCAGCGGGTGATCTTCTGTGCTCACGGCTGGGAAAGACGGAGCACATGAGAGCCGCAAGACAGCCCCCCCCACCACACTTACGCTATCTCGTTCAGGTACACAAACAGCTCCAGGGAGGACTGGTGAGTGGTCCTGTCCTTGACGTTAGTGACCTTCACAGGGACACCTGCGGAGTGAGAGAGAGACACAGAGAGAGGAGGAGATGGGGAGAGGGAGCGGGATCAGCTTTATGATGTCAAGACCACGTCTTAACATCACGCAGAGTGCATTAAATAGATGTGACAGATATGAACTCTAAATAACTTCTTAAAAAGGCATGTCCAAGCTGCCGCACATGGGGGCCGGGGGACAGGGGGAGTCAGAAAAACCCTCAGGAGAGAGAAATAAATAATAATAAAAAAAGGGGGCCATAAAAAACGCCCCCTTTCCCTCTCCCCTCTCTCTTTTTTAGGGCCTGTGAAATTGCAACCAGGCCCTTAACTAATTGAATTTCACGCTCCGCAATTGTCTTATGGCACGGCACCTTCTGTCCCACCAGCCACTGACACAAGGCCTGACAAACGACCCAATAGCCAAAGGAGGGGGTTGTCTGGGGTTGGTGTGTGGGGGGGTGTGATGGAGGTTTGGGTGTGCACACACATGCACACACACGCACACACACACACACACACAGCCCCTGTAGCGTCTGTTCTGCAGACAAACGCAACACATGCTTCCAGTTATCCACTTGACAAGAGTGAATGGGAACCCATCTCGGGCCGGTCCCTGGCAGGCTGCGATGAGGTCCGAGGGCTCCATGAATTAATTATTAC
>NW_017729011.1:16509567-16518684 GCF_001723915.1 Gavialis gangeticus | reverse complement strand
TCCCACAAGGGGGTGCAGAGCCCAGAAGAAGTGGGAGGGAGAGGAGTGGGGCGGGAGGGGGGCGGCTGTGAATAGAAAAAGGCATTTTCTTTAGCAGTGTGAAATGAGCAATAAATGTATTAGGAAGCTGACAAGGGGGCTGCGGGGCCCACAAAGAAAAGCTGTGGAGAGTTGGAGGCTAATCTCTCCTCCATCTGCCCTCCTCATTACCATTTAGCGCACTATCAGTTGCCAATCAGGCCTCAATGCCTCCCTTTCTAGTCTTTATTACGGAGGCGCCCGCTAGAGCCGCTGTGTAGTGAAGGGCTCTGTCAGCTTTCCCCATTCTAAACCCCCTATTTTCCAGGGGTTTATCAACTCGGTTGTAAATTGCTATTAAATGTAAGTCTCAGCAATAATGAACCTTAAGCCCCTTCTTCACTGAGCCCCCCCCGCTCCCGCCCGCACCCCCCCTTCTCCCCTTCTCTTTCTATTATCATCTTTTGCCAGGGTATTGGATGCAGTCCACCCGGAGGAGAGCTGACATTGTTGGGCCCGTTGTTGGAAAAAGCTGCTTATCCTTTAAAATAGTTAATAATTAGATTAAAACTTCAAATAAATTAACTAGGGGATGAATGAGGGAGCCAGGAGGGGGGTGCAGGGGAGGGGTTCTTCATGCCCAGAGAGGGTCATTAAAATGGAGTAGGGCTCTCCGGCCCGTCTGGAGGGTGGGAGGGAGGCTGGCCGCAGACCCACAGGCCTAAGGGGTCTCCCCACCATCTCAGGAGGTGCCCGCAGAGAAAGGGATGGGAGATGTCCCCTCAGGTTAAGAGTCTCCCACCCTGCAAGAAGACAACTTTGCACCTTCCGCAGAGCCCTGTGACAGCTTGCCAAGCCCCATGGCAGGCAGGTGGAGCACAGCCTAAAGCCCCAAAACCAGATGCCAAGGCAGCACCAAGAGAACCCAGGTGCCCTGGCTCTGACCACCAGCTAATGACACCTCCCTGCAGACTGGAGCCTGCTTGTGTCTCTCTCTCTCTGCACTTGCACTTGCCTGTGGCCCCCAAATGTGACCGCAGACCCCAATGCTCGTCCTTACTCCATGACTTCAAGGCTAAGCCTTGTGCACTTGCTGCTTTTGGCAGCCCAGTACGCTCCATCTTCAGCTTCCATCTGTCCAACCTGGAGGTTCAAGGTCTCAGGTCTTCAGCCTCCAGCCTAGACCTCCATGGAAGGAAGACACACTTTGCCAATCAATGCATCTGCAGGTCTGAGCAGACTTGCTTAAAGGATGCTCTGTGTCTCTGTAGCAGGGGCCTCTACACATCCCTCTGCCCTGGGTGTCAGATCAAAGACCTTAAATCTGCATGGGCTGGGTTCCTTTCTCAAGGTGGACAAGTATCTTCTCAATTCACTCTGTACCAGCGCGGGGATGTGTCCCTGACCTGCTGCCCCATTCTCTTTGCAGCAACCCCACTTCTGCATTCAGAGTGGGGGCTGATCCATCAGCTCCAAGCCCTCCAGAAAGGCGGTGCTCATCAGCACAGTAAGATGCAGACCACCAGCGAGATGGGAAGCCAAGGAAGATGTCCTTGGACACCACAGCCACAAGGGCAAATTTATTGGCTGCCTTCTAGATGCAGAAAGGGGCAGGAGCACAGGTGGAGCAAACAACTTAACTATGGGAGAAAGTTTGGAGGCAACTCCACGACCAAACCTGGAACCCACACGACCCCCCCTTCAGCCACAAACTTCCAGCATCCAAATTCTCCTCCACCCCAGTTAAAAAAAAAATCTTGCCTGAAAGGAGAGACAAGATGGCTGAAATGCAGGTCTTGCTGGAGCCCACGGCTGAATGCTCAGGCCCTTGGGTGAGATGAGGATTTATCTCAAGAAGGAAAAAATAAAAGCAGGGAGACAAAGCACTTACCTTTCTTGAACTCAATCTCTAGAACATCTGGAGTGTCTGGAGCGCTGGCAGGATCTTTGGTCTTTGTATAGAGCCCGGGGGGAGCATGGCTCTGCAGGAAAGAGAGAGGACTGAGAACTGCTACCTGTGCATACCCACAAAAGCACGCCCTGCACCCTACGGAGAACACGCATCGCCGGTGCACGGGTTTCCCACTGCACGCCGGCCCTATACCACAGATTTAACATCACAGGCACGAGGGAAGGGCCCATCCCCTCACCACTCTCCTATGTAACCTGCTCCCACTCAAGAAGCGCCATCCCCCCCATCCCAGTGAGGGCTGGGCCCCAGAAAGGTGTTGATAGCTCACTTCACCATCGACTAAAGGGCTGTGTCCTTTACTTTAGGCAGTGAAGGCTTGTGCTTTGGGGCCCAGAGGTCCCAGCTTCTGGATGCAACCCATTCGGGGTGACACCTTTCTAGCCCCATCTCCTACCCAACTCAGAGCAGCACCGCCTTGCAAGCTGCCTTGAAAGCTACCTTTAAAACATGGACTTCAGAGTAGACGGAGGCAGCCCCAGCTCCCACCTACCCGCCTTACTTCACTTGGGCTCCATTTGCCTACACACGCACCCGTGCCGTCTCCCGGGAGAAAACCGCGCTTGCCTCCGCGACAAAACCTGCCTAGCAAAGAGCTCTGACGTCGTCACAAAGGCGAGCGCTGGAGCTTGCAAGGGGTCTGGAACAAAGGGCTAGGAAAATCAGACAATTTTTCCCCTCAACTTGATCTCATCTTTTTCTTTGACGCCCCCACAGCTGGAGATGGAATAGCTGTGGAGGAACAAGTCAGGCAGGAAAAAGTGCGAGTTGGGCAGAGAGACAGAGAGCGAGGCAGAGCGCGCACACTTCCCGCGAACGACGCCGACGCAGAGAATTGGGGTTTATTCTGCACTGACCGAAAAAACTAATGACTAGTCCTGACCTCAGCAGGTGCTCCTGCCGCATGTGCTTTTTTACAGTGTCCCCAAGGTTAATACACCCAGGGGGAAAATGGAGGAACAAAGCAAAAATCCATTTCAAAACGCATCAACCTTTATGTATATTTTTTTCCAGATTTAGAGTAAAGAGGCATCTTATCTCTTTTAAAGCCGGGCCAGTGGAAACAGCCACGCTCTCACAATTAGTTTATGCCTCGGGACTCGGGCGACTCCAATGAATTGCCACAATTGGAAGCACATACCAGAAGAAAAAAAAAAAGAAAAAGAAAAAGAAAAAGTCTTTCTGTCCGGGATTGTGAATGTAGCCGCCTTTTGGAGAAAGCTTTGCAATTTAGTGCGTCCCTTCCCCTCCCTCTCCCCCTCACATGTGTGAGACTGGATGCAGTGGCCCTGAAAGGCTTTCAGACCAAATGCACGGGGCTAATAGCCAATGCAACTGGGCCTGATTTTCCAAGTGCTAAGCGCCCACAGCTCCTCCGGACTTCTAGGGGGCCCGTGGCTCTGAACTTACGACAACAAAGCTCCGAAATAATGGTGGGCATCCGAATGGTTAAGGCCAACCTTTTCAAAGTTGGGACCTTGAAACTCCTTCTCTGCCCAGTCCCTTACAGCTTGCTCGACAAGCTTTTCCCAGGACGAGCAACGGGGAAGAAGGGTGCTTTCTCTTTCAGAGCCACGCTTCAGCTTACAGTCTCTTCCAGGGGATTCTCATTTCGGGCTAGTGAAGATTATTCCCAACTCCCACTTGATCACGTCTCCCACTCTCCTGGTGGACACGCTGTCTCCTAAAGTGTCCAGCAGTGCCACGGTGATTGCCCAGCCGGGGAGGCAGAACTTGCACTGCTGTTAAGACAGTCAACTCCAGTTAAGTTGCCTCTGGGATAATTTGCCAACATGATTTTAATTTGACCCTCCCACCCTCCATTATCAATTCCTGCTAAGAGTCACTACTGGATAATCCACCATTATTTGTATTCCCTTTGGAGAGGCGAATTAGCTAGAGATGACTATTTCTTTTGCAAGAAAAGGTGATTAATTGCAAACAAGTTGTTCACCCTCATGGTGATGTCAGAAATCAGAATTTAAAAATCAGAAGCTGTAAAGCAGGTGTGAACACATAATCCAAGAAAACAAAACGTTGGATTGAGGCAGTGGAAATGTTTCAGTAATTTTAAAACATTTCAAAAAATTCACAACTGTGTCATGTATGCAGCATCACATTAATAGGAGCTGAGGGCATGGGATCAGATCTGCAAAGTGTTTTTATGCTTTGCTTTGCAGAATATAAATGGGCATTGCTTCCAAGGTGTTTTGCCTCCTAGGCTCTCCCCGCCCCCCACTTTTTTAAATTATTTTTTTTAGCTTTTCTCCGCACTTTTCCAGCGAGAAAAAAGGCTGAAAAAAGGCATTCTAAACAATTCTATTTTTTCTCAAAAATGTGAGAAAGTTTCCAAATTCAAACTAAAATTCAAAACGAACCACTTTTTTAAAACTCTAAAATGCTTGAGGGAAAAGCTAGAAATGATCGTATGCAATTTTTCAGTTTTATCCCAAACTCTGCTTTTGTCTACAAAAATGCCAGCTGTTCCAGCACGTGCATTTATTTGCTTGTTTTGATGACTTTTTTGGATTCAACTTTGTTTTCAGCAAGTCTCTTTCTTACCCAAAAAGGTGAGGAAATAAGAAGAGGCTTCAGAGCAACGTGGGCAATTTGGCCCAGTTTCATGGGGCTCTGTTGGACGTTTCATTTCCATTGCGCAGTTCAGCACCACAAAGGTCACATCGCCCCGAAGGTTACATTCCCACCCATCTACAGAAACCATACAGGGCTGCTTGGAGTTCCCCCTACAGCAGTGCTAGGCTGGACGGCCATTCAGGCGGCACTTTGGTTTCATTCAACCTATGCTACAGAGGCCAATATCGTCTTCTCACCTGGTTCACTGCACTAGCACAACCCTGCACTCCCGGCTTTTCCACCTGCACGACCATCTAACTGACCTGTACTATCCTTCCCGGCCATTGCAGCAGGTGTCCAAGGAAAGAGACCATGGGATTTCATCACTGCCTGACCATGGCTTAATATGCTGATAAACCTCTCCATGTAGAAAAGCCTCATTTAGGAGGCCTATGATCATACGGTTCACCCTCCAGTTGCACAAGACAGTCACAGAGCTATTACTCAGAAAACACTGTGACTTCTCACCAGGGGCCCAATCCGACACTAACTGGAGCCTTTTGCATCGGCTTTGGATCAAGCCTACTGGGACCAAGTGTCACGAGCAGAGGGGACCGTGAGGACGGCCAAGGTCTACTGCACAGAGGAGGAGCGCAGGGACTGATGCAGTTAGCCCGTTTTGGTAGAGAGGAAAAATACCAAGGAATTGCCGTTTTATATTGATTTGTCCAGGATTCTGGGAGCTCCTGTGAACAGAAGGTGTTGATATATCACAATATGTGTGCCTTCTAGTTTAACCGTTACGGGCAGACTTCTCTGTTTGTGTAACACACTGACCTCAGGGCTATACCTATCTACACTGCCAGAGAACATGGGTATTTTATACCCACATATACATGCCAACAAATTATATCCTCAATGAGTAAAGTCCATGGTGCTTTGCTGATTTATACCAGTGAAAGTCTGGCAGATATATAGGTTACAGATATAGACATATAAACTAATGATCTTTTAAAAGCATGGGCCACGTGCCGTCTCTAAACCAAGAGACGGAGAGCACGGATTTTTGTGGGGGGTTTTTAAAAATATATATTTTAGTAAAAGCTACCCAGCATTTTCATGCTTCTTTTCCTTTATTTAAACAACACGTATATGATTGCACGCGCGCGCGCACCACACACACAAATTATATGGGCTGCAGATTTCAATTTTATATTGTTTGGCCTTTCCTAGCCCTGATCATACTTATTAACTAGACAAACCCATTGGAGATGATGAAAAACTTTGAGTTCAAAGGAAAGGACAGGAGGGGGGAGTGGGGAAAAAAATGAGAGAGAGAGAGAGAGAGACAGAGACAGAGAGAGAGAGAAAGTATTAAAAACTCTTTACTAAACATTGGAAGTCAAAGTCAGGTAGTTTCCAATTTTCTAAGCCAACTATGAAAACCCCTATTAAATAAAATAACTAAATAGAAATAAAAGTGACATTTGGCTTGCATTCCATCATTACGGCGCAAGTCTTTTTATTCTCTCTCCTAAAAGCACAGTTCAAATGACAAATAGTTTGTTGCAGTGTATCAATGCCTTCTATTTATCCCTCCCTGCAGGGAGGCTAGGCATGCAATGTCATCTTTAAATGGGAGAGAGAGGGAGGAAAAAAAAAAGGAAGAGTGTGTGTGTATGTGTGTGTGTGTGTGTGTGTGTGTGTGTGTGCATATGTGTGTAGAAAGAGAGAGAGAGGGAGAGAGAGAGAGGGGGGAAAAAAGAAAGAAGCAAGAAAAACGGGGCAAGAAGAGAAGAAATTGGAAGCAAATGGTCCATGAACTAAACCATGATGTAGAGCTATCGATGCCGCAAATGGTTTATTCATCCGGCTGATATTGTTGTGCCGGAGACTGAATGAACTCTTTCAGAGTGCCATATGAAGTTAAAGCAAGTAAATTTCTATCTTTCTCCGCATTAGCTGCCTCATTGCCCTTCAATCGGGCCTCACAGAGGCAGAAAATAGCTCAACCATCTGCTTTCAAATCCCTCCATTTGGCAGGTCTCAGGGGTTTGTGGGGGGAGCCTCACGGCAGCTTGGCACCCCTCTTCTCTTTGATGGCCTTCTCCACAGCGTCTGGAGCAGCACCCCAGGGCCTAGGTTTAGGCAAGGGTCGGGGAGCTGCAGGGAAATCACTACCCCTCTAAAGCGGGGAAGAGACTGTGTTAATGTTTAACCCAATGCAAGTGTCCCCTGCAAATTCCCGTGCAGGAAATGGGAGGGACGTGGCAGCAGCTGGCACCAAAGAGGTTAAAGGGGAACCCAGGAAAAGGTTATATCAGTCTAGGACGAGTGGCACTTTCCTTTCTGGGCTAGGCTAGGAAGCTGAGTTTTCTCATCCGGCTTTGGTCACCAGTAGAACGAACCTGGTGGCCTCCACCCAGCCCTTTATGGAGAGCGGCGCCTTGCTAAGCCGCAGCTGGGCTGGATACATCCCCTGGGTCCAGCCAGGAGGAGCTCAGGAACGGGAGGGGCTGACGGGACTGCAAGGGCAATGGGCTGCAGGGCAGGAGCAAGCTCTGCCAGGGAAGGGTCCAGAGCTGGAGGAGAAGGACCTGCTCCAGGGCTGGGTTGCGGTGCATAGGCAATGCACCTATGCTCTGCACCAGAGCTGGGCTCACAGGCCTTTCTTTCTCAGGCAAGAGGCATAAACCAAAAAAACCTTTATACCAGCCTGGGCCACTTCTATGGAAGAAGGGAGAAACGAAACTGGAGCTGGGAACAAGATCCCGCAGAGGTACAGCATGGGCAGAAGCAGGGCTGAGTTCTGCACAGTGCTGTAGGATTCAACCTGGAGAGCCCTCCTCCGGGGAAGCGAGCTCTATCCAGCCTCGGCGAACCCGATCCAGCCCTGGTCTGACCCCTCCAAGGCAGACATCCCTGCCACCTAAGTCAGTGGTCTCTGTGAAGGCAACAGAGCCCTCCCAGAAGCCAGAAGAGACCCTCCACGCCCATTCTACACAAGTCACGGAGTGGATCCACCAGCTGGCACCAGTGCTGACTGGTCTGGGTTAAATGGATGGTAATAACCTGGGGGTAACGGGCTCCATTATCTCATTAGCAACTGACCCCCTGAGGCAGCACAGCCCCGTGACCGGTCCCCTTTCTGCTTTGCTGGCCACAGCACAGGGCTAGGACAGGAGACTCCACCTTCCCCAGACCCTGCTTGCACCCCCTCGCAGCCTGCCCCGGGGGCTGCACAGATCATCAGGCCGCGAGTGCGTGTGGATTCCTTTTCATCTCTCTCCATCCTCTCTCTCCCCCCAGCTCCCTCCCTCCCCTCGCCTGATTGTCTAATTAGCACTGATGGATAGTTTAAGTAGCTTTCCTAAGTGTTGCGAGTCCGGCGGAGCATGAACTGGAAAGACATAGGCCAGCAGGCAGCAAGCACCACGAGCCCTATTAGGACACAGTTAGAGCAGGACCCATGCCTACCTGAATGACACATGCCGCACGGTAATAAGGACAGCCCACGGGGGAAGGGGGAGAGGACGGGAGGGCCATAAGCTGACCCCAGGGCAGATGGGCCTTAGGGAAACAAGGAGTTAGAGCAGTGACCCACTGGGTCGGAAGAGGCAAGGGGAATCTTGGAGGCAAGGGTTTAGAGGGGAAAGTGTTCAGTGTCCTTGGCAGAAACCACATGGGTGCCGCACAGACGGGCTGAGACCAGGAGCCTTTTAAAGCCTCGAGGAGCCCCAGTTCCCAGGTGCCCAGTGACCGCCTGGGAGCCCCGCTTGGCCACGCAACTGGGCCAGGCCACACTGTGGCCTGTGATCAGTGGTGGTACCCACAGCCGTTTGCACCTCAGCCTGGCGCCTGCAGGTCCTCCCCTAACCTGGGAGCTGACGCCTTGCAGCATCGGGCTGCTCAGTGCTCCTGAGAAGCTGTAGCCAGGGCCAGGACCAGGGCACTTGCCTATCCCCATCCTGCCCTGCATCCACCGTCCCAAATGCAAAGGCCAGCCTTATAGCTCTGATAGCTATATAAGGGTGGATATATAGGGAGGGATGAGGCTGGGATCTGGGCAGCGTCTTGGGGTGGAAGAGCCCCCTGTGGTTCTGAAGATTTCCCTTCCTGAGGATACTCCTGCAGTCCCCACCCGTGACCCAGGCCCTACTGCATCCTCCCCAGACAGCCCCACTCCCCTCCCATGCAGCCATGCTTGCCCGTGGGCCTCCTGTCCACATCTGCCCAGACCTCCTTCACTTGCAAGCTCCAAGAGCCACATTGCACAAGCAGCTGCTAGGGTCCCCGTCCCCCCCGCATACACCGGCATCTGACTGCACCCTCTCACCCCAGCAGGCAATGCCGTCTCCTGGGGAGGAAAAGCTCTCTGCAGACTACAAGCCAGTCTCCCACCCTCCGCAGGGCACTCTTGACCTGGTCTCTCTCAGCTGGATGGCACTGAGCAGCACTGCCCCAAGGCAGTCAGCTCGGAGTTGCCGCACTGCCATACAAAGGGATTTTATATTCTCTGATAGACCCCCTCCCTCCACTATAAAAGGATCCCTCCA
>NW_017729011.1:16488664-16504567 GCF_001723915.1 Gavialis gangeticus | reverse complement strand
GCCACTCCCTCACTACTAGCCTTCCTGCAGACTACAAGCCAGTCTCCCACCCTCCGCAGGGCACTCTTGACCTGGTCTCTCTCAGCTGGATGGCACTGAGCAGCACTGCCCCAAGGCAGTCAGCTCGGAGTTGCCGCACTGCCATACAAAGGGATTTTATATTCTCTGATAGACCCCCTCCCTCCACTATAAAAGGATCCCTCCAGGGGGGTTTTAACCCTTCTTGTCACCCCAGAAATAAGCAAGTTAAAGGCACATAGGAGCCACAGACCTGGGCCAAGCTTATGGGGACCTTCCTCCCAGCAGGTGCATGCATCTGGAGAGCGGTTGGGCCAGAAACGTTCTGTCCATCCAAGATGCCCCCAAGCCCCTCACTCTCATTTGTGTCGCCCAAGGGGGATGGGAGACATGTCCTGGAAGCTGGGGAGCATTCAGCAGCCAGCCTGCCTCTCTTTCCCCCTCGCACAAGTGCCTCATCTGTCTAATTGCTTCTTTATTGTTTCCCAATGACATTTTCTCCTTCGGTGTCACCCTGAAATGGTTCCTTCCCCTATTCATCCCAGCGGCAATTAATGTGCCAGGAGGGGGAAGGCGGAGAAGGGGTTGGGGAGAGAATGGCAGGGCCTGGCCTCCTCACCACACACGCCCTGCCGTGAAATTTCCAATTAGTCTGCAAATGCATCAGACGCCCTCGGCCCTGGTGGCTGCCATGTAAGACAAGGGATGTAAAGGGAATGATCAATTACCTTGGGGTTCTCCAGGATCCCGGCCTCGTAGCTTCAGACGGGAAAGGAGACCGGGAGAGAGAAAGAAAAAAATTAGTCTTCCCCAACCTAAGGCCCTGCTGGGCTCGCATGGTTCAGGCATGTGTGGCACATAAGGCAATGAAGTGGCCGGCATGTCATCCAGCTGCCCTTGCTTCCCAGCCCAGCTGACCAGGGGGTCAAGCTTTTGGCTTGAAGGACTTTTTGGCTGACCAGCAGTTTACAGCTGGGGGGTCAAGCTTTTCGCCTGAAGGACACGGACAGAGGCAGAGCGGCACTGCCCAGGGGCGAGCCGGTCGTGGGGCCACTCTCCCTGATGCTGTTAATGCGAATGTTTTGGGGGGACAAGTGCCACAGGGTCTGTCAAGGATGTTCCTACTACGTACTGAGGCTTGGAAGATAAGCAAAGCAACAGCTACTGCTACTTGGAGAGCAGGGCATGAGGAAAGAGGTTGAGGCCCGGAAACAAAGAAGGGCAGGGGCTTTCACAGACCAGTCGTGGGTCAGGATCCAGCCTGCCAGGGAGAAGAACAACCTTCTTCAATGCCCACAATGCCAGTTCTCCTGTGTTGTGTGTCTTGTGCTGTCCTCTACACCAGTCTAAGTCTTGACCAGTCCCAGCAGCACTGGGAACTGGTCGTGCCACAAGGTGCAAGAGAAAAGAGCCCAGGATGCTGGCCCCTTCTCACCCTCCAGAAGCTCTTCCCATTCCTCAGGTCTCACCTGATGTGCATGAGGTTTTCATCCATGCTCCAGGGGCTCTTGGGAGTCACCGGGACTGGGATGCCATGTTTCTGTGGACAAGAAGGGAAGATGAACTTAGAAGCTCCCGCCGTTTGAGAAAGCTAGACTTGCTTCTCCGTACGGGCTGTGGCTTGGGTCTGAAACCCCTGGGTACTGCCCAGCACCGCTGTGACCCAAATACATGCCAAGAGGGAGTTAATGGCAGTCCTTAAAAATCCCCCAGAGCCGTTCAAAGGGCTAGTGCACGTCTCTGCACCTTGAGGCCAAGGGGCACTGCGTTACTGCAGAGCGCAGAGGTGGTTTCAAGCTCAGAGACAATTCAGAGAGGATGGTCTAAGCAACACCTCGGCAAAGAGGTCTGAAGGAGCTAAGCTGAGGGCTTGGAGGCCGGGCAGAGTGGTATTACTAGCACCGACACTTCATGGAAGAGAGAGCCTGGTTCCCCGGGAATGCTCCCACGCCAGGACATCACCGGAGACTGCTGGTTAATGGTTAGCAACCAAGCTGGAGAGACAAGCACCAGCCCTAAGGCCCGCACATACATGCAGGAAGGCAACAAAATAACAAGGACGTTATAGTTTGTTCTAAAGGCCGCGATGCTGCCCAACCCCTCCAGCATGGCTCACCGCCTTCTCACACAACCCACTCCCCGGCGTGCACCCCACTTGCCCCGTCCCACCCAATTGCACACTACCACCCACTCCCTTAACATAAGACTTGCCACTGACTGGGTCAGACCATGGGTCCGTCTTGCCCAGTCTCCTGGGTCACACAGGGGCAGAAAGTGGATGTTGGAAGGGAGCGTGAACAGGGTCTCACCAGGGTTTTTTTCCCACTCTTCCTCTCCCACTTGCAGCGTCCAGCCTGTCTTGCTTTTCAGACCGTCAGGGTCCCGCAGCAACACCATCGCTGCTCAGGCCTGCACAGTGTCCACCTGGCACCCCGACTGCTTCTACCGCCACCGTGTCTACCAATGTCGGGAGCATCAGTGAGCAGGCAGACACCCTCATCCAACCCGCCAGTTCTCCACGCCACTGCGGTAGTCAGGTCAGGGATGGCTGCTGCAATGAGCCACCTGCCTAAGCGTTCACCCAGCGGCTCAGGGGGGGGTTGAGGCCTAACCTGCACAGGTGCATGTAGAGGAAGCAAGCACACTCCCAGAAAAGAAAGCCCTGGTGTGGGAAGCAGACACTTTCCCAGACTTCAGGGCTCAGAGCCGGGTGGACCAGTCTAAGACCTTTCAATGAACTCCCTCTGACCAGCAGGGATGAGTATAAATCTGCCAGACACTGGTGCGCACACAGGCTAGCAAGCGACAGAAATTCAGGGAGAATGAATTCCCTGTCCCCATCCTCCCCACCCCATCCTGGGGCCAGGATCAAATGCAAGCAGCAGAGGAGATGCAGGGACCAAGCCGCAGCATGAAGCAGGACACGGCTCTGCCCACGGTCTCTCCTGGTGTCCCAGGCTGATCCAGCAAATCCAGGGAGCTCAGCCCTGCAAAGCCCCACCTGGGCTTTCTCCCTCCATGGCACTGGGAAGCTCAGCCTCTGACATTTGGCAGCCTGATGATGAGGAGACCCTGTCCACCCTCCCACTCCCACCACCACGCTGCCCTGCCCGCTGCTTCTGATCGCTCCATTAGCTTTCAAGAGCCTGTTAGTCAATTAATGCTCTTCTTTGTTTATTCTGAATGAGCTATAATCACCAGCACAGGGTGGCCCGGAGGTAATGTTCCCTGCTAACAGCTCCACATCCCCCAACCCTCCTCCCTTGAGTCTGCACACATACACACACACATGCACACTTCACAACTTTGCTCCTGCTCCCCACCCTCATATTTTGCACAAGAATTTCATGCTTTTCCTTCAGCCCCTGATTTTCCCCATGCTAAGCAGGTGGCAACAACAAAAAAAAAAGATCCTAACAAATTGGGTTTCCTGTTCGAATCTTCTTACACACACCGAACATCAGGTTGTTTTTCCCAATTCTCCATTTTTGTTCTACCATAAGAAAAAAAGGACATCAAAGCCTTGCAGCGCTCAGCTGTTTTGCCTGGGACCCTAGAGAACATCCATGCACCGATTCCAATGTCCCACCTGTTTCAGTTGAAGTCACCAGTATGAAAGCAACCTAAATTACTCCCAGTCTATTCCCTGAATCTGTAAAAACAAAATGAAACCCATGCCTGCCCTAACCGCATGCCTAAATCTCCCTTGAATCTCACACTTGCCTTAGGCTACAGTAACCAAGAGGAAAACCATATTTCCTGGGTCTCCCCCTTACTTGGTGAAAGTTAGTCTAGCGCCACTGAAGTCTATCCTGGCAGGAGATCAGGCTGTCTATTTTTAAGACATTTTTAGCTGTGTTACTAATGCTTTTGATTACCACTACAGAAATACCTATACAATTTTCACCATTTATGCTTCTTCAGCATTGCCAGTTCCCGGTGTTCAAAACACTTAAGTCAAGCTTCCCCAAGAATCATGAGATTGGCTTAAAATCAGTTCAGTCGGTGGTGCCTTCTGATGTTTGTTTGTAGGCAGCAAGTGTCCCTCCATAACCCTGAAAGCCAGATTTTCATTTCTGACAAATGAATAAAAGCCTAATCATGAGACTCCGGAAGCAGGGACTTAGATATAAATCACCAAGGGCTGGCAATGGCACCACGCATTAGCTTCATGGATTTCACTCTACTTGGACTTTAACAGGAAAGAGCTGGGTACGTCTTACCCAAGTACATGTTTTGATTTAAAAAACCCAAATTGTTATTCATCCAGTGGATAATTTTCTTGTATTGGACTCACTTGATTAAGTCGGCGCTCTCACTTTTCCTTATGGACAAGGCTAGTACTGAGGTCTCCACAATGTTGCAGAAGTTAGGGGGCAGAAGAATTACAATCCCGGCCCTGCACTCAGAGAAATCCTTTCTAGTTGCACTGAGCATTCCCCAAAATCCCTGTATTAGGATCATGTGAATGTAAGGCCCAAACTGAGTTCATAGCATCTGGTGACAAAGACTTGGGATTACTCACACGAGCCCGTTTGGGCAGGTGTGCAGGGCCCTGCCCCTGCAAACCTTTACAAATGCATTCAGCAATACTTCCACGAGGAGTGAGAGTCCCAAAGGGTCGAATTTTCCCTCCAGCCAGACCCTGTGTGACTAAGTGAAGTGCGCACCTCAGTGATTAGAGCAGTAATTCTCAACCGAGGGCCGTGCAATATTAGCACTGTTAGGTGTGCAAACACCTACGCACAATCGATGCACAAGATCAACCCAGAAATTTCACATAGGAATCCTTACTTTCAAAACTAATTTCCAACCTGTTGTGGTCTTTCTGAGCTTGTTGCAACAAAAGAATTGCCCTATTATTTTCAAGAAACCTGTGAGAGCTAAGCGCTGTCATTTTCTGACAGGTGCTTGGAGTCTACAGGGGTGACCTGAATCTAAAAAAGGTTGAAAACCACTGCATAAAAGGATCAGGCCCCAAAATAAGACTGAGATTGTGGTGGGGAGCAGATTTCTTCAGCTCTCAAAAGGGACGGGATACCGGAGAGGCCAGTGGTGGCTGATCCGTCTTAAAGTCTCCCCCCGTTCTAACGTCCTCCCTGCAAATAGGGCCCCAAACAGTGGCGTCTCTCTCTCTCTTTTTCATTTCTTTTTTTTTTTCCTCAAAAAAAGAGACACGTGTTCCATTTTCCATATAATAAAAACACAGCTCTCCTAATAACTCCACTACTTGACAATTTGTTTGGCAACATATGGGAAGCTCTTGTAAACTCCCCTCTTAATAATAAAACAACAGATGGCAAACACAATCCTCAACACGCAGCACTCCGGTCTTTAATGGGATGCGGAGGCCTCTCTCTCTGCTCTTAGCGCTCCACGTGGCGCTTCCCCTCCAACTCAGCACCTTGGCTTCACGGATATTATCCAGCCAGCCTAGACGGCAGCTATTTAAAAACTGAAGCAATTTTCTGGTTTATGCACAGAGCTGCTTTTTTCCTTTTGATTGATTGAGCCCACTTGTCAAGCATTTCCATGAAGTCGCTAAAAAAGAAAGGTACCCTGGTGGGCACTTAAGGAACCTGATGCAAAACTTCTAATATGTTTTATTGCAACTTGTACTTCAAAAAGGAAGGGACGACAAAAGGGAAAATGTATTTGCTTTGTCTATTACGCAAGCCATTGAGCTAGGACCAGTTTCCTCAGAAAGTGGATTACAATTAACATCCAGGTAATTATGGGCCATTTAAAAAAAAAAAACCCCACAATCATGCCCCTGAACAACAGCAAGGATCTCATGCAGAGCCAGCCTGAATTCCCACAAGGAACGGGAGCGGTTGTGCTCCGCTCAAATCCAGAGCACCCTCGAATTAGAATATAAAAGGCTTTGCCGCAAGATGGAATCAAGACAACTGATGTACGGAGAGACCCCATCCCCAGTTAAGCCAATCCAACCATCCCATTGACTTAATGGGAGTCCAGATTCTGCCCTGGAGCTCTATGGACCTCATTCCCCAGGGCCCTGTATTGTGTGCAGCCATAATGCCAGTGTCAAGAGGGCATAAAGCACCTCCTTTCTGATTTCAGCTTGCACTGGCATAAGTGATTGTGCATGATGCACGATGGCAGAAGCAAACCCCTGGACCTCGGCTCCCCAGGGATGGGGCTCTTCCCTTCACCTGCCCTGCCACGTTACATTGCAGGAGACGGATCATCTCCTCTGCCCAGCACAGTGGGGCCCCAGCCTTGATGGAGGCCTCTAAATGATACTGGGACACATGGGTTTGTTCTACATTTCTCCACTCCTGCACACACTGCAGGGGAGGTTGCAAAGGCATGTGTTCTGCCCCTGGGTACGGAGGGAGCGCTCGATGCTGCCACGCAGCGATGCCTCCCGGCCTCTTAAGGAGGCAGGAAGGGAGCCCACTCCGTTGGTGGATAGACAGCGCAGAGAAGGGACCAAAACGGAGGAAGCAGCCTACATCAGGAGCAAAGGGCGAAGAGGAAGGACCCAGGTCACGGGAAGGGAGCCTGTACCTTGGCATACTCCATCAAGTCGTTGCGTCCTTTGAAGCGGTTGTAGAACTCCGGCATCCTCCAAGGAGCGATGATCTGGAGGAAGGAGCAGAGACAGGGTCAGTCCGGTTGAACCACAGCCCTTGGCTACCTTTGTGGCCTGCTGAATCCCAGCCACAAGAGGCAGGTGGCCCAACCATCCTGGTCCCTCAGCCGCAGCTTTTCCGACTCTCAAACGGTTCCCAGGGGTTGATCCCCTTCACAAGCGTGCGACAGGCCTGCGGTGCTGAGATCCTGACCCAGGGGCTCACAGTGGGCATCAGCAGGCCTGAGAGAGCCCCTGTGAGCAAGCCAGCTGGGGACGATGGCCAGAGGCTGAAACGTGGCCAGGAGACCTACTTGGCTGAGAGTGCTGCATCCACGGCACGTGGCACCTATCCAACTTGACAAGGCACCCGGTGTAACAGGCAGAAGCAATGCGGAAAGGGGCCTTCACCCTGCTGCAACAAGCCAGGGCTCAGACCAATAGCAGGTGAGTGCAAGACCTCAGCCCCAGTCGCCCTCCTGCCCAGTACCTTCCGGTGAGAAACAAAGACATTCATGCACCCTGATCAGCCTTGTAAGCAGGGAAAAGCCTTCTCCTTCTCTCCCCCTTTAAAATACAGCACTGGAGAGCCAAGGCTGGTGTCTAACTACAGCTCTTTCCGGAAGATCTTCTTCCAGCCCTACAAGTGCCTCAGCCCCGACATAGGGAAGCTATGTCTACTGGCAAGAAGAGAGGTCAGTCCCCATGGCCCATTGGATCCCTCTGCCCTCAAACAGGGGTGCGAGCACCATCAGGGACTCACAATCACATCTCATCTTGTCTGCTTGAAACTGGCACCAGTGCGGAGCAGCCCCCGCACTGGTTAGCGGGGCCCTCCAGGCTCCGCTTGCCCCCAACAGACATGGATCCAGCCTATCTTTTAGTCGCTACTGTATTGACTGCCGAGCCCTGCATAGAGAAGCTTCCTCCCTAATTTCAATGCATTGCTTTGCACCCCACCAAAACCTGAGGAGGGACAGAACTAGGTCTTATCTTACTTACTGCTGCTCCATGGATATCTAAGGAGCAACCACTGCTGGCATTAGCAGGACCCTAAAGATGGGACTGGAGGTGTTTTACTGCGATGCAGTGAGCACCGTATCCAGCTTGATGTACACCTTGCTGGGGTCATCTGACCCCAGTGCTCTTTCCTGCCATGGCAGGGGGTCAGACTAGATGATCTGCTCAGGTCCCTTCCGACCCTAGAAACTATGAAACTATGAAGAAGCTTTCGCATCTACCTTGAGATGAGGCTGAGGAGTGGACCCACCTCTGGCCCACCCCAATCCCAGGACTCCCGTGGCTCAAATAAAATGAACCCAAACCAATGCTCATTTGGGGGTGTCACAAAACCTGGGAGCATGGCCACATTTTGAGCCCTCTAACCTTTCTCCTTGAAGACACCCCAGAGAAGAGTCTGCTCTCCCCACTCTTCTGCAGAAGACCCGCTGCTCCCCGCTTTCTCCGCAGGACCCCCAGACCCCTCACCATTTTGGAAGAACAAATCTAACACACCCCAACCTCCAGCCAAAAATAACACACGCACAAAGCTCCTCTCCCGCCTGGGTTGGTAAAATTCCTAGAGCAGGGAGTACTGCAAAGGGATGCTCATAGCCTGAAGCACAGACCACATCCATTGGCAGATTTAATCTCACCAGACAAAGGTGGAGTAACCCAAAACCCTTGCAAGCTGCCACTGTAACCCTAACGAGCAGCAGAATATGCCAAGACGGGGGGAGGGAGAAGCATCCATTATCCCACCAGCCACTCAACACAGCTGCCTTGTTACTGTTTGTTTCACGGTGTCGTGGTGTTTGGGGTAAAAATAGGTCAATTAAAGATCATTACAGCCCCCTCAAATGCCAAAACGTCACCTCAAGCAGCTGGCGGCTTGTTAAAGAAAAACGCAATCGCTTTGAGTCTGTGTTAAAAAATAAAAATTCCCCGCAGCCGACTACGCGGAGCCTCAGCAATGCTGCTGGAGGGCTAGGGAGCAACCTGGGGACCCCGCCGGGGCCCGAACGTCTGCCTGATTCTTCTGCATGTGGGAAGCACTAACGGGACCGTTTCACACATGTCCGGGCATCCAAAAACACCACTGGGGAAGAGAACAAACCAGGCCCTGAGCGAGGCAATTCAGCTGCAGTTACTGATCAGAACGGAGAATATCTAGTAACCTTTTGCACAAGGAACGGGAACATGTCACCAAGACAGCTGTGTTTGGTGACGGCTTGTCTTCTCGCATAGACCATCCTGGCGACAGCACCACGATGACCCTGTTACGTTTCTGTCCGACTCGCATCAGCACCCGGAAGCATGGGTGCTTGGATCTCGTGCAGGGATAGGACGCAAAATTGGGTCTTCGGGGATAGGACGGAAAATTTAGAAATGAGCCTAAGCTGCCAAACTGAGGTCTGGATTCACACTTGGCCAGAGCGTAGATGCCAGGGGTTTGAGTTAGGCTCATTTTTGCTGGCAACATTACAGACCAGGGGAGATTTATGCCACAAGAAGAGCATCTCATGCCATGATATCATGGCATCTCCTGTCTCATCCAAAACATGGAAAAGCAGAGACAGCTGGGAACATTGTGAAGACCCATGCAGGCTTATTTTAAGGATCATCCTGCAGTGTGGCCCAGGGGTCTAGGCAAAGGTGAGGTTGACTTCCCAGGCTGTGACCAAAGGAGATAAAAGCAACAAAAAAAGGTGCTTGATCCAGTTCCATTTCTTGGGGCCTCGAAAAAAAAAAATCAGCCCTGAAGACTACTTGGAGTTCACTCACCCAGGGGAAGGGTCCAGGCTTCATGGAGCATTTCTGGACCCTATATTAAGCAGAAATGCTAGGAAAACATTTTTCATCAAGCCTTTCAAATGCGAAGGCTACAGCAACACTGGAAACATTTTAAAATGTTTTCCACAACATTTTAAATGAAAAACCAAGGCCCTCCGCTTTATTTTTAAAGATTTTGTCAAGAAAAAGGGTTATTTTTTCCCAGTTTCCCCCCAAATTGTCCCTACTAGACAAGCAAAGAAAGGAAGGGGAGACTGAAAGTAGGGAGGAAAGAAAGGAAAAAACAGGGGAGCTTCCCATTTCTAATCATGGGAAAATTCAAAAGAAGGAAAACCTCTCATTGAGGGAGAAGAAAAAGATTTCCCTTCACTAAAAACAGTCTTGAATGAAATTATTATAGCCAGCTCCAACACAAACACTCTGAAAGGGGCTACGGTGGCAGAGTCGGCACTCATGGCCACTCATTTTGCAGGTGATGCCCTGGAGACCAGGCCTGGAGACCAGGTCAAAGAGAAGTGGAAGCATGGACCCCTTGGAGATTCCTCAAGGTAGATGTGAAAGGTGTGAAAGGCTTTTCCATGGCCCATACCATACCACAGAGAGTGAACCCAAGCACTCAAGAAGCATCTCAAGTACAGAGTAAACCTGCAAACAAGCATTACGGACCCTTCCCCATGCCAGTCATGTGCCCCAAAGGGTGCCCAGGTCTTCACCAGGCTTGGTGGAAGTCTGCAGTCCTTACCTTGATCTTAGGGCACAGGGCGTAACAGGTCAGCTCAAACCGAATCTGGTCATTCCCCTGCAACAGAGAAGAGGTGGGCTGAGGACAGTCCTGTGACTAAGCCCCATCCCTCATGTTCAAACATCATGCACAGGGCTGCGAACTTGGACACAGGTGGTGGCAGCATCCCAGAGCAAGGCAACATGAATCAGGTCTCTCTGGTCTCCTCGGAGCTGAGGTCAATATGGAGCCCAAGGCCCAGTTGTGCCCCTTCCCCAGCAGATATTCCCCCTGGGGCCAAGGTCTAGGGCTATGCACCCCAGCTCCGACCACTGCAGCTCGTAGGGAGAGGGCTTTGGGACAGCACGGGGGAAAGGGGATGAGACAGGAAACTCCGGGTGTGTTAAGAACAGTACTGCCTTGTGCATTTGCCAAGCCATTTGCAAAAGCAAGCAAGAGAACCAGTCAATGCCAAGCTGGGGCATCGTCGTGCAGCACAGGCAGTCTTTGGAGCACTTGCTTTCCCTGGCTGAGCTCGTGAAAGCAAAAGCCCAGGGGTACTGAAGGCTTGTGAGCCAGATCCTCAGGTGGTGTAACTCCATTGCACCAACACAGCTCCACGAAGTTACACCCGCTGAGAATCCAGCCCAGTGACTCTCCATCTTCTCATCCCATCCAATGAAGGCAAAGCAGAGGAAAGGTCTGCAGATCCAAACTGAGGAAAAGAAACTACAGGAACGGTAGCACTGCAATATCAGGGGCCCATAATGTGTACAGCAGTGCCTGGAAACAAGAGATGCTGAATTCCAAGCAGGAGCGAAGGCCTGTTTGTCACACTGCCCCCCCTGCTTTATTGTGTGCCCACGAACACATGACAAAAACGCTCTTATTTACCGGGACAGCAGCTAATGGGCAAGTGGCCCCCTGACTATATCAATGTGAGAGCATGAGAGCCAGCGAGACCCAGACAGTATCTGTCTCTAATTAACCTCCTCTCTCTGTAATCCCTAACCCATCTGTTTTAGAATTACTGGAGACGACAAACGCTGGCTCAAAGCCATGCCGCAGCCATATCGCTCTGTCCATCTCTGCCTCCGCTCTCAGCCAGGCACACGGCAGAGCCGAGAAAAACACAGCTCAGTGCTGCTGCCCAGCCATGACAAGAGCCGTGTTGCAGGGTGAGGTGTGCACACACGTATGTTTGAGCTGAACCAAAGGTATAAGGCACGTGCAGGAGTTGCCCTTTGCTGTGGCATCAGGCAGTGCTAACCGTGAAGCCGGTCGCCATACAAGCAGCCTCTCAATAGGAGATCCCATCCAATTGGGATGAATAAACCTGCCCCAATCCTGCAGCAACTTGGGAGCTGCTCAGGACTTTGATTTGCACACAGAACTTCACAGCCGCTGCAGGGAGGGAAGCCAGACCCCCCTAAGTCAGGAGAACCAGCCTCTGAGCTAAAAGAGCATTGCCATTGCCTGCCAGTGGTATAGGACCTGTGGCTGGTAGCTGAGAAGCTCCGTCCCCATTTGGTAGAAGGCAACTTTATCCAGCGCGTTACCCTAGGTAACTGATGCCTCCATAAGCTCCCGGAAGCAAATCATGCTCAGGCAGAGGCAGGTAGACATCCCCTATTTGAGACAGAAAATCAGTGCAAGAGCAATCTGGCTCATAGGCCATTCACTGGTTTCAGTCATAAACAGCTTGGGTTATGTAGGCAGCTGGACCCGCAAAGGGGAAGGAGATCTTGAAACAGAGGCCTTTCCTACATAGAGAAATGTTCACCCTACAGCAGCGGTTCCCAGGCTGTGGTACAGGTACCGCCAGTGGTACACAGACAACCTGTCAGTGGTATGCATTGACAGTTTTATTATAATTACTTTATATGACACAAATTTGCTGGTGGCACTTAAGGTTGAACTGAAAAAATTGCTGGCGGTACTTAAGGCTGTATTGTTTTAAATTGGTGGTGTGCAATCTGTCAGAGTCTGGGAACTGCTGCCCTACAGTACACTGGGCCCTGCAGACAGGCTCAGCTCCCTCTGGGAACACCCCTCACTGGGAAAAACCAGTGGCCTTTTTTGGTTTAGCTCCTGTTATTTCCAATATCAGGACATCCATGAATTTCCACCTCCCTAGGAACAGGCCCTGAGTCTGAGACTCCAGCTACCACGGGCGATCTCTGTGGCTTTAACTCGCCCCAACGTGAGCATGAGCTCGGGGCAGGGCTAACAGTTCATCTGTGCCCATCTCTGGATCAGCCCTGCAGAGAGGGCAGGACTGTGCATGGCATGACCGAGCCCTTCCTAGGTGGCCAACGGAGGTGCTTTCATGCCTTTAGCGAGCCCTCTCCACTGCACCACAGGCACGTGTCACCCCAGGGATGCATTTAATGTTACCACAGGTATTTTTAGAGGGATGGATTTTCAAAAATAGCTGACGACCCCATATGCACTCAGCCTGCATGACTCTTGCTAAATGTGTCACTGAGACATCTTGAGGGCTTGTCTAACCCAGGCTCACCAAAATGACTATGTATTGCTTTGGACTGCGAGCCTTAAAGGAAAAAAAAAATGATTACTGAAGCTAACCCAGGCTTACAAGACAACCTGAAAGTCAAACCGGGACAATGCAGAGTAAAAGCGACACACCAACACAGGCTGCCCAGTCTGTACAAATTCAGTGGCAGTCCAGATGTGGGCAATGCCAAAGGCATTTAGGCACCAAGCCCTCTTTGTGGACCAGGCCTATGTTCTAAATCAGAACAGGTCACAGAGGGCTCCCGATTCCCTTGCAGGCAGGGACGACTCACAGGACCCAGGTCTGGAGGTCTAAGGGGACAAGCTGCAACAGTGAACCTTGAAGAAACCTTCATCTTCTTTCCAGGGAGCTGGGAGAGGAGCATGAAGGTGTTCCAGCCGCCTGCGGAGGGTTTAGATTGAGAGTGTGGTCGGGGGTAGAAAGGTAAGAAAGGTTTATTGACTTAAGAAAAACACAACTACGCGTAGTAACAAGACAAACGACGACAGACAAAAGCAATTCGCATCGGCAACTTATTTGCAGTCCCTCTGATGCTCGATACACAGCAAGCTTCTTTTTCCACAAAGTTCAGTGAGGTCAGGCGTCCCCAGACAACGCTGTCTGAGGGGTGCCAGGAAGGACCCTGGAATGCAGTTCTTGGGGTCCTTGAGGTCCACAGGCCCACTGATCTAGGCAACAGCTAACTAATCCTTTTCACAGAGCTGCATCTTCCTTCTGAATTGTTTCCAAATATTTCAGCTAATTTATAGCTTTTGAAGGACACTGATAACGTACAACCACTTAGTTTCCTTTTTCTTCAACTGTCCTTAGACTGACCAATAGCAGTACAAGCCTTGCATTCTTTTGATAAGGTAATTTTAACTGTGCCACAGGGCCTTACTACTTCTAGGCTCTGCTAAATTTGCTAGGCCTTACTTTATACAAGGCCTCACTACATCTTAAACTATAATTAGGCTTTTAGCAACAACTTATAGCTTAATATCTAAACAAATACAGGAAAACACTTGGTCTAATCTTCACAGAGCCTTCAGCAAGCACTTTTGTCACACAGACATACTTTTCAGCTGCCACAGAAGGCACTGAGGAGGATGGCTGTGTAGGGAGGAAGATCATGGAGTGTGAGATGGGGGGTGGGGGGGAGTTGATGGCTTGCTCGATTGTGGACACCCTTTCATCTTAATTGGTCCTTGCCAACGAGCCCCCTGGCAAGAGCTGTCTAATGAGGCCAGGTACCTTGGTGCAGGAGGGTGGGAGCAGCTCAGGGAGCTATTAGTCCTTTTTAGGGAATAGAGATGAGTGCCCAGTTTCCACCGCCACTAAACAGGATACCCTCCCCTCGCCCCCCCTGTTCCCACAACCCAGGCCCAGCGGATGCATTTGCTGCTGGTCCAGGGAACCCCCTGGGACTATTACACACGTGCACATATGAAAGTACATACACCAAAACACTAATTTCCCTTACAGGCCCAAAACACGTCCATCTGCTCCTGAGACAAGGGCGCTGCAGATGGTGCGCATTTAAGATGCTGGAGCCCCTGCTGCTGCCGCAGCCGGGAACAGCGCATTCCCGGGTCAGGTTACCAGCACTCACCTCCTCCTCCCCAAACCATTAAGCTGAGGAGAAGACAGACTTGGCAGAGGCTCAGGGTGCTGCTTCCTGGCTACTCAGAGTCAGAGTTGGTGGGGGAGGGAGGTTGGCTTCTGCAGTGTCAGTCCACGGAGGTGACTTTTTAGCGGGGGGCAGTGGAGGGGAGCTCAGTGCAGAAGCAAGGGTATTTGGGGGCTGTATCACTCAAGCGCAGAGCATGGCAGCCAAGCAGGCACGGCATCTCTGGCTCCAGAGCCATGCAAGTGAATCCTGCTGCATGATGTGTGCCACCAGGAATGGGACTTGGCCCTTCAGGCTGAGGCATCAAGGGATGCTGGCCCCATCCACTGTGAGCCTCTGAACCGACTTTTTGGATCGCTCAAGAGCACCCTCCAGTGGACGGCTTAAAGAGGAGCAAACAGAAAGGGTGACACCTGCCCAAGGGGATGTAGCAAGGCGCATGGGAAAAGCCTGTGCAGGGAAGCTGCACCACATAAGTGGCTCCCTATCCTCCACAGGTGACAACCACTTTCGGAAGAACAATGAGACTGAAGAGCTCTATCCTAACAGACATCCCTCGAGATGCTGCCCCTCCTGCTTCTGAGCCTTAATCCATTGCCTGTTGCACCCTACAGCAGCAAGCTCTTCAAACCCTCTGCTGAGGCCTTCTAATAGCAATCGCCCCCTTCCTAGCTTGTCCCGTTGTTTCTCCCTTGGGCAGGGATGGTTAACTCAGATTGGGCCCTCCTCCCTCTTCCTTTCGGTGGACTCTGGAGGTCTGATACACCTCCCGACTTCCCACGGCACACCTGGAGATCTCTGACTAGCATCCAGCCTGGAAACAACTCAGTGGTTTTAGATGGGTGAATACAGAGAAGCATCTTCTAGCCAGCTCTGTGTCCTCCTCGCTGGAGGCAGAGTGAATGTCCACCACAGACCACGACAAGTGCACATGGTGCATGCATGCCCAGAGGAGAGAGGATGCAGGTGGTGGAGGGGACATACCTATGCTTACAAAGTGTTTCCACCATCAGGGCTGCATCAGAGCAGCACCGAAAAAGCTAGTCCCAGGCTAGAAGAGAAGCAAGGGTTGACCGTGCTGCAGGAAAGCTCCATCTCAGTCTAGAATGAGGAAGAAGGAAGGAAGGAAGGTGACGTCCCTCATTGGTTTTACACAGGCAGGTTCTCTGGACCAGCAGCCAGGCCCCACCGTGCCACTCTGTGGTCTCTGTCTGCCTCTAGCGGGGGAATCTCCATATTGCCACCATTTGTGCTTGCTCTTTGCTGGCTGGGGAGCAAGTCACCCACCTCCAGAATGGCAATGCAGGGTCCTTGCCCCCTCTAGTGGAAAATGCTGGCCAAAAAAACTTCCCCCAATGTGGTGATCAATGCCGCCCCGTCTCTCCCGAAGAAGGCTGGATAGATTTGCACCGTACAGACTAACCAAAGTAGATAGCTAGCTGGCACAAGCTTTCCCAAGTTCAAGCTCACTTCATCACCTGTGCCTCCCATCTCTTCAGGGCAGTCCAAATGAGGAGAACCAGCCCCACCTGCTAACCCTCAAGCAGTTGGAGCAGAGCTTTCAGGTGAGGAGAGAAAAAGATTAGTCCTAAAATAAAAGGAGGGTGGAAGGTACTGGTATGACT
>NW_017729011.1:16475421-16483664 GCF_001723915.1 Gavialis gangeticus | reverse complement strand
GCTCACTTCATCACCTGTGCCTCCCATCTCTTCAGGGCAGTCCAAATGAGGAGAACCAGCCCCACCTGCTAACCCTCAAGCAGTTGGAGCAGAGCTTTCAGGTGAGGAGAGAAAAAGATTAGTCCTAAAATAAAAGGAGGGTGGAAGGTACTGGTACGACTTAAAAACATCCATTTCTGCATCGCCTCTCAGAACTGCAGCAGCCCTGAGCTGCAGAAGTGGGCAGTCCTGCCCCTCAGCACCTCCCCTAGTGCCACACCTTGCCCGCAGCACCCGCTTCCACAACTGGGGCCCAGGCAGCAAGAGGGGCCATTGGCTGCACTGCTGCCCGGGTATCCTCCAGCCCTGACGGCCTCAGCACCACCGCTGGAGCATTCCCCACGCACCAGACACATGCAATCACATGCACCCCCCCAGGAGAAAAACAAGCTGTTCCAGATCAGAGATTTGCAGCAATTTTCTCCTTCCATCTCCCTTGGAATATGACCAGTGAGGTCAAAGGAAGTCCTTCTTTATCCCCCTTGAAGCATGCCTGGGATGTTTTTATCCTAAGAGCAGATTCTGCCCAGAATTGACTGCATGTGGGAGTTTCCATCCCCGGGGACATTTAATATTTCCAAATTTATTAAAGACCCCGAGTAAGTTAATATATCCTGACATGGAAGAGACAATTCAGAAGAGTCTCAGCTTGGAAGTTTGGATTCAGTGCATCTACACATGCACTTTAATGCTCATTGGCCTATTTTAATGTACATTAAAGCATCACTTTAAATACCATGCTACTTAGTTAATGCTCATTAAAATAGGCTAATGCACAGTAAGTGTCACTTAAAAATCATGATCTTTAATTAATGCGCATTAAGATAGGCCAATGCATATTTTCTTAGTACTTTACAATGGAAGTACTAGATTTAATGTGTGTTAACTAAAGCACGTTAATGCATGCATGTTAATGTAGACGCGCCCAGTTTTGACTTTAATCTACATCCATTCAGCTGCACATCATGTCTATAGAAGATGTTGTCCCAAAAACCTCATGCTCCCATTTCTCCTCTCTGAGCCAGGCTCCCAGGCCAGTCCAACAATGTGCCACAGCTATGGCACTTCAATAATGCACCATGGCAATGGGTATAATGGCTGAGGGAAGTGCATTCTGGGAAATGTAGCCTAGTCTACTAAAATTGCCAGGAGGCATCAGGACAACTCAGGCAGGCACAGGATTCATATCAGATAGCCCAAAACACTTTGGTTCAGCTCAACAGCCCCAAATATTTTGTCCTGGTTTCCCAAAGGATAAAAAAAATGAAGAAGTATGGTAACATTTTACTTGGGAAACCTGACATTTTTTTCAAGCTACATTTTCCATTAAAAAATATGGAAATAAAATTCCCAGCCAAGAGTCCTAGAGAAGGGACACATGTAACCTTGACCAAATCATCTTCCTATGTCCCTGGTTACAGGGTGAAAGAGAAGGGAGCTCATGTCGCCCAGGGGATGGGGGTGGCAAGCAGGCTAATTCCCCGACACAGTAAAGGATCCAGGTCTGTTTGGAAGGTGGCAACAAGTGCTTATTGCTGCTCTGTAATGACCCAAGGAGACAGCTAAGAGTGTGATGGATGACCACAAATTGCATTTCAAGGCCCAAATGTATCCGAGCTGGTCCTTGGGGAAGCTCCATGCTCACCCATCAGGGAATCCCATATTCACAAGCACCCAAAACCCAACTTAGACTAAGGTAAACCTCTTCCCTTCCTTTACCTTCCCCGTGGCTCCATGGGAGACGTACTGAGCCCCTTCCTTCTGGGCGATTTCCACCTGCTTACGTGCAATGCAAGGCCTGGCCAACGAGGTGCCCAGGAGATACCGGTCCTCATACAGGGCATTGGCCTGGACTGCCAGCCAGATGAACTCCTCCACAAATTCCCTGCTGATGTCCTCGATGTAAACCTGCAGAAGGAGAAAGCCCCAAGCAATGAGAGTGGCCTAGGAAACTCCTATCGGCATAGGGTGCTTGGAACTGGTGGGGATGGTCTATTTATCATTAGACCTCACCCTGCTCCACAGCGTCCCACTGGCTGCACCCATAGTCCTCATTTTTTTTCTCAGACTCCAGAAAGATCCAGCTACATTTTCTTCGAAGAATGGGCCCAATTCATCCCTGGTGCAGCATCATAAAGTTCAATGGATGGTGTAACGGTACTAGTACAACTAATGAGTCAAATGAGAATTTTCCCTCTTCTAGTGACTTGTAAAAGGTTCTGCATCAACAGCTCTGGAAAACAAACCACTCCAAGAACAGATATTTGATGGCAGAAACTTCTTTATGGCACCCAATGCCCCCAAAATGGAGTGAATCCAAATCCAGCTGTCCTTGTCTGGGTGCAACCAGCAGCCTATTCCTCCATATGCAACCCCTGGTACCCACCAACACCTCAAGGGCATCTTCTGATATTTAGAGGCAGGAAGAGAAAGTTTTAGAGGAACAATTTTAAAAAACCCAAAAAATTATGGCAGGAAAAGGATTTTTTAAAAACAGGGTAAAATAAATAGATGAAGAGGAAAAGAAACAGGGAATGAGAGAAAGCATAGGAAAGAGGTGCTGACATTTAGATGGAAGAGAAGAGAAAACAGGACAGGAACTTGGGTAGAAGCTAAAGAAGAGATAGCCTTTAGTTCCTGCTCCAGGAAGATGGATCCTAAACTTCCCAGGCCAAAAGCTTTGCAGGCTGGCATCCACCTTCATCATCCAACTGTGGGTTGAGAAAGGGGAGAGGAACCCCATGAAGCACTTCTTACAACTTGGGAACCCCTGCTATGGAGAGCTGGCTCCATGCAGTGCTTTGCACCTGGGCGTTAACAGCAGCTCGGTAATCTGTAGGTGAGAGGAATCGCCGGAAATGCTCCTGGCTTCATGCAGGAGGAAGGGTAGCTGGCCATCCTTACCAGAGGTGGCCCAGCTCTGAGGCTGGAGATGGCCCCCCCCGTTTGAGTGCGCAGGTCCCAATGGCCCAATGGGGCCATAAGGCTGCATAGATGCACCACACAGACTGTGTGGGGGCATGAGGGATGGCCCCCCTTCTGGTGGCAGGGCACACAGAGGAAGTAAATAGCTGTTTAGCATTGCAGGGACAGCAGCTCTCCCACCGCCCAAATGGCAGAGGTCTAGATTCATGGTCCAGAATCCCAGCCCAGCCCCCCTGTGCATCGACTACGTATTTTATTCAGTACTCCTGCCCTCGATCTGCCGGGGAGGGCTCATTACTTTAGCCCCTGCCAGGACCTGCAGGTCTGTTGCCCTCCTCGGCATGAGAGGAGGGAGAGGCCTTTGAATAACACGGAGCAGCACAGGAGATGCTGGGGGCTGGCGTTACCTTTTTGGCTCCCAGGCTCAGCGCTTTCTTTCTCGCCTCTTCGAAGTTCTCATTCTGCCCAATGTTGGCCTGGAAACGAGAATGAGAGAAAGCACAAGAAGTGAGGACCTGGAACGTGAACTCAACCCCGCCAAGCTCTGGCCAAGGAGTCTCCAAGACTGTGGAGCAAGGAGGAACCCAGAATCCTCTGGCCTTATCCCACGGGGAAAGATGACCCCGAAGGGCAGAAGGCTCCAGGCTATGGCGGGGTTAGAGTGGAGGTCCCGCTTGCCCCAGCTGCATGGCTAGAGGACACCCCTACCTGACAGCGAAGGCTGCCCTCAGCCAGGGGAGATCCCATTCACTGCCCGGGCTGCTGAGACACGTGCCGGGAGGACTCCAACCCCGTTCCTGCGATGAGCCCAAGCCCGAGGATGTACGGCTGTGCCGGTGACCCTTGCCCATCGAGCAGTGGGAATGATGCTCCACTCTGTTTGCTATTAACCTTTACCAGCCTCCCCAGGCCATGCATGGCCACATCCCCTTTTCTGCTGTGACCCAGCCATTAAATCCCTGCTGCCACAACAATCCCTGACCCAGAGTCCAGGCTGATTCTCATGACCCCCTGCCAGCTGGATCAGTGCCTGGTCCCTTGGCACATACCCAGCTGGTCTCTGCCACTCCAGGAGGCTAATAGGGAAAGGGTTGGCAATTGGGTGCATTCCCCTGGAACCCATTAATGAGGCCTCACACCTGCCCATTTCCCACCTGGCATAATGAGATGCAGCCCATAGCTCTGCTAGGCCACGGGGGGAATGCTGGGGTCCAGTGGCCCATCCCCAGGGAGGGTGGTCACACCTCTCTCTTGCTGTACAGGGAGGGTGTCCCAGCCCTAGCAGGCTCCTCCATGGCCCCACATGTTCTGAGAAGCGTTATATTATACAGAAAGCAACAGAGCATTGCTGCAGCCTCAGCTGCCATGCGAGCAGAGCTCAAGGAGCACTGGGGTGCAAACACCGCTGTGATTTGTAGAGTCCAGTCAACCCGTCCCCCCAAGCAGATCCCCCCCTGCTCCTGCTGTCACACCAGGCTCTGCCCCTGCCAGGCAGAGAGAACAGAAGCACTTGGCTGCTGAGAGCCCATCACACACCCTGCCTTGCCCACCCGAGGGAGACAGGCTAGCAAAGCCAGGGAGCACAGGGAGACAGGCTGTAGCTTCTTACCAGGTAAGCAATCACATCATAGCCTTGCTCCTTCAGCCAGACCAGGATGCAGGAGGTGTCCAGGCCGCCGCTGTAGGCAAGCACCACCGTGCCCTTGGACTGAGACATGGTACCTGGGGGAAGCAAGGGAGCACAGTCATGCCCCAGCCACCACGCTGGGACAGCCAGGGCTCTGCCACCCAGCACTAGGTGGAGAGAGACTGGAACCTGACAGATGCCCTCATGCTGCAAGGCCATCAACCTTATGCCCATTTTACATAGCGGGGAAACCAAGGCACGGAGCGGGGAAGTCACTCAGCGAATGAATGGCAGAGCCGAGACTAGGAACCCAAGTCCAACTCCCCATGCTCCAAGCACAAGGTGATGACCTCTCAGTGCAGGGATGCCTGGCTGGCATCTCACGCATACCCCCAAAGCAAACATTTATTTCCTACAAGAGAAAAAGCTCCTCTTGCCCTTGAAGGGTGGTGGGGGGCAGCACCAGAGACAAAAAATCATCTAGCTTTCCCCCAACACCCTCCTGGTCCAGGCTGCTCTGGCTTAGCTCACAGACCGGAGGAGCCTGCTAGGGGAAATGGCACAATGTGGCAGGAGACAAAAAACAGCCCAGCAGACAGATTCATTTGGACTGTGAGAGAGCGTCTGGATCGTCAGAGGAATGAAGAACTGCTGGAGAAGGGCCAAGGCCCCTGACGGAGCAAGCACTGGTGAAGTACCAGGGACCAACAGGTCGTAGAGAGCTGCTGCTGCCATGGGCAGAGGGGTTAATGGAGGGGGGAAGTCTTGGGGCATGCTCTGCAGTAGCAAGCAGCAAACTCATAGGACCATGGTCATGCATTACAGAGCCTAACCCCAGGAGATGGGCATGGGCAACACTGGACCGGCACGTGCCACTGGACCCCTCACTGGATGGGACCAGGGAACAGGCCAGATGTGGGTCACTTCACTAATGACCCCAGGCTGTAGCAATGGGCCCAGGGGTGGGTTTCTTTGCTGCTGCAGCTCCATGTCACGTTAAAGCATGCCTGACAGCAAAACCCAAAACCCCACCAAAACACCCGGTTTGCATGGGAAGGGAGATCAAGCAATGGAAAGGAGAGCAGCTAAGGACGAGGCACGTCAAGCAGCAGGGCACAGTTACCTCCGCTCCGATGGCTGACCAGGACCTTCGGGCTCCTTCCTCAAGCACTCAGCAAACTCTCTGCAAAGGAACCAAGCAAGTGAGACTGCTGCAGCCAAGTGTGTCCCCTGGAGACCCCAGGGACGTGCGATTGAGATGGAGTTCGGAGTGAGACACGGAGGCACAACCAAGCAGGGCTGGCAGCTTCCAGGACAGTGCAGGGTCCTGATCCCGCACACGGCGAGCAGAAATGGAGACCCTGCCCTAGCAGGGAAGTGCAGTGGCCCACCAGGTGCAGCTGGTGCCCCCCTGCAGAATCCAGCCAGCTGCAACCTGCTCCCCAGGCCGGGATGATGCATTTGCTGCACAAAAGACGCCACAGCCTGCTTCCTACTGACATGGACACGATACTACAGCATCCAAGGGGCTCACACAGATGCGTCCACCAAACAAGTGCCT
Organism: Gavialis gangeticus; assembly: GCF_001723915.1. NCBI lineage: Eukaryota > Metazoa > Chordata > Crocodylia > Gavialidae > Gavialis > Gavialis gangeticus. The sequence goes on along the minus strand of NW_017729011.1, from coordinate 16,477,512 downwards.
GATTATTACTGCTTTAAGCAACGAAGCCCCCACTGGGCAGGGGAAGACCACAGCACTGGCTTCAGAGTCCAACTGCTGTGCAGGTAATACTGGGGGTTGATGACCAGGAAGAGTCTCGTGGGAGGGCCAAGGGCTCTGTGCTACATGTGCCAAGGGAAGCCTGAGGGCAAAACTGCTGCCGAGCCCTGGAGAGGCATTTCAGAGATGGCTCAGGAAAAAAAAAAAGAGGAGGGAGGGTCTTGCACTTGGCTGTCAGGCTGGGACCTGGGAGATCTGGGGTCCAACGGCAGCTAGCACAGACACCTGGCAAGCCCTTAGACCGGGCTTGCGAGCTGGGGTTTCATTAGTCTGCCAGACCAGTGGGGCTGGATTTCCCAAAGAAACCTGTGCTTCAGATGCCAACAGCTGGGAAATCCAGCTCCAGCAGTGGGTGCCCAGTTCTTAAGCAAACCCTGGCCTTAAGTCTCCTCCCTCCTGCCCTCTGGGTACATCTATGCTGCAGTCGCCGGGGCAGGGATGTGACCATTGATGCAGCCATGTCCAAGCTGGTTTTCATCTTTCCAGCATGGGCCAGCTGCCCACATAAGTCCCCAGGGTCCCAGGCAAGCATCTGCCCTCATATCCAGGCAAGCGAGCTGGAAGCTAGCGCAGGTTTGTGCACGCATGCTGCAGTCGCATGGGGCTGGCACCCCTGTTTGTCTGTCCAACCGGCTTAGATTGCAGGCTCCTGTCTGTCATCTGCTACATGCTACCAGGATGGAGCCCTGACTTTGGCAGGGGCTTCTGGGCACTGCCAGGATGTCAACAATAATAGAGAAGGGCTGGTTCGGGCACCTGAAAGTCACATCCTGCATCGCAGGAGGACCGTTCTTCTTAGATTTGCGCTAAGGCCTCACAGAGGATGTCCATGCCAGGGGCAGCAAGCTGTGAATAATGAGCATTTTCCCTCTTTCAAGCTCTTTGCAAACATTGGCTCTTACACTGCCCTCCCCATTGACACAAAGGAAGATGAAGGAGATGCCCGAAGCTGCAGAGAAAGTCACTGCCAGAGCTAGAGCCAGAACTTGGGGCTTCCACCGCCGCTCTCCCTCCCTGCACGGTCACCACGTGTTAAGCACCCCATACACCTAAATATCAGCCCCACATGCACGCCCCTTCTAGGCAGATCTGCTAATCGATTTACAAAGATCAGGCAGATTAACAGCAAATGCCTCCACTCTTCACATGGGGACACTCAATAGGAGACCCGGAGCTTAACCGGCCCTGCAGAGCAACGGGACTTTTAGCAATCTCAACTCACAGGCAGAAATAAACCCACGGCTTTGTGTAGCAGGTGAAATTTCTCAAGAGACAGCCTTCAAATGGCATTACCAGCCATTGCTTCCCCTGTGTCTGGGTATGCCGTGTCACTCGCACTGTCACCCAGTGTGGACACACACTCAGGTTGATGCTTTCTCAAGCCGGTGGAGGGAAATATTGTCCTACACGCCCACATATCCCTTCACCCCTGCATAAACGGGCTGGAAGATCCCTGGTAGGAAGGAAGGATCCTTATGCTACTGCAAACACCAGCCAAAAAGCTCACAACCCCCCGCTGCATGTCCTCCGCAGCTGTGGAGGATCTCTCAGCCCCCCGCAGATCGTCCTGGACCGGAGCAGCAGAGCTCCCTGTGCTGGGGCGCAGCATTCGAGGGGCATCACCAGGGGTATTTGATCAAGGACAGAGTGAGGCCAGGAACCCCGTTCTTCTGACCCCTCATTCAAGACCAACTTTCTATCCTCTCTTTGAGTGAACTGGAAAGTACCTGGTGGCATACTCAGTAACAGTACCTGCAGGAGCGAGACGGAGCACACGCAGCCCGTTGGCTTTGGAGGGAGGGATGTGTTGTACGCAGAAGCGCCTGGGACAGCAGGGATGCACACTAGACTATGTTGCCTACGGTAGCGCTGGTTAACTGCTCCAAGGCTACAATAAAACCCACCGTTCGAATCTACCCGCCGGTCTGGGTATGCAACACTAGCATGGCAGGAAGTTTCCAACCCTGCAAGGCCCAGCAGTAGGGGACGAACTCATCTGAACCCAGAGCCACA
>NW_017729011.1:16450509-16470421 GCF_001723915.1 Gavialis gangeticus | reverse complement strand
CCCCAAGGCTAAAATAAACCCCCCCGTTCGAATCTCCCCGCCGGTCTGGGTATGCAACACTAGCATGGCAGGAAGTTCCCAACCCTGCAAGGCCCAGCAGTAGGGGACGAACTCATCTGAACCCAGAGCCACAGGGCTGGGAGAGACTGGCTCTCTCTGCCATGCTAGCTCGTGTCAGGATTGCCACTAAATAATCCTAGTTCTGCTGGGACTCACCTAGCCTCAGGTGAGCCAAGGGCACCGGTGTGTGAAGCAACCCTGGCCAGAGCCGCTCGCTGAACTGCATTCAGGCTCTTGGCACATCAGTCCCTTACTGGCCCCAGCTGCTCCCTGAATGGTCTCTTCAGGTCTGTGTCACCAGCGTCGCACCCCCGAGTTATCCAGGGGTGCAGCAGGGACCGGCGCAGCCTGCAGCGCTCCATCAGACCGGATGCTGAGGCCGCTGACCTTGGCACCAGTTAGATGCATTTCTGCGGCCCGTGGGCTGCAAGGAACAGGTGGGTACAGAACAGGGCAGGGAATCTGCATGATGAACAGACAGCTTCCCAGAGCCAGCATCTCCTGCGGGCTCCCACGCAGAGCCCTGGGGTGGGGTGTGGAGACCACAGGCACCAGTTAGGCAGGAAATTACCAACCCTCCCAGAGGACAGGGCAAGGAGGAAGCTCTGGAGGGCACAACTGCAGGCGCTTTCACTTCCCCCTGGAGCCGTGGGGCAAGGGCTGTGCTGGTGCAGGTTGGCAGAGCTCCAGTCCCTTCCAGGCAAATGGGACAATTTACGATCGCTCCCAATTTCACTCAGGCCTGGCGGTTAGCAAATGAGAAACAGGCAGATTGGACAATCTGATTACCAGCGCAGCCGAGGTCTGGCATCAGTCAGCTTCCCCGAACCTGTGCCTCGCCGTGCCCCAACCTTTGCTAGGCAAAGCATCCCCCAGCTCGGCCTGAAAGGGAGGGGGCTGACTGGCCTAGGGTGGAAACGCTCCCAGGGGCACAAAACGCATGATCTAGTGCTCTTTCGCCACTTTGTTGGCTCCGAAAACCCCAGCCAAAGGTGCTGAGTGGCATACCCTGGAACCTGTTTTATTGCATAATGATTGCTGGGTGTTGCGCCTTCCCCTTCACAGGCCGGGCATTTACAGGAAGATAGACTCACTGCATCAGGGGTGCCTAAGCGTTCGTGAGCCCTGGGACTTCTGTTTCTGGAAAGGCCCAGTGCTAATAACCCCCTCACTGCTCCCCGTATTTGGCTTCATGAAATATCCCCCTGACTCTTTCTTTAGGTGAATTTAGTGCTGGGGAGAGAGGTGCTTTGGAGAACAGTGCCATCCCCCCAGCCACAGCATGGGAGCAGGGACCGTGGGATTTTCCCATGGCATTTTTCCTCCATGCCCCATTCAGGGCTCAGCTTCTCTGCCAGGATGGCCAGCAAAGAGGGCCACTTAACACAAACCACAGTGGTTTTGGGGAGATGAGCACCTGTGTGATGAAAAGTGTTGCGAGGGCTGAGTTTCAAGCCTGTGGCTCTTGGGGAGGACACTTGATGTCAAGCATTTCAGTATGAGCACGGGCTGTGTACGGGACCTCTAAGCCCTGCACCATGCTGCAAACAGGGCACCTATATACCTTTTCACCCCAGGGGCACATGGCCATCTGGGGCTGGTACCAGCACCCAAGGACTGCTCCCTCATTTGTTCCCTGTGGCATAATGCCTCATTTTATCGGAGGACTGTTCTTCCAGGTGAATACTACAGTTTTTGCAACTGTGTCGTTGCAAGTGTGGCTGGCTAGGCCTAAGGAAAGGAGTGAGGCTCTGAGAGCTGGAGGGATAAAAATAAAAAAAAGAGTCCAAGGAAAGACCAGAGGGAACTGGAGTGGCACGATAAAGATGTTTTTTTTTGGAGCAGAGTCTGCCACGCTATTTTGGGCCATTGGCACTCTGATACCCTTCTTGTTAAAGAAGAAAACAACCCCCCACCCCTTCCTGCAACCCAACCAGAAAGAGCAGATCTTGGAGGTGGGGGTGCTACGAGTCACCAGGGAAGCCAGGGACTGAGAATAGCCTGGGTCTCAAAGCCAGAGACTTGCCCCTTGTGAAGCTAGGGCAGGGCTGGCTGCAGGGGGGTTATTGCAGGAGATGGAAACCGCATAAGGCTGCTTCTTAGCGCGTCTCAAGGCAAAGCTCCCCCCATGCCAGAAGCAGACAACCTGCCAAAGCAGAACTGGACTGAGACCTTGCAAATTTTATGTCGCACGTGCCACCGATCCACTAATTAAAACACACAAACACCAATTTGGGGCTATCTCTGGCACAGGTTCTGCATAGGAAACCGTGGATGACTGTGCCATTGTTAATAGCCTGGCTCCACCCCGTTGCCATTTCTCGGGGGAAACATGTTATAATAGCTCTGATCACTAAATAGCAGCGCCTGGTTCACTATATTATCACTAGTAACCCAAGCTGACACAGTCAGGGGCCCAGCTGAGTGATGACAGCTTTTGCTGAATGCAGAGGGAGGCTGAGCTGGAAACTTTACGGGACACGACCCATTAACAGGCCATCCACGGCTCTATGAAGCCAATTGTCCCAGCCGTGGTTCAAAGACCCAAAATCCCAGCTAGACAAATGCTGCTGAACAGGACATGTTGTAAGCCCCAGCCCTCTTCCTGGAAACATGGGTGGGGGGGGACTGAAGATGCCTTTTGAGACACTACGGAGAGCAAGGAACTTGTGAATTTTGCCCTTGCCCCCTGCGGAGAAAAGAGCTGTCAGAGGGCACGAAGGGCACACCGGGAGAGTTAGATGCTTCTCTCTAAGCCAAGGGTGGGCAAAATGCAGCCCACGGGCAGATGTGGCCCGCCAGGCCATTCAATTCGGCCCGCGGGGCCCCTACAAAATTTAGAACATTAATGTTTATGTGCCCGGGCTGCCCGTCATGCGGCCCTCGATGGCTTGCCAAAACTCAGTAAGCGGCCCTCTGCCCAAAATAATTGCTCCCCTGCTCAGGCACGGCGGGGAGAGGTGGAACTGGAAAGCCGGCGGTCTGACACTGTGTTTCTTCCCCTAGCCTGCGTGGTCGGTGAGGGACAGGAGGATGGTTCCCATGAACTGTCCTCGCTAACGGAGGGGAAGGGAGACACCGAGAGAGCTACAGGATTGTCTTCCCGGGGCTGGCTGCCAAAGCCCTCTGCCAGGCAGCGATCCCCAGCACTTTACCCCGGGGGCCGTGCCAAAGAGGCCGCAGCTCTCCAGGAAGGGAGAGGGTGTTTCCTAATTTGCCTGGAGCTGAAGTTCTGGGACATGAAATCAGAGCAAACACGCCGCGGCTGAAGGGCAGGGCTCGGGGCTTTCTCAGCGCGGCTGATTACGGTGTGGTAACTTCCCTGTGATTGCCGCCATCCCTTCTGCAGGAACTGCCAGTTCTTATAGCTTTTCTTTTCTTTTTTTTTTTGCCTTCAGGGAAATGCCAGAGCTGAAAAAACAATCAGCATGAAAAGACTTGCAACTCGGCGCGCAAGAGGAAGTCCTGCCCTGGAGCCAGTCAGCAAAGGGCACAGGCTAGGGCAAGCGGCACCGTCGGTTGTAATACCAACCCCCGGACTCAAGCCCCCCTCCGCACACAGCTGCCTGCAGAGCGCACAGAGGCTGGGTGCGATGGCAGACGGGCGCTTGGCATGCAGTGGCACCGGGGTGCTGGGGGAACAGGGCAATGGGAAATGGCACCGGGGAGGGAGGGAAGGGGGTGCTGGGGGAACAGGGCTAGGGGCAAGAGCAGCCTGCTGTTGGTGTAGCACTGCGGGCTCAGCCACGAACCCACGTCCCCACTGGACCAGGCACTACGCGAACCCAAGGAGCCCTGCCCCGAGGGGCTCACGGTCCATGCAGAAGTGGGGTTTGCTGCCACATCAGGACGCGCACGGGTTTACTCCGACCTGATTACACTGACGTAGACCTGTCTGCACTGGGGGGGAAGCCTCCCATCCAACCCAGCCCACGACAAAACCCCCCCATGGGTTTCCCTGGGGCTCGGATCCACCAGGGCGCAGGGATGCAGCCCCAGGCAGAGCAGCATAAGTCTCTGGGGCTGGGCACAGATTATTGCAGAGCAGAGACCCCCCCACACACCCTGCTGCACCCTCCCCTCCATGAATTTACCCTGAGGTCCCAGGCAAGCTGGGGCCCCACTGCCCCTGCACGAGGCCGGGGGGAGCTCTCTCCTTCGCTCCCAGCCGCACTCACCCAGGCAGGGCGATGTCTCCAGCTGCAGCTCTGCCACCTCCTCTCTGCTGGCATCAGCACCCCTGGCTATAAGCAGAGGCGGAGGTGGAGGCGGGGCCGGGCTGGAGCTGCCCTGTGGGCTGGCCCCACCGTGCAGGGACTGCCCTCTGCCAGCCCTGCAACAAGGAGCCTCTGCTTCCCCTGCCACACGCAGGCCGTCCCCTGCACTGCAGGGCAGAGAAACACCGGGCAGGGCTCCCACCCATGCAAGGCGAAGCCCAAGCCTGGCACAGCCCAGCAGCCAGAGGCAGGCTATGAAAATCAGCTCACACCAGCGGCCAGGAGCCTCGTCTCAGCCTGTTGCCTGGAGCTGCACACACTTGCCACCTGCCTGCACGCACCGCCTTGCACAGCAGAGTCCCGATAGCAACCCGGCTGCGGGCACTGCCCAGCCGTGGGATGCACCATGTACCAGGCAAGCACTACAGAGCACCCACCTGGGGCGGGGGGAGAAGGGGGTAGTTTCTTGCTCTTCCCGGGAAGTGCTGGCAAGCAGAATCCAACGCATCTGTGTACATGCGAACCTGTCGCTGCTCCCCAGAGGCTGGCACAGTCTTTTCTAACCTGAATGCATTGCTACTTGGCAGGGAAAATGCCAGCATCCTTCCGTGCTCATATCGCAAGCTTCCAGCACACAGTGACTCTCAACCAGGTGGCCATGGCACCCAGGGGTGCCTTGAGATCCTATCGAGGGGAGTCATGCAGTGGTAGCACTGTTCGGCGAGCAAGTATAATTCACAAGACAACCCCCGAGGTTTCATGCAGAAATTCATCATGTCAAAAAAAAAACCCACCCTGACCCGCTGCGGTCCTTCCGAGTTCTCTGCAACAGATAAAAAAGCTCTATTGTTTGTAGCCAAAAAACGACAGAAAAGGCATCGCTGGCATGCTCTGAGGGGCGCGTCAAGTCCAATGCGGTTGAGAACCACTGGGGCCTTACCACGCCTTTCCAAAGGGACTGGTATTCTCATCCCCGTGGCATTTGAAGTCTCAATTTTTGAATGTCCCTTCACATTGGGGGGACCCCAAATATAAGACGCTTGCAGGAGTAATTGCCAGAGATGCTCAACAACCCACCCCCAACACCCATGGCAGAGGTAGACAAAGGGTATTCTTCTAGAGGAAAAAAGGATGACACCCTTGGCCCGGCCTCCTCCCATACATAACTCAGGCTCCGCTCACACCCATGCTGAGCTGCAGAGCATGCAGGTCTGCGGAGGGTTGCAGACTGGACACATCCCCGTGCCTGCAGCACTTCCGGCAAGCTCCTTTCTCGAAGTGAGCAGGTGGCTGAAATTCATAAGTTTCTTGCTCTCTGGAGCATTTTGGCAGCTGGCCTTCATGAGACCCCGCCAATGTCTTCATAGACATGCAAGGCAACATAAGCCTGTGTGCTACCTCCAGAAGGGGCTTGCCAGCCCTGGGCCCACTCCCGGTTCACAGACCCCAGTGAACTGCACCTACCTTTGGAGACTGGCAGTTGCCTTCCGGCTCTTGAACGGTCCCGCTGGGCGAGGAAGTGTGCTGTCCTCTGGGGACTTGGCGTCGAGGGGCTTACCTCCCGGAGCAGACAGCAGCACCGGTCAAAGCTGAAAAGCCATTGCTAAGGACACCAGCAACTGCCTTGAAGAGGGGGCAAACCCTGATCAGCCCAAACCACACACAACCCTTCTCGGCTCTTCTCTGCACACAGGGGTGGGCAAGGGTGCAGCTAAGCCGACGCTTTCAAGCAGCGCTGCCCACAAAGTCCAGGATCGCTGCACGGGCTCCATCCTAACGAGCTGAAGAATGGGCTATCACAGTGCCAGGGTAACACTGTGCCAACACAGCACAGCGGTGTGTGCCCATTACTTTGCCACAATGTGAGTGGAGGGACCAAAATACTGAGGCTTAGTCTAATGCCACAGCCATGCCGGTCAGCGGTGTGGCAAGATCACACCCTCTGGCTCATACAGCAATCCCAGCACAAGACTTTCTGGGTGCAGCTGTGCTGGGGGATGACAACTGCTGCTGGCAGGGTTTGCTGTTAGGGGAAATAGTGGGGTGAAGCTGGCAGGAAAAGCCTTCTGCCAGGTCTCCTCGAGGGAGCTGCGTCCCCCGCCTTGCGGGAACAGTTGTGGGGGCAGCAGCCCTGTGACACAGGCTGGCTCTGAGCACAACACGGAGGCTTGGTGGGGGCTTCCAGGCCACATCAGACCCAGCATGGCAACTGGCTGTGGCAGTGCCATTGTCCACACAGTCTGGGTGGCGGGTGGGCAGTGGCGCCGATCCCCAGGGCTGCACAAGCTAATGCAACCGCGAGCGTCCAGGGAGACGGACTCTTCAGGCTGGATTCACTTCCCAAGCTCCTGTGTTTCCCACTTCCCCATGATCCGAGACATTGGAGACATTAGGAAACAAGACCTCTTCTGTGTAAATAAAGCAGGAAATCCCCAGTTAAATATTTAGCCTCCAAACTGTGTTAGGAATGTCCTTGTGATCCATTTACTCAACCCTCTTAGCCCAGTGTGGTGCAATAAAAGCTAGGAGCGGTGTGTGCCATCCATCTGTAGCTGAGGGATGGCACACAACCCATTCTGTTGTAGGAAAAGTTAGATGTGTCACTGAGGTCCCTGGCACATTGCAAACCACAGGTTGCCTTCACCCACACCTTAAATACAGCCACCTCCAGGGTGAAACATGGCAGCTCTCTCAAGCCAGCAGCACTCGGCCAACTAGCCACAGGGGGCAGAGCAATGAATGAGAGAAAGACCCTGTGCTAAAAATGATGGGGATGATGGTTCATCCTGACCCTGCTTCCCCAAAGCCGTCTGGCTGCGCAAGACTTGCAACCCAATTCACACCCCAGGGGTTTCAGCTGGGCGGTCTGCTTGTGGATAGATGGATCCAGCCGCTGGGAATAAAGGAGGCATCGGCAGCTGCAGTCATTCACTCCCATGGGTCCAGATAGAGCAAGATCAATCCTGCACTTTGCAAAGCCCCAGCAGGACAGACCCCTGGCTAGGGCCAGGGCCACATCATGTCCCCTTCTCCCTCCTGACCAGGGTGTTTGACCACAAAGAGCAAATCTCACCCACCCTGCAGAGCTGGGCCCTGGGCACGGAGGTAAGCCAGGGTCCCAGGTTGCAAAGGTCAGGGCCCCACGCTGGGGGACAAGAGCTCCACTGAGTTGCAGCTACATCAGCTCAAGCTGCCCGTCCCCCAGGGGCAGGAGCTGCCTGCGTGGTGGAGGGCTGCTGGCATTGGCACCACTGCACAACCCAGCTGCTTCTTCTCCATTGCTTTGCGGTTCAGAGGACCTCGCTCAGCCTTGCAGCCCAACCCCCTCTGCTCTGGTCCCTCTCTATCCACTTTGCATCAACCAAGGGGGGCACCTCATACACTGCCAGGAGCTCCCTCAGCCCCTGCCCCAGCAGCCATAGACAAGCAGGGAAGGAGAAACACCTTCCCAGTCTTCTCCCTCCCTCAGAGACCTGCGTGAGCCCTGTAGCCTGGCAGGGCCCTGGTCCCTTGCCTGGGTACCGAGCCTTCACACACTGCTGGGGGGAGTGCAGCAGCTCCCAAACCGACACGGGGTCCCGCACTGGGACAGAGACGCCCCTTGCAGCCGCTCTCTGAAGCCATCTAGGGGCCAAGGACTGAGAACCTGGGGGAGCAAATTGGCCACATCCTGCTCTAAGACCATGCAGCCCATGGAGGCTGCTTGGCGGAGAGAGTAGGGTGTCTTCCCGCTCCCCATCATGCTGCTCCACACTGGACACATCCCCACCCAGAACCAGACCAGCTGCAGGTTGTACTCACAAAACCAGCTTTATTTGGAACAAAACCAGCAATAAATACAGGTGCAGAGGAACCAGCTTAATTGTTTCTATGACTGTGACTAAGCACAATGGCACCGCACTTGGAACAGAGCAACACGAGTCCCAGAGCTCCCGCCCGGCCCTGCCCCTTCCCCCTGGTCCTTCAAACCTCACCTCCTACCCCACCACGGCTCAGCACAGCATGCCTCTAGTGATGGGACCTGTGCAGCACCAGGCTGGTTTGCAAACCCCAGTTCATTGTCAGGGATACCACTTGCATCTCAGAGATGTGCACCCCTGGGCGTTCGCGAGGCAGAATCTAGAGGACGGGGCGCTGTGCTGGGACTCGGTTTCAACTCCTGATGCTGCTTGTGGCCCGGGGAAGTTGCATCCATTTCTGCTCCTACCTTTGTAACACTCACTCTGGAGCTATGAGCCGTGGGTGTAAACCAAGGAGACCCAACAGCACACTCTTCCCTGGGTGAACTGGGGCTAATATGCTCCAGCTCAGGAGAGTGTGTTAATATCTGCATGGTCCAACAAGGCTTGAGGGATGAAGACGGCTTGCCAGATGACAATCCACAGGGGCAGGAAAGACCTACCCCATGCTAGGAGAGGCTCCTGAGCTCCGTGTAGTCCAAAGAGCCGAAACCCTAATCTAAGCAGGCTGTTGGCACCTCTGCCCAGATCCACCGTATCTGACCCTGACTGCAGCCAAGGCCTCGCAGGAGCCGCGTTTGGTTAGAGGCGGCACGTGACAACAGGCCCAGCAATAGCTGCCCTGTCGCAACAGCGATTGCCCCAGCACCTGATGTTTGCAGGAGGATCCCAGGCTGCAGCAAACCTTCGTCTCCCCTGCTCCCACCACAGCTCCCACTGCACTCACAACGGCACAGCGCAGCATCCCAGAGGCCCAGCACCCTGCCACGTCCCCGCGCTTGCTCCTCTGCTGCGTCAGCAGCTGATGCCCTGAGGAAAGTCCAGCTGACAGCAGATCAGGAGGCAGAGGTATCCAAAACAGCCCTGAGGCTGTCCCAAGGGGTCAGTGCAGTGAGCTGGTAGCAAGCCAAGGGACTGAGCCAGGAAGGAGAGGGACAGCAAGCAGATGCAGGCAGGTGAGAGTTTTACAGGGTCACGTGAAGCCTCTTGGAGGGCACCAAACTCAGGGCAGGGGATGGGGCACAGGGATCTGAAGCACAGACACAGCAAAGCGGAGCGGGCTTCCCAGACGGAGCAGGGCACCCCGTCGTGGAGACACGGTCAGGAACAGAGGCAGGAGAGAGCAAGGTCTGGCGGGGCTGGGTCTTTCCGCATACCTCCCCCAGCCCAGGCTGCTCTCAGTAGGGGTAGGGCGAGACCGAGATGAGGATGATGAAGACGCTGTGCACCTGCTGCTCGCCCGTGGCCTGCGCCTGCACCTTGAGGCGGTAGAGGCCGGGGGCATGGAGCGGGCGCAGCGTGGAGATGACGCCGCGGCCCCGCTCGGCCCGCACAGCGAAGGGGCTGCCTGGGTCCTGCTCCAGCACGTGGAAGAGGGTACGGTTGTGGGGCGCACCGCCTGGGGAGAGCGCAGCCAAGTGCACAATGTCATGGCCGGCCATGATGCCGAAGGGCAGCGGGAGGAGCTTGTACTGCAAGGCCGAGGGGCCCCCCAGGCCGCAGTCCCCCAGGCAGCGACGGAGGCACACTCTGCATAAAAAGGGGCATGTGTCAGCATGGGGGTCCATGCACAGGCCTCCTGGGTCCCAACCCTGCCATAGGCTGAGCCTGTGTGCCTCAGTTTCCCCACGAGGCACCAAGGAGGTTTGCTGCTGCAGGGCCCTGCACACCTGGTGCTGTGACCGCTCAAAGCACTGGGTATTGGGGATGTGCTAAAAAGACAAGTGCCAGTCTGCTCCCATCACCCTGGAGCCAGGGATCCAACCCCTCGTAGGGAAACTGAGCCCCCAGCTCTGGGGCCTCCATCCATCCAGGAGAGAGGGAGCAGCTGCTCTGCTCGGGGCTGGTCCCTGCGGAGCGTCAGTTCTTCTTCCCACCCCTCTCACACTGCTGTACCCCAGCCCCGCTCCTTACCCCGGACTGGTGCCTCTCCAGTAGCCGGCAGGGCAGGGCGTGTGCACGCACTGGGAGCCTCCACGCGTATTAAAGCACAGCTGGGCCGGACCGCACTGTGTCCTCCCATCTGCACATTCATCTATGTCTGCAGAGGGAGAGGAGACAGCGGCTGAACAGGGACCACCCTGAGGGGGACCCTCCACAGCTCTGCTCCGCTCACTACCCGCCGCCCAGTCCTCAGCAGGTCTGGACGCCTTCAGGCTCTATGCAACCTCTCTCCTCTGCCAGCCCCTGGCTGTAAGTCCAGAGGGAGTTGCAGGATGAGGTGGAAAGAGTGCAACGGGCTGCTTCCAAGTCCTGCCAGGGACATGGGGACTGCACGGCAGCTCATCAGCAGCCGTAGCTCAGCAATGCTGTCTAGTGGCCTGAGCACGGGGGTAGAAGCCCTAGAGATCCCGCGTCCCGCAGCGTGTCCCCTGGGGAAGCCCTGTCCCTGCCTGCTCAGTGACCCATCCAAGCACAGCACGGTGAGGCTCCAGACTTCAATGAGTCAAATCCTCCCCCCTGGGAGAAGGGACCTGCCAGCACTCTGGGAGGCCCTGCGGTCGGCTGGCTGTAGCCCCTGGCAGAGAGCAGTGGAAGGGTATGGCAACCAAGGTTTACCAAGGGACAAGGCTAAGACGGATCTGTTTTCAATGGCAAGCACACAGACAGCCCCCGAGCAGTGCCTGGCCCCACACTGACCTTGGCAGGTCTTCCCGTTAGGCAGCAGGCGGTAGCCAGGAGGGCACAGGCACCGGTAGCTGCCCTCGGTGTTTTTGCATTCGTGCTGGCACAGATTCTGGACCTGGCACTCATCAAGATCTATGAGATATCAGGGAAGAAAGCAGGCAGGCATCTGAGCAGGGCATGTTTTGCAACCTGCTGCCATGTGTGCACACAGCAGTGTCGCCCCTCAGGCCACCCACAGACAGCCAGGCACAGCTTAAAGCCTGGAGAAGACTCCCAGCTCCCTTCAGGCTTCCTTGTGGGGGTTTCTCAAGGCTTGGGCACCCGACAGGGCGCCAAGGCTTCCACCCTGGTGCTTCTAACTCTGTAGGCGAGATGCAGAAAGGAGGATTGGGGAAAAGGGAGCAGGAGAGAGGGGGCAGACTGCTGCGTGTGGGGCACTCTGGAGCCCAGAGCCCTGCTGTTCCCTGTCATCTCAGTCTCTGCCAAGCCTCACTCACGGGCATTAACATCTGGTGCAGCACGGACCCCCGTCCCAGTCACAGAGTGCCCAGCAGCCAGGGCAGGTGCCAGCCTGCACCCCACCCATGCACCCCACTGGAGCACCCAGGGGCAACACAGCCTCACCAATGCATGCGCCGCTCCGCCTGGTGAATCCCGGTGGGCACTGGGCTCGGCTGCTGCGGCTGAGGATGTTCCCAGCCGGGCTGAAGGAGAACCAGGTGTAATAGGACCTGCCATGCGAGGGGTTGGGCAGTCTGAGCCACTGCAGATGGGCCCCTCGGTGGGCATCGGTCACATTGCCCTCGGCCGTCTCCAGTGCGGCACAAGACCTGCCATCCCTGAGTAAGGCCTTCCCTGGTGGGCACAGGCACTTGTAGCTGCCCTGGAGATTGTGGCACTGGAAAGCACAAGGTGAAGGCACGTGCAGGCATTCATTTATGTCTGAGGGGGAGAGAAGTCACTGTGAGGATGAGAAGCCAGCTCCCCACGTGTCCACAGGTCCTTTCATCCCATGTGTGATCTGCTGTTCCTTCACCCCCGCCCCTCACAGGGTAAGGGAAGGGATGAGCCCAAAGCCAGAGAGCAAGTTAGGGTCACAGCCCCTGCGACCATCCGTCTCCCCCTGCCTCCAGCCCAGTCTCTCAGCACATGCTGCCATCCCTGCTTTGGCCAGTCCAGAATTGAGTCTCTCTCTCACCCAGGCAGGGGCGGCCGGTGCCCTGGGACTGGTAGCCCCGGGGGCATGCGCAGTGGTAGCCACCGACAGTGTTCTCGCAGAGCTGGTTGTAGCGGCAGGCATGGGACCCCTCCATGCATTCATTGACATCTGCGGGCAGGAGGGGAGCACAGTCACAATGCCGAGTGCCCGGGACAATGGCCAAACCCAGGGGGTCATGGACCCCTTCCCACTGCTGCCCGCCTCCCAGGACTTCCTGCTGCCCAGTCCCAGGCTCCACACAGATGAAAGGACCTATCTGACCCTGAAGCCAACTGGAATCTTTCTCTGAATTGGGCTCAGTGAAGACAGTCAATGCCCAGGACCCGGGGACTGGATGACCCCCAGGGCTGGGGATGGTACATGGAGTTTGCACCCATAGGTCAGCGGTGGGGAAAGCCAGCATCGCCGTGCCAAGGCTGGCCTAAAACAGCTCTGTGTCTCAGGAGCACCAGGTCACTGAGCCCCTAGCAGTGAGGAGCCCTTCTTGCCAGCTCAGCGGCCTGGCATCCTTTGCCCTCTTCCAGCAGTTGCCAGGGCTGTGGCCCATGGTGCGAGCCATTGGGGAGCTGCTGCTCCTGCTTCTGGCCTCATTCTTGACAGCAGAGAGCTCTGCAGCAGGGCTGCCAACCCACCGCCTGCAGAGCCCAGCCTCCCTGCCCCAATGTGAGCCTCTGCAGGAAGCTGCATTACCTTCACAGCCGGCTCCATCCAGGCCCGGGCGGAAACCAGCCCCACAGCGCAGTAGGCAGCGGTATGACCCCACCAGGTTCACGCACCGCTGGCCCAGGTGGCAGGCGTGGGTGCCCTGCATGCACTCGTCCACATCTGGGGACAGAGCACAGCGTGAGCATGGCCCTACACCCTTCCCGTGCAGAGGGGCTCCTTGCTGGGGCTGAGTCTTGCCCAGCAGTCCAGGGAGGCCCTGCTTACCTCTGCACTTCCTGCGGTCCAGCGCCAGGGTGTAGCCACCGGGGCAGGAGCAGGAGAAGCTGCCCACAGAGTTGTGGCAGGTGTGTGAACACGGGCGCCTGGGGGCAGCGCACTCGTTCTGATCTGGGGAGGGGAAAGGGGGTCACCAGCCCTTACCCAAGCATGCAGGAGGGCAGGCACTCCTGTGCAAGCTACGTTCCCCTCTGAGCCCCCCCAGCACACAGCCAGGTGAAGCCAGGCTGCCCCAAGGGAACAGGCAGCTTGGCAGGTCTGCTGAGCTGCTGATGATGCCCAGGCAGGGGCTGCGGAGACTGCAGGAGCCAAGGAGCCGGCTCAGCTGCTGGAGATCTGGGATGCGCAGGGCAGCCAGAATCCATAGCTGCATTCATCAACTTCAGCCTCACCCCTCCCAGAGGAGCAGCATGCCTGTCTACCCCAGTGTCCTCCTGCCCACCATCCTCCACGCCCCAAGGGAGGCTGCTCGTGGAAGCTGGCCAATTGCCCCGAGTGCCACGTGGGGGGTGCGGTATGTCACGGACGGGCTTAGAACTGCTCATCCTCCTGCATCCAGGTTACAGGGGCCCTACAAGGAGCAGGGAGCACGTGTGCAGGGCAGATAGGACTGAGGACAGCCCCAGCCCCGAGTGGGCCCGGAGAATGAGCACGGGTCTGCGCAGAGTCTGGTCCAGCCCCACAGGTGGACTCTTACCTAGGCAGTAACGCTGCTGGGGGTCTTTGGTGAAACCCTGGGGACACTGGTCTCCATTCGCCCCTGGAAGACAAATAGAGGAGCTGCAGGATGCCCTGTCAGCACCTCAGTGAAGCAGGGCTCGTGGGCTGCAACTACCCCAGCAGTGTCACCCCACTCCCATGCAGGCCAGCCTCTGTCTCAGAGACACCCCTTGCACCCCACGGGCCCCCGGGCAGATCAGAGAAGCTCGGGGGAAACAAGGCTCCATTTCCCTTGCACTGGAAGGGGACAGGGCCGAACTCTGCTGCCCTGGTACCTGTGTGGAGGGAGGTGCCGAGCTGGAAGCGGAGCTCCTCGGAGGCTGGGTCAAAGGAGGCCTCCACGGACCGGGCCCGGACGTGCTGCACTAGGGTGGGCTGGAGGCCCAGCGTGGGGTCGTACTCAATGGTGTGGTTGCAGCGGGCACGCACCCTGCGCCCATCCTGCAGGAAGCTCTGCACGGAGCCCGCATATAGCTTCCCGGCCCCCATCTGCACGTAGTGCTCACTGAAAGCCTGGGAGCCGAGAAGGCAAAACGGGGCAGGTCAGGGACCGAACCCACTGAGGCGGTGGCAGGCTCTGCCTGGGAGATGGGTCCCATGAGCTGGCACTGCAGAGAGAGCCTGGGGAATGCCCTGCTCGAGGGAGCCGGTGCCAGAGCAGAGTGGCAGCGGGGCTGCCAGTCCCCACCGGGACCCGATACCAACCTGCAGCAGCACGGTGGCACCGGCGATGCTCTCGGGCACAAACCCATTGACCACAACATCGAGCAGCAGCTCCCTGCCTGCCTCCAGGCCTCGGGCGATGTGTGTGATGTGCAGGAGCTCCCCTGCAGCGAAAGGTGCCAGCAATGAGGGCTCAACCCAGCCCCAGGCAATGCTTGTGCAGCCAACATAGGGCTCAGCACCAAGTGCCCAGAGGACCAGCAGCAATCTCAGGGCTTGATCCCACACACTCAAACCCAGGCTAGGGAATTGCCCCTCAGCACATGACTGCCCTCATGCCACCTAGCACTACGCAGGACACAGCTCCCCCAGCACCGGCGCTGCACAACGTGCTGGACACAGGCATCCTTGGTCAGATAAAACCAACCGCAGCCACTTTGCCTGGCTGGGACCCACATCAATGGCTCCTTGAGAGTCGACCCCCACCCCCCAGCTCTCCATCTCCCCATGGCCTGGAGGTCCAGCAAAGCCAGCACCCTGCATAGAAGTCGATGGGAAGTGTCAGGTGACAGGACCAAACCCCCCATGTCACAGGGTTTTGATGCCAAGCCAATGCCCCAAATGAGACATGGGTCACCCAGGATGGGAGGCAGCCACAGCCCGCAGGGGACTTGTCATGCACTGTGGTGGGGAGGGCTAGCACACAACAGCCCCGGGGCCCAGGGATGCTGCTGTGGGGCCTGGCTTTGCTGTGACCATTTGACAATCACCACCAGTTCCTGAGCTGCCCCCAGCCGTATCCTGCTTGGCAAGGGACTGGCTACAGCACTGGACCAGGATGCTGTGGACACAGCTCTGCCCCTATCCTGCCTTGGGCAGGCACTGCACCCCTCTGTGCTGGGACATGGGGCTGAGGACAGTGACCTCCAGCAGAAAGTGCTGAGAGATGGAAAGCACGAGGCTTTGACTGCTGTAATCTGAGCTCCCTGACTGAGACAGCAGCAGTACAGGGATCCCTGGCCTGAGCTGTAGGGTAGGGATGGCTGAGAACAGCCCTGGAGAACAGCTTGACCCATGTTACCCAGCCTCAAGGCAGCCTCTTTACCAGTGAAGCCCTGGGCGCAGGTCCCCTGGAGACCGCTACTTCCCTCCCTGGGGTCTCATTCAAGGTACCTCAAGGATGTCAGCCCTCACCTGTAGCAAATTCCATCTGCGACTCCTGCTTGAAGATGCCTCTGGTCAGTGAGAAACCATTCACTGTGTTGCCGCTCTGATGCGCAAAGGACCAGTAGATGGGAGCGATGACAGCGACCAAGACCCTCATCAGTGGCCCTGGGGGTAAGGCAGGGAGAGTCAGGCCTGGGGCAGGTGCAGGCTGCTAACCCAGGGCTGGAGGGATAGTAGCAGGGTCTGATTCTTCAAGGGACAAATTCACACAGCACTTGTCCTGAGGCAAGAGGCCTCTCCGCACTGGGTCCTTCTCCATCCCCCTGCCCCGGTCAGTCAGAGCCCAGAGCCTTTCCCTGAGCCTCGACTGGAAAGAGCTTCCTCCTTCTCTGCTGCTGAGAAAGGCCCCACTGGGGCACTTTACCAACAAATGCCCGGGTGCATAATCCATATTCAGCTAACAAAGGTCCTACACACTTAACCAGCATGCAGAGTGAAAGGCTGTTTCACCAGGAGACAAAACCTGGGCCCAGTGTCATGTTATGCAGCTAGGCAAATTATGCACACTTCCTTGCAGAATTATTTCCTTGTAACTAAGATGCTGCCCTGCCTTCAGACGAACAGGGCTACCCACCCCTCTCCGACACATTAAGTGGAGTACCCTGTGCTGTCAACGCACTGCTCAGTGGGCACATCTGCCCACGGTTGACAATTATGTTGAATTGCTGACCATTCAATTTGCATGTAGGAAATGCCACAGGGGACCTTCTGCCCATGCATACCATACCCTTGGTGACATTGTCCCCACGTACCAACTGCTGGCGGGATATTCCAGATGCTGCTGCGCACGGTGGTGATGCCCGAGCGGAGCTCCTCTGTCACGCTGCTGTTCAGAGAGGCGATGCCAAATTCCTTGTTGTTAATAATGCCAATCAGACTGCCCCGGACCTGGAGGGGCTCTCCTGCAGGGGAGGGGTGGGGAATGAGTCACAGGACTGACACAACCTCCTGGACACTGTAGGACATGAGCAGGTGGGCAAAGGGCTACCAAGTGGGCATGAAGCTGGGAGGGATGGATTCCTATCCGCATCCCCCACTGCTCCAGAGCCTCACAAGTTCCCATCCAGGGAAAACTCCCTTTCTGGAGGCACCAGGGACCTGGGTCTGCTCAGCAGCACCATGCATAGGGACAGCTCAAGCTCACTGCACAGTGTGCCAAGCCCTGGCCCAGACTTGCCACTGCTGAAACAGGGACGAGTCATTCCTTTGGGCAGCTTCTTCACTCCGTGTCACTCCACCGTTGCCCCCACAAGTGGCTGCACATGGATCCACATTTGCATGCACGCACGCACGCACCCAAACACAACTACATGCATTCAAGCAGCAGGCAAAGCCACATGCCCAGGCTCACCCAGAGCCTCATTCATGCTGCAGGCAATCTGCTTTTCCTGCTCTGCACAAGCTCAGCTCTGGCCTGTGCTCCCGTGCTGTACTGGTTCATCCTGCCAAGGGCCTGGCAGACTAGAAACCCAGTGCCAGAGCCCCTATTACTGCTAACTCAAGGAGACATGCTGGGCGCTCCAGCGCACTTCCTCTGGTTAACAGCCTGCCTGGCAGCTGGCGCTGCAATCTGTTTGCAGAGGAAAAGCAGAAGAGGATGTGCTTTTGCCTGTGGAGACATGAATCAGAGACTGGGGAGATCTGGGAAATGTCAGTGGAAAAGTACAGCCTGTGGCAGGCTGCACCTTGAAGGCAGATGCCATGCCTGGCACAAAGGTCTTGAAGAAAGTAAAAGAGCCCCTCAGCTCCACCCCATGGCCACTCATCCCGAAAAGGAGAAGACTAATGGGAGAGGCAATGGCAGATAACATAGCAGCCTCACCTCCCAGAGCCAGTCCACACTCCCGGGAAAGGGGAGCCTTTGGAAGAGTTTCACAGAGAAACAGGTGTCAGTCAGCACGAGATAGCGCAGCATTGCAGGTGCTACAGTAGGGGCAGCTGAGCCAAGCAGAGGCTGATAGGAGCGAGCAGGACAGCTGCTGTCACACCAGACAGGGGACATAGGCAAAAGGCAGGTGCCACAGCAGCTCCACTCAGCCGTGCACCTCAGGCACACCCTGACAGGGTGGTGGAAGCAGGACTGAGCACCACATAGGCAGGGGAGGAGGGAGCAATCAGGCAGGCAGTGCAGCCATGTCTTTGCAAGGGAAAGTGGGAAGTTCCCAGACTCTAATGCATTCGGCAGCAGCTACTGCTGCGCTCCAGCAACCAGCCTCCACGGACCGCAGCTCTGGGTTAAGAAACAGTGAATTCACACAACAGATGCAGGTCTGGGTCATTGGCCACCACGGGCCACGGATCTGCTCAGCCACGGAGGGCAGGAGGACCACCACCTTAGCCCGCACTGCAAGCGCAGGCCCTGGGGCACGTACCTTGCACAGTCAGGACCGCCTGGGCGACGGAGGTTCCCAGGAGGTTGCGAGCAACACACTCGTACTGCCCCGCGTCAGCCTCCTCCACGGCACTGAGCAGCAGCGTGGAGTTGGGCAGGACCTGGACGCGGTGGTTCTCCAGCAAGGGCTCCCCATCCCGGGTCCACTCCACCATAGGGGTTGGCTCCCCAGTCGCCTGGCAGTGCAGCAGCACCCTCTCGCCCACACTCGCCACCGCATCCTGAGGTTCGGCACTGAACACGGGGAGGCCTAGAGCAGAAGACACAAGGTCACAGCAGCCCCCGGCAGGTGGCAATGGCCACATGTTCTCAGTGGGAGTTAGGCCACAATGGCACTTCTGTGACCAGCTGCAGACAGCCCCAAAATGCAGGACTGTCTGGACTGGGGGGGTATTGAGCAGATCCACCCATAACCTATTTTTGGGAGGTTTTCATTAGACACCGGGGTCCCCACCCCAGGCAGACCCAGACACAGGCATGGGCAAACTGGATGGCTACCCGGGGCCTGGACAGAAAATGAAAAAAAAAAATACAATTGCAAAAAAAATGTTAATATTGTGCATATACAGGACTGGCACTGTTATCAATTGAGAACAAACTACAGGCATTGATACCACAGCTGTAATAACGACTTTTGCAACAAAAACATCATCTCTGGCAAAGGGGAGCCCCAATACTAAAAGTTTGCCTGGGGCCACCAGGACTCTAGGTACGGCACTGCCCCCAGGATCCAACTCTGACTCACCCGAAACTCCTACCTATTCCCAATAGATGTTTGATCCTGGTGGCCAGGGGCATTTCAGAGATGACACCTTTCTCCCCAGCCGAGGGCTGTGGAGCAGCACAACATCACTGGCACTTTTGCTTGCTGACAACAAGCCAACTATTTCCCCAACAAAGAGACACTGCCCACCTGAGGCTGGCCTGATACGTGCTGGGTGGGAAAGCATTTAGCATGAGACTAAAATCCCAGCCCTGCCCCAGGAGAGGCAAAGCGGGCAGGCACTCACTCTGCAAGGCGAGGGTAACCACCTTCTCCACGGCGCCCACTTCGTTCTCCGCCACACACGTGTAGTGCCCCGCATCGTCGCTCTGGGCAGGGAGCAGGGGAAAAGCAGGTGCATTAAAATAGCTGTCTACACCCTGCCCAAGACAGGTCATACTGGTGACTCCCCACCTTCTTGGATGTACAACAGCAACCAGCATGGTGCTGACATACAACAGTCCTTCCAGCCAAGGTGGGGCATATCTAGGTGGGATCTAGAGAGTTTAGATTATGGATGGTACACGATGGTTTGGATAGGGCTGCTCCTGCCTCAGACAGGGAGCTGGACTAGATGTGACCTCTGAAGGGTCCCTCCAGCCTGACACCTCTATTATTTTCTATGATTTGATGAGCTGTGGTTTCCCTCCAGGCTGTCCCTTGAGTTAGGAAAGCAATGTGCCATCTTTATCTTTGCCACAAGCCCTTTGGCATAGAGAAGGGGGATGCTCCAAGCGGGGATACAGGGTCATGAATGCCTTTCATCTCTATCAGGACACCCAGCAGCAAAGGGAACGTCAGCCCCTAGGAAACAGAGGTCCGAGCCCCTGCTGAAGGAGTCGGTGCCAGCCAGGAGGTAAGAGACTCAGTCGCATGTTAATTTGTGGGTGAAGACAGCCGAGACCCCTGCCTGCCTTCCCGGCCAACAGAGATCTCTGCAGCCCAGGCTAAGCCTGCTTGCTGCAATCATATGGTCTCCTCAGCTATGTAGGATGATGCGGGATTGCTCTGATGCTGTCTCCAGGCAAGTCCAACCACAGGGACAGAGGGAAGGATCTTATCACTGGATCTTACTACCCCCTTCTCTCGCAGACCCCCTTCCTCCTCCCCAAGCTCTCCTCC
>NW_017729011.1:16442011-16445509 GCF_001723915.1 Gavialis gangeticus | reverse complement strand
CTTATCACTGGATCTTACTACCCCCTTCTCTCGCAGACCCCCATCCTCCTCCCCAGGCTCTCCTCCCCATCACCAAAGCACCGAGCCTGGGCTGCCACTCACCACTGTCCCGTAGATGGCCAGGGAGCCGTTCTGGAGCTGCCGCAGGCGATAGCTGCCCTGCACGGGGATCCCGTTCTTGTCCCAGTGGATGACAGGGGCAGGGTCGCCGTAGGCTTCGCAGTCCAGGAGGGCGTTGGCCCCCAGGGGCTCCACCTGGTAGGCACTGACCTCCCCTTGCAAGACAGGAGCCTCTGGGGAAGGAGAAGGGCTTAGAGGCTAGCAGTTTGTCCAGGCTTCAAGCAGGGCTGTGATGAGCCAGAGCCGAGGGTGGCTGCGAGGGAACCAAGAGCACCAAAGGCCCAGGAGCAAGACTCGTTATCTGAGCACCCAGGGCCTGGCACGGCTTGGGCTGCACCTTCCCACCTACCAGGACCTGTGCTAAAGGAAGGCAAACTGGGATGACCCAGAGGCCTGCCTGGCACTGCCTGCTTGCTCCCGGGATGGCCGAGGGACACTTCTCCCTGCCTGAAGCACCTTTCACGTGGACAAAGCCCATGGCCTTGATGCTGCCAGCGCTGTTCTCGGCAGTGCAGATGTAGGTCCCGCTGTCCTCCTTGGTGACACTGTCTCTCTGCAAGGTGCTCCGGCCGCTCCGCTCCGAGATGCCACCTGCCAAGGCAAAGCCACACAGCTGGGCTTGGGATGTGGCTCTGCAGCTAGGACGCGTGCTCACGGAGCTGGGCCACCTGCCGTCACACCCATCTCAGCCACTGGGCCCCGAGCGGTCATGAAGGGGGAGCCCCAGCTGACACCCCAAGTCCTGCCCTCTCTTCTGCTGCCCAGGGATGCAGGCCAGGATCCCACCTTCGTCACGCTGGACCCTGCCATGTCACGGCAGCGCTGCCAGATTAAAGGATTTCCTGCATCTTCCAGAGCTTCTCCTAGTGACAGCTCTGTGCAGCCGAGGGGGATGCAGCAGGCCTGCCCCAGCCCCCTCCCAGGGTCCTGCCACTGGACTAAGCAAACCACTGATGTCCCAGTGACACAGGGAAACTGAGGCACGGAGCAGTGTCATGCACCCAAGAATCAGTGTCACCGCCAGGGACAGAACCCAGAAGTCCTGCCCCCAGCCCTGCACGGCAGCACAGAGCCAGGCACAGCCATCTTGATCTCACAGCTCAGAGGATCATAGAAAATTAGGGTTGGAAGGGATCCCAGGAGGTCACATCTAGTCCAACGCCCTGCTCAAGGCAGGACCAGCCCCAACTACATCATCCCAGCCAGGGCTTTGTCTAGCCAGGTCTTAAAAACCTCCAAGGATGGCAAATCCACCACCTCATCTGCTCTCCTCTCCCCTTGCACTCATCCTCTGGCTTCTTCCATGCTCCGTCTTCCCTGCCCCAGCCCGTCCATGCCCCTGTGCCCCCCACGCACTCGTGACAGGCTGGTTGTACATGGTCCAGGTGATGCGGGGCATCGGGTTCCCCTTAGCGCCACAGACGAGCTCCAGTCCCTCGCCCACGCTCAGTGCCAGGTCCCCCGGCAGCTCGGTGAAGGCGGGGGGCACGAGGACAGTCAGGCGGAGCTGGCGGGCAGCTCTCCCGGCTGCGTTTTCTGCGGTGCAGGTGTATGTCCCGGCATCCCCGGCCTGTGGGGTGAAAAGGTCCAAGGAGCAAATGAGGGGGCAGCCTGTGGGTAGACTCTGTGCCCCACAGGCTGACAGCCTGGAGGGGGCAGCTCCCTTGCCAGTTGTTACCCCTGTCAGGGGGCACAACACAGCCATGTCCTGCTGAGCTGCCCCTCTCTTGGCTGTTGGGCAGAGATGGATGAGCTCAGTATCAAAGATTTAAGGTCCCCTGGGTAGGCCCTGCTCTGTGAATGCCCCAATACATCCCTCCAGCACCGACCTGCCCCGCATGGTGCCCACAAGGGCTTAGCTAATACTGAATCCATCATCTGCTGCTCCTAAAAGCTGCCAGTGCTAAGCAACCCCAGGCTCTCTCCTCTGCCGCCTGCGGTTCTCCCAGGCTCAGCAGGTGCATAAGGGGCAGCAAGGCCCCATCTCCAGCCATTAGTCCTCACCACCCAGCGCTGCTCAGAGCCCCGCAGACAGACGCACACCAGGGATGTGAAGCAGATCAAGCCCCGGCCACAGGACATGGGAGGCTCACCTGGGCATCCTTGACGATCAGCTCCCCCGATTGCAGGAAAGTGAACTTCCCACTGTCCCCTCGCACCACGGCCCCGTCTTTTGACCAGGTGATCCTGGGCTCGGGGATCCCCCGCGTGGCACAGGGCAGGAGGACTTGCAAGCCTTCAGGGACAGACAGCTCTGCCGGGCCAGCTTCAACCACTGGGGGCACTGGGGTGGGAAAGAAGAAGACCAAGTTCTCAGGCTTGGAAAGCAGCAGCTCAGCAAGGCAGTGGCCACAACCCCTGCCCCTCCCTTCAGCTTGGGAGCATTGTGCCCTGGATGCCCTAAGGAGAGCTGGCTCCTAGAGTCACCGGTTGGATCGCTCCCCTACCTTGCACGATCAGCCGGGTCTTCCCCAGTGCTGTGCCCGAAGGGTTCTGTGCCATGCACAGGTAATTCCCAGCATCCTCCACAGTGGCACGTAGCAAATGGAGGTGCCCACTGGGGAGCACCCTGAAACCAGCTCCTGCTGGGAGGAAACAAAAGGACTCAGAGACAGAAAGAAATCAAAAGCAAAGGCAGAAAAGCCAAACCGCCGCTGCCCAAGAGCTTCACCCACTGGCAAAGGGGCTGCAGGCCGAGGCTACTTCACCCAGGGATGAAATGCAGTCTCTTCTGGGAAGGCATGAAGAAACTGCTTTCACAGCAGTTAGTGTGGGGGAGGCAGGATGTCACGGCTCAAGGTGGATTCTGGCCACAATGCCGGGGTTAAAAGCACCTTCACCCTTGCAACGTGTGGCCAAGGGAGATTTCATGACCGTGCACCATTGCGAGTGTCAGCAGCCTTAAATGGGGGTGTCACAGCAAGAGACCAGGCCACCGAGGGGTCATCCTGGAGACAGGAGTCACCCAGGACCAGGACAAGCTGAGGGGCTTTGGAAAGGCTGCAGGGAGCTTATATCACTGGATTTGCTGCCACACCCATCAGTGCCCTTAGCATGTGCACTGATCTCTGGGAGCATCCTTCGTCCCTCCCGGGGCCTTGCAGCATTGGGCAGTTACAGCAAAGCCCTCCCAAGGCCCTGGCTCACCTGCAGGGATGTTGATCCCCTCCTTCTGCCACGTGATCACTGGGCGAGGCAGCCCAGATGCCTCGCAGGGCAAGACCACACCAGAATTGAGCACCACCTGCATCAGGCGGGGCAGGGGCTTTACCACTGGGGGCTCTGCAACCAAAAGAGACACTCGCAGACAGGTCCTTCTCCCCTTGGCCATGACAGGACACCAGGGGCATCACCCACATGGAGCATGGCCTGGCTCTT
>NW_017729011.1:16402493-16437011 GCF_001723915.1 Gavialis gangeticus | reverse complement strand
GTCCTTCTCCCCTTGGCCATGACAGGACACCAGGGGCATCACCCACATGGAGCATGGCCTGGCTCCTGCCACAGCTTCCACAGCCCCCCTGGGCAGTTCCCCGGCTACTGCTAAAGAACAAGCCAGCTTATTCTCCTGCCCTGAAGTCACCCCTGGTAGATGGGGTGCTCTACTGCAGGCCAGGAGCCAGGGCTCCTCCATCATCCATGCTTCTCTGGGGCTGGTGCCCTCATCCTCCTCCCCCAGCCCACCATGCCCCTAGGTACCTTGCACCTCAAGCAGGACGTGCTTGTGTGCCATGCCAGCAGCATTTCTTGCCGTGCAGGTATAGCGCCCAGCATGAACGGGCATTGCCTGGTTGATCTCCAAAGCCCCTGGGAACACAGGAACAGCCGGTCACCAAAGGGGCAGCAGGGGACAGAGTGACTGGCTCCTTAGGTAGGAACCATGCTGCCCTCCCTCTCCACGGGCACATACATGTGCCCAGCCATCCACGTTACCCGTGGGCAAGATGCGGTAGCCGCTGCCTCGGTTTCCCAGCTGGGCCCCATCTTTGCTCCAGGACACAGCCGGTGCCGGCACCCCAGTGGTGTAGCAGGTCAGAATGGCTGGGGACATCTTGATGGCCGTGAAGTCTGTCCGGTCATCAGCGATCGTGGGAGGGACTGAAAGCGACAGGTGCAAGCCAAGGATGTGCCACGAAAAGCCAACGTGGGACCAGCACCCTCTGCACTGATTTGCAACCCCCAGGCAGGTGTCCTGGATTACACAGCACCTCCGTTATGCCCTGATGCCACTGCCAAGGTTGGGCTTTCAGGGACAGGAGGGGCTGGAGCATGATCCCAGGGTGATGGGAGGGAGGGGAAAGCCCCCCAGGGAGGCTGACTGCCAGAGCCGACCCTGCGGGGTACAGGGCCTGGGGCAAATCAGCCTGGTACCCCTGTGAAAGCGGAGATGAGCTGAGCTGCCAGGATGCACTGTGGCCTCTCCACCCGGCTCCACGGGCCCCCCCAAAGTGCAGAGCCTGAGGCAGTCGCCCCAATTCGCCGCACCCTAGGGACGGCCCTGCCAAATGCATTCCCCAGAGCTACTCACCCTGCACAGAGACGCTGAAGAGCCTGCGATCCTCTCCCACCGGGTTTGTCACGACACACTCAAACTGCGCCGTGTCCCGGAGGCTGGGGCTGGCGATCAGCAGAGACCCCGAGGACAGCAACCTGGGACAGACAGCGGGAGAGGAGGGGGAGTCACTGGCAGAGCTCGACCCTGAACTGCAGAGCTTGGCCTGGGGCTTGACCTCAGGGGCCTCTTCCTGCCCTGCCCCAAATACAAAGCCAACAGAGCTGGGGGCCTGCTCCACGGCGCGAGGGAGCCAGGCTCGGACGGCAGAAGGATGACGTCAGGCGCACAAAACAGCGGCAGAAACAGATGGCCTTTGCAAAGGAAATGAGCACAGCACCAGGCTTTCCCTGCCCCGCCCCACCTGCCCAGCCCACGGCCAGGGCAGCCTGGTACCTGTAAGGGCTCTGAGGAAGGTTCAAGTTCAAAGGCTGGCCGTTCCTCCTCCAGGTCACTTGGGGCTCAGGGAATCCAGTAGCTTCACAGGCAAGGGAGGCTTGGCGGTGAGCTGTGAGCGTGAGGTTGGAGGGCCCCGGAGCAATGGCAGGAGGGACTGCAGGGAAGCAGAGACAGGCGCCATAGATTCAGCCACCGAGCGCAGGCCACGGGGTTGACGGGAGGGGAGTTCGAGGGAACATCGCTCAAAAAATGAGAGCGAACTCAGGCCAGGCCAGCCCAGCAGCACACAGACTAGAGGCAATGTAACCCACTGTGAGCAAATGCGAGGAGGTATGGGAACACGAGTAGCTGTTCCCCAGAGCAGGATGCAACCGAGGTCAGCGCGTCTGGCTGCACTTGACCCCAGCAGGCTGGGCCGTGGGGGTCACGCAGCATTCCCCAGTCAGTCCCCTTCCTCCCAGCCCTCCACTTACCCAAGACTTTGAAGTCCAGGCCCCGTCGGTCGGACCCAGAAGGGCTGGACGCTACACAGAGGTAATAACCTGAGTCCCAGGCTTGAACTGGGTCTATTCTTAGGGAGCCATCTGGCAGGATTTCCAGCCTGAGAAGAGGGAGGGAGAGCCCTGTCAGGGCACCGGGGGACCAAATGCTTCACCGACTGACCACGGCAGATTTAAACCCGAGAAGAGGGGCAAGGAGGGCACTTGGCCCTGAAGCAGACACTGTAACGTGGGTCTCCTTTGGAGCTCTCTGCCTCACAGAGAGGGGTCGGACCCCGGGAGCCCGGGGATGCCCACAACACAGCCACTGCCCACGGGGGATGCCCCTCAGTGCCCCTCGCTGGGGAACAGCAGTGAGGCTAGGCTCTATCCCCATCCATTTACAAGGGGCCTGGCAACTCAAACAGCTGAACTGCAAGGCAGCTGCTGTGTTACAAAGCAGAGGGCAAGTGCCTGCCTTCACGCAGCAGGTTCAACCAGGGAGGCAGCAGTTCTTGTACCTCGGGCTGCTATCTGGGGGCAGGAGCAGGCCATCCTTCCTCCACGTCACCTGGGGCCGGGGCCACCCCTCCGCCTGGCAAGGCAGCACAGCTGACCGGTTGTCGGACGCACTGACCGTCAAAGGACCTGGCTTTATCACAGGGGGGACTGCAACATCATCGCGGGGTAGGACGCAAAGGAAGAGCAAGAGGAGGGAGCACAAGGTGGTGAGATGGGGCTCTCACAACAATGCCCAAGACCAAGCCCTGGGCACCCCCTTTCCAGTGCGTGTGTGTTCCCATTAGCTGGGTGCAACTTCCAGCACAGAGGGAAGGAAGAAGCATAAAACGAAATGGGGAATACCTGAGGCGCTGAGCTCAACCCCTCCGGCCAGCTTGGCAAGCTCTCATAGCTGTACCCTAACCCTGCCCAGCCCTACCACCCACTTGCCCCTTGGGGCTCCTGCTCATGAACACAACCCCATAACATGGAGCATCCCACTGAGCTCAGAGAGGGGCACCACATAGTCCGAGGCTACGTCAGTACTGCCAACCCCTGCACGGTAAGGAGATGCCATGCCCAGCACTCGTGCTTGCAGCTCTTAAAGGCAGCCGGTTCCCTTGGCTCCTGTGAGCGGCGGTGACTGTCACCAACTGAGCCGGAGCCCAGGCACTGCCGGTGCTCTGCTCACCGTGGATCTCCACCTGGAAGCGCAGGCTGGTTGTCCCCAGATCGTTGCTCCAGGTGCAGCTATATTCCCCCCCATCGGGCACTGCCACGGCCTCAATCTGGAGGAAGCGCCCCTCGGCCAGGAACTGCATGCGGGCATCCTCCTAGCAGCACCCAGAGATGCTCCCTCAGCAGCACGCCAAGGGCTGTCATTGGCATGGCTGGGATTACCCGCCCAGACACAACCCACTGATGCTGGATGAGGACTGGGATGTCCTGGACATGTTGCCGAGACTCCAGCACCTTGCTCCAGCCCCCTCAATGCACAGAGCCCAGTGTGGTCCATGCAACAGCAGGCTGACCTCTGCCACAGCCACGCACCTGCAGCAGGGATCCTTCTCGGTGCCACTCGATACGGGAAGGAGGGCTGGCATCTGCAGGGCATTCCAGGATGAGCCGCCCATTAGCCAGCGCCGTCAGGGAGCGCGTCTCGCCCACGAAGGGAGGTGGCGCTGCTGGAACAGGCCAAGGGGTCAGGAACGGGCTGAAGGCAAATCCTGCCCAGGAGGAAGTTGGAGCACCAGGAAGCAGGTGCCCCCATGGCATGGGCGTCCCCGTATGCCAGCCAGGAAATGCCACAGCCCTCCACCACTGCTCTGGGCATGGGGCAGCCAGCAGGGTAAGCCAAACTGCCTGGTGCCACTAGACACCCATGCAGCTCTGCTGGGCATCCAAGCCCCTCCCGCCAGGGGTAGGAAGGCATTTGCAAAAGCAGCCTAGCTCCACGGCTGCCCCCTGCCACAGCTACGGGCCTGCACCTATTCACAGTACCTTGGATCTTGACCCGGAAGGTCCTGCTGTCCTCGCCTGCGGGACTCACCGCCAGGCAGGTGTACAAGCCAGCATCGTCCGCCTGAGAAAGGCCAGGAGGGAAGGGAAGCTAAGGTGAAACCCAAGGCAGGGAAGGAGGGAGATGCGAGGAAGAAGACGAGGAGCCCCCACCTGCACGCTGTCTACACGGAGGGCGCTCCCGTTCCCAGGCACAGAGCCAGACCTCGCGAGGGGCCGACCGTCTTTCTCCCAGGTGAGGCTGGGCACCGGGACCCCAGCCGCCGCGCAGGGCAGTTCTAGCGGGTTGCCCACAGCGGCCGTCACTTCGGTGGGCTGGGCTGAATCCTGGATCCGCGGAGGCTCTGTAAGGCACACGAGGGCTGGTGACATGCCCAGTCCATTGCAGCAGTCTGGGGATGTCGGGCATCCGCCATGAGAAACGCCTCAGGGAAGAGTTGTGCCATCATATTTATCCTTGTGGCTATCCCCAGCCCCACCTGGGCCCCCGCTCATGCCCGCACCAACCGGAGCAGCCTCTTCACCATCCCCTTCCTCCAGCCTATTCACCCAAATCAGCCATGCCGAGGGCCCACACCCCACCCTTTCCCTGTTTTCCCCGGGGAAAGCCAGAGCACGCACCCATGACAGAGAGGTGGAAGTGTCTGCTGGCCTCGCCGGCCTCGTTTACGGCAGCGCACGAGTACACGCCCGAGTCCTTCGGCTGTACCGCCTCCAGGGACAGCTGCGTGCCCTGGAGGCTGGGGACCAGGTTGCTTTGCCAGCTCAAGGGCTCGCTGTCCTTCAGCCAGGACAGGGTAGGGAACGGCGAGCCCCTGGCTTCACAGGTGAAGGTCACCGTTGTGCCCTGGGTTGCTGTCAGGTCCTCGCTGCTCTCGGAGGGCTCCAGGACTGGTGGAACTGGGGGGACCAGAAGCAACCAGGGTCTGTTCCTGGGGGTGGGGAAGGCTTTGCCCGGTGTCCGCACAGACATGGGATCTCCTCCCAGATAAGCCGCCTGCTGCCTACTACTGCCGTGTGTCTGCAGGCTGGAAAGTCCAGTAGGACGGACCCAGCCACAGCAGACTGGTCTCTGGAGCCGGGGCAGTGTCCAAGGACTCTCTAGCTTATGCGGTGGGTGGCCTGGCCGGGGGCCTGCATCCGAACGGCCTGCTCAGGATGGCACGTTGCTCTGCACAGGGGACTGACAGTCCCCATACGACCGCCAGCACACCACCCCTGGCAGGCCGCTGGCAGCCTGTCCTGGGACTGCTCCTGCCATGCACCCTTCCTCCTATGCCCTCTGAATAGGAGCAGACAGAGCCCTGCTGCTCCATCCAGCTTTCCTGTCATGGCCCAGCCAGAGAGAAGTCAGGCTGGAAAGGACCTTCATTGTCCAGGTGATGGCGGGTCCCCCGCATGAAGCATTTCCCCTCCCGCAGCCAAGACCCCACCTTCCCTATCCTCTGATCTGCAGCCAACCTGCTCCTCCCTCCCCATGTCTCTCTTCCACCTCCTGCCCTTTTCTTCCATGCAAGCCCCCTCTCTCCTCCATTTCCCCAGTCCCCCTCCACCCTCTTTCTGGTTGGCAAACCACTCCCTTGGTGTTTTGCTCCATCTTGGCCCCTTCCCAGCTCTGCTCTCCCCAGTTGCAGGGTCAGGTCCCTTCGTACCCTGTATCTGGAGAATGAAGCTCTGCTCGGCCACCCCCGCCGGGCTGGAGGCAACGCAGGTGTAGATTCCCCCATCCGAGACCTGCACCTGGGAGACCCTGTCCCCACACAGGGAGGCTGGGATCAATTCACAACACAGCCCCAGGCCTGGAGAAGCCACTCCCATGCAACACGGCAGGCAATGGCTTCTGCCAAGCACCAAGCCCCAGCTGGGCTTAGTGCTGGGTGCTCAGCACCTCTGCAGATTAGGCCCCTGGGAGTTTACAAGTCCACCAACTCCAGAATAGGGCAGCGAGAGCCAGGCAGGCAACTGGCATGAAGCTGAGCTGGGGGAAAACTTCTTATAGAGACTTGAGAAGCTGAGCTATGCCTGCAGAAGGTGCCTTGGGCCTCTGCATTCTCACCTGAGGGCTCGCCCTGCGGACAGCAGGCTCACCCGGTGGGACAGCGGGAGAGGCAGGCCATCCTTCAGCCAGCTGATCTGCAAGGGAGGGGAGCCCCTGGCCGGGCACTCCATGGTAACCAGCCCCAGGGGGATGCTGCTCAGGACCGTGGAGTCATTGGTGCCTCTCTCAATGGAAGGGGGCACTGGGGGGGCAGGAAGGAGACATTTTTCATGTGGATACACAGACCTCCCCTCTCCGTCCCCTGAGCCCCCAGCTGGGAGGTAGTAGAGGGGACGAGGGTCCTGGGCAGGGGTGGGGGCTTCTGCCACAAAGCCAGAAGCTGGGATTTCATGGCCTGATGCACACTCGCTCCCTCCCCCTACCAGCACCATGGGGATGCATCACTCACCCAGGACAGTCAGTGTGTGGAGTTTGGTGTCCTCGCCAGCACTGCTCTGAGCCAGGCAGGTGTATGCCCCCGAGTCAGAGGCCTGCAAGCCCTCCAGGAGCAGAGAGCTCCCATCAGGAGACAGCCTGTACACAGGCAGATGGGAGGCTCAGTGAGTCGGGGTATCCCCCATGACCCACCCACACAAAGGCAGTCAACCTGGGCTTCTCTGCATCTAATGCACAAGCTCCCTAGAGCTAAAACAGCCCCAGCAGCAGGCTTCAGCCTGGCTGGAACTGGCCACTGGAGTGGCACGTGCATCAGTGCCCAGCCAGGCCCCACCTGCCCCATCACCGGGCCTACCACAGGCGAGGGGCACCATGCAGCTCCAGCGGCCTCCCATCCTTCAGCCACGTGATCTCTGGCTCTGGCTGTCCCTTCGCCTCACAGTCCAGTCTCACCCCTCGGCCCTCCGGGACACTGTGCTCGCTGGGGACACCTGCCCCCAGGATTCTTGGTGCCACTGGATGGAGCAAAGAATGCGACTGGAGAGGTGCAAACTTACCAGCTCTCTTTGCAACCCCCCACATGCTGAGGAGGCCAAGACCACTGACCCCACACTGCCCTGATGCCTACGGAGCAACCCATGCATCCACCCAGCCCTGCCAGACCAACCTTGCACGGACACAATGAAATCCTTGCGTGCCTCCGCATCCAGGCTCTGCGCCAGGCAGGTGTAACGGCCCTCGTGGAACAGCTGCAGGGAGCTGATCTGGAGCTGTCCCCCTCGGGACACCACGCCCCACTCGGCGCTGCTCTCTGAAGGGGGAAGACAACCCCGTCAGGCCTTGAACTCAAAGCACTGCCCCTGGGGAATAAATCACCCAGTCCAGAAGCATCCAGAAGAGCCAGCAGAAACCCTAGCAAGGCCGAGGCAAACCTAAGCAGGACCAGGTCATGTGAATGGTGCCTGCATTC
Source organism: Gavialis gangeticus (assembly GCF_001723915.1). Classification (NCBI taxonomy): domain Eukaryota; kingdom Metazoa; phylum Chordata; order Crocodylia; family Gavialidae; genus Gavialis; species Gavialis gangeticus. The sequence goes on along the minus strand of NW_017729011.1, from coordinate 16,429,591 downwards.
ATATTATACAAGGCATGTCTATACATGCATTTAAGCACACCGAAATTTAATGTGCATGAGCTTAATGCGTATTAAGAGGCTTTAGGCAGGCTTCTACATGTGCAGGTATTAAAGCGCATTAATTCTGCGTATGTGGACTGACTTGGGACTAAAATTAGTCCCAAGTCAGTCCACATACACGGCATTAATGCACTTTAACACGTCTACATGTGCATTCATGTGCTTTAACTATTTGCTCCTAAAGTCAATACCAGCATTTGTAGGTATCAAATTTAGGTGTGAATAGCCTATAGTCACCATTTCTAATAAGCATTAACTTAGGTGAATGTGCATTAAAGCATCACATGTAGACGTGCCCACAGGGACTTGTAGCTTTCTGAGACCGACGTCCTGCCACAGACCTCAGATCACTTCACAGGAAGAACTCACCCACTATGAGTCTGGAAACTACAACATCCCCAGTTTGGAAATGAGGACACTGAGGCATGGTGTTGTTCAAAGACTGGCTCAAGGTTAGAGCCAGAGCTGATGCCGCAGCTGGGAAGCACAGGTGCCACCCCCTGCCCTTGAGAAGACCTTGCTGCACGCACTGTGTTTAAGACCCATCCTTCCCACTGCATCCACCAGGCACTGCTCCCATACCAAGCGGGGACCTGTCCTTCAACCAGGTGATGGCCGGAGGAGGCACGCCGACTGCATTGCAGGTGAGGATGAGGAGGTTCCCTGCAGCACCGTCAATGGTCTCCTGCTGTGGGTTCTCAATGCTCGGGGGAACTGGGAGCAAAACAGGGAGTCAATACCATGAGGGCTGCGGGTCACCAGGCACCACTGGGGTGTGCCCAGGCTCCCGTTCACACAGCACAAGCACTAACAGCTCACACACAGAAACTCATATAGGGCCCCCTTGGCTTTACACCCCAAGATGGGATTATTGCGTGGGTGGGGAAACTGAGGCACAGTGGTGGAGGTGACTGCTCCAGTGCCACATACAGCAACAGAGCCAGGAATCCGCCCATCAGTGCAGAGCTTAGGTGGACAATGCCCAACGCTTTCCCTATGCTTCCCCTTGCTGGCAAGCTCTGGGGACAAGTTAACTCCCTCTGCTTGGGCTGGAGCCACTAGACACAGGCCTGATGCACGATGCAGCTACTGTCCTGTCGGCCACCCCAAATCTGCTGCTTGACCTCCATCCCAACCTGCCTCCCCTTTGCGGCCCCAGTGCCAGCTCTCAGCTGGGACGGGAGGGAGCAGGCCCTCTCTCTGAGGCCTTACCTTGGACGGCCAGCACAAAGGCCTGCTCTGCCTCTCCAGCCACATTGGTGGCCTTGCAGCTGTAGAGCCCTTTATCCGACACCTGGGGGAGGAGGCAGAGGTCGGCATCTTGCACGTGGAGCCCAACTGAGAGGAAAAGGCTCCCTAGGCGCAGCCCGGCCTTACCTGGGCATTCTCTATCTCCAGCCTTTGCCCCTTCTGCAGGGTCCGAGCACCATTCCCAAGGCCCAGCTGGTGCCCATTCTTGTACCAGGTGACCACAGGCTCCGGCTGAGCATCGGTCTCGCATTGCAGAACTGCAGTCTCTCCAACACGCACCACCACGACATCCTGCAGGCCTTCGGGGGGCTGCCTGATGGTGGGAGGCACTTGGAAAGGGACACACAGACAAGAGGAGCTGGTACTGCTGGCAGGTGAGGAACGACATTTCCTACAGAAGGAATCAGCCTTTCCATGGGGTCAGTCAGAGCTCCCTGGAAGTCATCCACACCCACAGAAAATGCAGATACCAAACCCTTCATGGAAACACACGTGTCCCTGAATAGCACCTTCTCCATCACCTGCACGAGCTCTTCCAGTGTATAAAGCATGCAAACAAAAGCTATGGTGGGAGGAGAAACACAGAGCCAGTTTCCAGAAGGCTTCCAGGTACATCCACCCATGTGCAAGTTGTGCACTTATCCCATGGCAGGCTGGTGCAAGCAGGGACACCAACGCAGGCCCTATGACATTCTTCTCCATAGGGATATGTCAAAGACACATGGAGCATCACTCGTAGAGCATAGCGCTGAAACAGATATGCCAGCACTGAGGTCACCTCCCAAAGGACCCTGCTTCTACACTAGCAACTAGGTGTAGCTCTTTGTGTACAGCCTCAGTAATTAGAAAATACCCCATCAAGCTGATCCCATGACTTCCTATAGCTTTGATCTCCACTTTCCCAGAGAGGGCACTTCAGAACCTGGAAACACCATCAGTATCGACTCATGAACAGAGAAATTTCTCTCCCAGGGGAGCACCAACACCGAGACTGCTACTGGCCCACCCCATGTTGTACCGTGAGCCGATGAGTCTGCAAGGAGGCAGGCTGGAGGCTGAAGATCCATACGTGACACTAGGGACTCTGGTTTCTAAACTGTAGGTTTGGCTCTTCTGGAAAGCTGAGGGGAAGAGGCTGGCTGATGGTGCACCAGGCAGCCTGGGTCCAGAGGCTGGGAACGCCTTGCTTACCATGAATGCTGAGAAGGAACCGCTTCTCATCTCTGCCAGCAGCATTCAGTGCCACGCACGTGTACTCCCCCGCGCTGGACACCTGGGCTTGGGGGATCTGTAGGATCTGAGAGCCTGGAAAAAGGGAAGGCTAGCAGAGAGGGGCTCACTGACTGCCTCTTCCTGTCACTAGGCCCTGAGGTTTGTGTTTGGCCACATCCACCCAGCAGCCCATTCTCCACACAGCACTCGATTGGTAATAAAAATTTCCTTTATGATCCCAGTGCTTGATATGTTCAGCCACTTGTTGCAGCACTCAAGGGGGGATCCCAGCGACAGAGCCCTTGCAGGCCAGAGCCCAGAGGCCACCTACAAATAAGTGCCTAAGGAAGCGGTGGCTTATTCTTCTAAGTGTACAGTGATAGGAGAACCTCCTCCACTGCCGGTCGGTATAGGTCTCTCTCCACTTGGTGAGTTTGGGGCTGAGATGCTCAAAGGAGCCTTAGGGATTCAGACACTCCTTGGAAAATCCCAGCCTGAAGCTCTTCACATGCTGCGTCAGATACCAGGGCAGTTAAATATGTTAAGAAATGCAGCCTGCCCCTGAGCAGCAGCAGCCTGCCCTACCCTGCCCTACCCTGCCCTGTTGGGAAGGGCTTTGCCTTATGAACCAGTCTGGGCTCTCACCTGCCCAGCTTTACACACCTGGGATGATGGAGACCTCCTCGCTGGGCAGCAGGGCATGACCGTCCTTGTACCAGGTGATCTCAGGGGCAGGATGCGACTGGACGTCACAAATGAGGGAGACGCTGCTATCGATGATCGTGCTGATGCTTTCTGGATTGGCTCCCACTATCCTTGGTGGGACTGAGCCCCCCAAGACCAAAGGGAAAATGTAACAGAGTATTTAAAATGTCCCTCCCTGCATATCAAGGCAAGGATGAACCAATGGCTATAAACAACCTCACTGGGTGCGGCGAGAGATTTGATGGCTGCACGGATTAATTATTGGAGGACTGGCAGGGCTGAAGGGTCCACACTAACGGCTCACCTTGAACCACGAGAGCAAAGAGTTTCTCTGCAGAGCCTGCCTGATTCTTTGCCACACACATGTAGTTGCCAGCGTCTTTCACCTGTGCTGCAGCCACCTGCCAAGGAAAAGCAGAGAGCAGAGAGGTCAGCTTGCCGGACAATGCAGGATGGCCACCGTGCCCATGGTTGGAGCCTGCAGGAAGCCCAGACATGGGCCAACACACTCAACTGAGCTGTTGCCCACTACCCCTTGCATGGCAGCAGGCAAGATCAGAGCAGTCCCTCCCTCTCACTTGTAAGAGAAGTGGCTTTGGTAGGGAAATGAAGGGGCCTGGACTCCTCTCCTGGTGGCTATTTTCTGGTACCACCCTCTCAGCATGCAGCTCACCCAAAGGAGCTGGCCATCTTCCAGGATCTGGTGCCGTGGCCCGGCATCGAGGGGAAGGTTGTTCTGGAACCAGGACATGGTGGGTGATGGGTTCCCACTGGCCTCACACTTCAGGTGAGCCGTGCTGTTAGCCAGTGCTGTCACCTCTTCCACCAGCTCCTCTGTGGTCCCCTGGATAACGGGGGGAGCTGGGGCAGAGGGGACAAGCAGAACCAGTTAGTCGTGAAACTCTCAGCTCTCAGTCCTACCATTAGCTCTTCCTCCCCATGGGAGAAAGGAGTTGTTAGTCTCAATCAAGCGCAGCCAGCGACATCCCTCCTTGCCCACGCGCTCCCTTATCGCTCAGCCTTAACCCACCTCACTCCTCACCATGAGCACACTGCAGATATGCCATCTCCCTTGGGTACTGGCAGTGACAGCAAGGTGCCCCCCTGCTCTAGCACAGAGCCAGGAGGAGACCCCAAGATACCCTGCTCTTAGACTGTGTGACCAGCTTGTGTCCGCTCAGGTTCAGGGAACTCGGCCACGTGGAGGAAGCATCACAGGGGGAGAGCGCACATTTGCTCCATGTCTGTACCTGAGGCACCGAGGCTGGAGGTGCCCCCAGCACGGGACAGACAAACCATCTCCCCACACCTGGCTCTCACTCCCCACCAGGCAGCATCCCCCATGCGTCAGCCACTGGCTCCAGCCTCAGCTCCTCTGCCTCTCGCAGGCAACTAAGCCCATGATCCAGGCCTGTGCTCCTAACACACAGCCTAGAAAGTAACTGGAAATGGGGACAGGATGTTGTTGTCCAGTTGGGAAAGGGCTTGAATTCCCTTGAAGGGAATCCCTGCAAGAAGTCCCATGAACTAAGCCACCGGGGACCTGCCGGGTCTGCTCCCTATGATTACTTTGAGTCCATGCTTCTCACCTCTTCCTCCCTGCACCCAGAGCCAATAATAACCACCTCTTTGAAGTCACCTGGACTATGGACATCATCGCCAGGTGCCACCCTGGTACTCACTCAGCACTGTCAGCTCATAGTGCAAGCGGTCCTCGCCTGCCTCGTTGGCCGCCTCACACGTGTATCTCCCACTATCCTCTGCCGTGGCCGCGGGGATCTGCAGGACGCGTCCACCTGCTGCACGACAGAGAGACAGGGTGGGATTGGGGGAAGGGGCAGAGAGAGATGCTATACTGGCAGCCTTCTAGTGAGAGCGAAGCTGCTCTATGGGCTGGCATCCTCCATGCATGGCCATGCCCTCTATGCCAGTGATGGTCCATGCTCCCTTGCACTGTCAGGCCCTGCTAATACCTCCCCTGACAGCCAACAGCTCTGGGCATGAGCCAGTGAACCACTACGCAAGCTACCTCCATCTGTATGTGGCCTCCATATAGCACTCAAGCTATAGAGCAAACTATATAGCACTCAATACTATATAGCAATTAAGCGGATTTTTACAAGGGAGGAGAGGGCCATTTAAAAAGGCCACACGGCCGGGCAGGGAGATCACTGGAGGAATGGGGTCCCGTGTCTGTCGCCACTCTGCGCACAGCTCCTGCTGTGGTCATTCAGGTGACTGAGGTTGCCAGAGTGGCAGCACGCCCCTGAAGTACCAGCAGGGCAGAGGTGTTTCATCCAGAGCATCCCCCAGCCCAACAAGTGCCCTGGGTTTGCACCTGGCACATCCATTCAAACACAGCAGAGGCGCATCACTGGGATACACCTGGACCCCTGTCCACACAGAGAAGTGGAGGGGAGAGCCACAGCCCACGGGATTCACATCGACACAGCTGGAACCCCTGGCACACCTGGATTCCTCGCGGTACTTTCTCTACCCGGAAACCCCAGTAGTTGCTGAGCGGCTAAAAGAAGCTCTCACTGAAGTCGTGTCAGCAAGACAAACTCATTACCTAGCAGCATCACGGCCCCTTCCACAGTGGAGAGGGGCTCTCCATCCTTGGACCAGGTGAGCGTGGGGGGTGGGATGGCATTTGTGTCGCAGTAGAGGGAGGCTGGGGAGTTGACCACCACCTGCCGGTGCTCCGTCACCTCGCCGTCCCAGTCTTCCTCCCGGTACCGGATCTCAAAGGCCGCATTGGCATTGCCCTGCTTCTGGAACAGTGGGGGCACTGGGAAAGACACGGCCTCAGCCATCAGTGCCATGCTGGTGGAAGGACCTGGCAGAGGACATGGACAGCCCGAGCAGGACAGGATCCTGGGGCTGCAGCGCTGGTGGCACAGCGCCCTGCCTTGCCCAGCCCTCCAAAGCACCCACCCACCCCAACCTGCAGCACCCCTGCGCTGGGGGTGCCCACAGAGGTGGGTGGGAGTTTGCCTTCCCCTGTAGCAGGAGGCTTGGCCCTCTACCTGGGACCGCTCAGCCCAGACAGCCTTGTTCTGTGAGGAGCCACCCACCTTGAACGTGCACAGCAAAGTCCTTGCTGTCTTCGCCTACCGGGTTGGTAGCAATGCAGGTATAGCGCCCAGCATCAGAGACACCGGCGGAGCTGATCTGTATAATCTGCCCATCACTGAGAGTCTGGAGGTGCGAGTCCCTCCCCAGGAGCTGGTGAGGAGATACCCCACCCCACACGGCAAGAGAAGAGGAAAGTTAAAACACCCCTACAGCCTTGAGACAGCTGCTGAAAAAATGCAGCGTCCAGAAAGAAAATCCAGACCCCAAACCTTAAAACAGGCCCCTTCCCTTCCCAACTGGCTGCAAATGGCTCTTCTCTCCCCAGTTAGCCCTGGGCTTTCAGTCAAACCACGTTATTTCATGCAGTTCAGGACACAATTATGAATCTGAATTAAAATAAACTGCAGATCCAAGGATTATCCCTTCCCTGCGACCTCGGGTTTATTCACCCCTTGGTGCCCAGGCAGAGTTACAGCAACTCAGAGCACCCAGCTGCAGAGCAGCTCCCCGCTCTGGGAAGGACCACCCGGCTGCGTATCCCGTGGCCCTTTGTCTTCTCTTTCCACCAGAAGCCTGATGGGATGAGGAGAGCTGCCTGGGATGCGCTGCAATAAGGCCCTTGTGGAGTCCTCTGCCCTGCAACACGAAGGGCCCAATGCAAAGCAGTTCCAGTGCTCCTGGCCTTGGGTCCCCTCCTGTTGTTTCTGGCAGGCATCCACCCCTCCCCAGCAGTCCCCCGTCTGTTCCTTCGCAGCCCCACCTGCCCGTCCTTGAACCACTGTATGGTTGGCTTGGGTACAGCCCAGGTCTTGCACTCCAATGTCACGGTGCTGTTGACCTTGGTCTTCACCTCCTCCATGGCGTATTCCCCCGAGTGGTCATCCTTGGCAATCCAAGGTGGAACTAGGAGCCACAAGACACAAGTACAATGAGGACAAGGTGGCAGTGGTCTCCTTTTTCCTGGGCATGCCTGCTACTCAGTGCCACCGCTTTGACAAGGATGCACAACAGCTGGCAGGTGCCACAGAAATCCCCAACTCGGGGCAAACAGGGCAGAGCAGACAACTCAAGGCTAAACACGCCCTGAGCAGTGCCAGTACTGTACCCTGCCTGTGCCATAGCAGGGAGCTCTTTACAACCGGCTGAGGTCTGAGGGTAGATACAACCATAAGACCATGGCATGCAGCCAGCTGGCTCTACAGTGCAGGCAAGAGACCGGGGAGCAGCCAGACATTGCTAGGGACTATAAAGGAGCGATCTCAGCATGTCCATAAAGCAAACGTGTGGCAGCAACAGCACTGCCCAGGGAAGGGGAGGGGGCAAGCAGAAAGCTTACCCCAAGAACATCTAGCGCTTGCAACATGCAGGGACTCTGTTTTGGGCTGAAACATTATTCTAAAAAGAGCTGTGGGCCCTTCACACCCCCTGCATACATCTAAGGGCACCCCAGTTGTGAAACAGGTTGGAGCTAAGCAGCGATCAAAGGGGAGCGGGATGCCTCTTTAATGGTCTTTGGCAAAGCACTTGAGGATGGAGCTTGTTACGAACCGAGGACCCTCACTGCAAAGCTCTTCCTGGCCTCCCCAACCTCATTGGTGACAACACAGGTGTATCTGCCCGCGTCCTCTTCCAGGGCATTCAGAATCTGGAGCCCGTGGCCACCTGGGCAGGGAATGAGAAAAGTCCCATGAAGATACTGAGAGCAGCCCTCCATCCCCACACTGAGAAACAGGGAGGTGAATCATCTGGACTAGCACTCCCAGGGCTACAGATCTTCCTCCACCTGGGCAGCAGCGGGGCGGCTTCCTCAGAAGACCCAGCCGACCTGCACAGACCCGTACGTGGTGGCACAGGGTCTAAGACCTCCACTTTCCCCCACCCTAGAAACTCTGGTCATGCAATCAGATCCACACCTACGCCCGGGAGAGGCTCTGGGACTGATCCTCCATCCCTGCATCTCTCTGCCCAGGGTGCAAGCAACCGCGCACAAGGGGGCTGTACAATGTTAGCAAAAATTACCAGAGAGAAACTGGACATTTGTAGAGGCTTGGAGATGAGTCCCATCCTTCAGCCAGGTGATGGTAGGGGCAGGATAGGCCAGGGCCTCACAGATCAGGGATACGGGGTTATGGATGACTACGGTAACATCTTCAATGGTGTCCTCAAGGCTTGCCCCAGGAAAGGTGGGTCTAACTATGGAAAGAAAGAAGAGACCCCCGTCCTTTTTCTGAGACTGACATGTGTTCCCCATCACAGCTGGAGTGATCCGGTGCCTCCCGCCACGTACCACAGCATGCAACGAGCTCAGCTCTGCAGAGCTGACCGCTGACCAGGCAGCATCTCCTAGACCCTGAGCACACTTGGCATCGGACAGGTGCTTTACAAAGCAATTCTGGAGGTAGCTCTAGTTTCCATGACACTAGTGGTCATGGAAACCCTAGCCAACAGCTATCAGATAAATACAGTCACTCCAAGCCTAGCTGCATCTGGGATATAGGCAAGGTAATCACCGACTGTCCTCCCCACTAGGAACTGCAAGTGCTCGGCACCTCCCTGGATCGGACCATAAAAGAGGCCCAAAGCAGTAGCAACATCTTGCAATCAAGTACCCCTTCTGAAAACGGCCACGGCCTTTCCAGCTCCCTGCCTACCTAGAACGCCGAGCATATAGTGCTTGGTTTTATCACCCACAGAGTTGGAGGCCACGCAGGTATAGTAGCCAGCGCTGGCAGGTGGGGCTTGGTTTATCTGCAGCACCGATCCATCTGGTGAGATGTAGTAGGGTTCCCCAGGGAGCAAAGGGTGGGCATCTTTTAGCCAAGTGATCTTTGGCTTAGGATTGCCTGTAGGTTGAAAGGGAAAACTGGTGAAAAAGCACAACTCAGCCTCAGCACGAGATTTCTGCTGTGTGCACAGCACTTCTGGAGCCAGGCAGCCCCGTGCTTTGGAGCCTGCGGAGGAGGCAGAGGCTGGGGCACAGCTCTGAAGCTTTCCATCAGGATCTCCAGGGGCACTTAAGGAGGCAGCCTCAAGCACTGGGATGTTACATGAGCCATCCAGAGAAAGGAAAACTCAATACAGGAACAGGGTCTACCACCAGTGGGCCCTCCCGCCACCCAAAGCACCCTCCAGACCCAATTCAGCAATAACTCCTCAGCTGCCCTGACCCACCGCAATGACACGGCTGAACCAAAGCTCATGGAAATGAGTGATCCAGGTACACACACCACTAGCTGGTTGCTCGCTCTGCCCCAGCCGTGAAGAACTGAGGTTGGCTGTCTCGCATGAATGGTATTATCTAGTCTCTACCTCTCAATTATCCTCCAGGGGCTCTGTAAATAAAACCACCTCTTGCTTTTTTCCAGCCCAGCGCCACTCACCTGTAGCAATGCAGGACCAGTTGACAGACTGACCCTCGGGCACTTTAACGCTCTCCTCTTTGTCCTCGTTCTCAATGCTGGGAGGAACTAGAAAGACAAAGCGAGCATGGGAGGCAGGGTGGTTCTCTCGCCACAAGTCCAGCTGAACCGAGCACAACAAGCGACTGCCTCCTAAAGAGTCGCCTCGGGTGTTAGAGAGCAGAGGACTCCAGGAACGCAGCACATAAATGGCCGCATTGCAAAACCCCAACTCTGTGTGTGGGATTTAGGGAAGGTGCAGAATCCCCCTTTGTAGCCCCGTAGAAAAACTGAGGTTGAAAGGATGGAAAGAACAGGAAACGGATCCTAGGACCATGAACCAGATTCCTGGGTCTGTCCTTACCTAGGACCTCCACGCTGAAATCCTTCCTGGCTTCCCCAGCTGCATTGCTAGCCAGGCAGGAATAGAGACCGCCGTCTTGGGCTTGCGTGTGGGTCAGCCTCAGAGCCCAGCCACCTGGAAGTGAAAGGCAAAGAACATATAGGCAACATCGGGGTGACCAAATCCCGATTCATCTGTCCTGCCCTAGCAATGCTCAGAGAGCACCTGGAGGGATGCTCACGAGCACCATGGCATCGGTACCCCCCACCGTCACATGAACCCGTGGGAGGGGTCAACATGGACCAGCGTGCTCTCCGGCCCCCGCCGCGTTACAGCCAGGTTAGGGAGTGCGGAGCACCACTTCCTCCTCCTGACTGGATGGCAAATCTATCTGCACGTGGCTGCTCTCAGGCATCCTCCACTATTTCTTTCGGAAATGTGGCCAGTTGAGATTGCCAAGACCCATCACGCCTGGTTGTAATACTCCAGCCCCCAACACAAGCCTAGGCTGCAACTCTCTCTATGGCCGGTCTACACGGAGACAAAGCAATTCTGCTGTAGCTATCCCAGAAGGGCGAACTCAACAGGGGTGACTGACTGACCAGTACCACGTTCCTTACTGCTCACCTGAGAGCAGGTGTATCCGCTCCCCGGGGATGACAGGTGCATCCTCCCAGAGCCAGGTGGCTGCTGGGGGCGGGATGCCAGAGGCCTCGCAGATCAGCATCAGGGGGGCGTGCAAAGGGACAGTGACATTGGTCACCGAGTCCATTCCCATAACCAGCTCTGGGGGAACTAGAGAGACAAGAGAGAGGAGGCTTCGTTCACGGTCTCCACGGCAGCACGGCAAGAGCAAAGGGGTCACCTCAGATATCCAGCCTGTCCCTGCCCTCGAGTGATCAGGTCAGACCCCATGAGGCCCCAAAGAGATGTACTCAGAAAACCTTATTGCATCTCCGGCAGCTGCAAAGCCCAGACCCAGAGCAAGTCACTGTGCACCACAGAGCCCGTCACCGTATAAGAACACAAATTATTTGCACCTCCGAGGGTGCATTTATAGGTGCAACAAGTGCACACGGCCAGTCAGATTCTCCACACTCCCCCGGATAGCTCGACTGCTTCCAGCCTCACTCTAACACATGCTGGCCCATGGAGTCTACCACGGGTCCGTGGAAAACATGTGGCTTGGCTCCTTGCTGTCCCACCCTGCCTCGTGATTTTAAACCTCCCACCATTGACTGATGGGGCAGCCAGTGCAATCAGCACACTTGGAGCTTATGAGACTCAGCCTTTTCCCATTCAAGGACCTTTGCTACTTCACATCTACTGGCCTAGCAAATACCTAGTGGCGTTGCCAGGACATAACAACAGCCCTGAGCCCCCTACTGTCATGCTCATCTCCTCCACGACCCCAGAAACAGCAGCACGTCCATACCATACACCGCAAGATCAAACTCTCTCTCCGCTTGTCCCATTGCATTCTCTGCTAGGCAGGTGTAGCGTCCCGCGTGGGCGACTTGTGCCTCCTGAATATGCAGCGTCCGCCCACGGTCTTGAAGGAGAAGCCCCTCCCCATTCACCACGGGCTGCCCGTCCTTCACCCAGGTCACTGTCGGTGGTGGTGTTCCCGTGGCCTCACACTCCAGCCTCCTCTCACCACCTCTGACCACAGAGGTCTTCTCTGGCCCTTCCCTGCTGCCACCTTTGATCTTCGGCGGTGCTGCAGGGAGAGGAACACAGGGCAGACACAGCCGTTGGACCTGGCAGGTTTGAGGTCCTTCTGGGTCTCATACAGGAGACTATTGGCTGCAGGGAGCAACTGAACTGAACCGACAAGCCCAGGCAACTAGCTTTGCCAGGCACAGGGGCAATCGGGCTTCAGGGGTGAGCTTCAGTGCTCACCCGTTGTCTTCGAAACGCTAACATCTTCCCATTACCTAGGGCCAGAGACAGTCCCCCTGGAACTGCGCTGGCTCCTTACCAGGGCAGCACCGAATTTTGCAGGTCACAGCTGCCTTTCGTCATCAGTGCGGAGCTGCAGCTGGCAGAGGTTACACCCCGAGCCCAACATGGCCTGCTTGGAGGTGAAGCATGAGGGCTGCACCCTGCTGGCAAAGGGGAGAGGAGCTGGGTGCCACCGCCTCGCCCAGCCCCTGCCTGGCTCACCGTGCACCTCCAGACGGTGCTCTTGGCTGCTATGGCCAGCGGCATTGCTGCACTCGCAGGTGTATGATCCCTCATCCGCCATCCGCACCTTCTCAATGGACATCAGCCTCCCGCCTGCAGAGATGAGCTCTGGGCCCCCAAAGTCAACCACGATCGGCTCCCCTGATGGTGGAGGACAAAAAGGAAACACAAGGACCCCCCACTTAGTTCCCCGAGGACAGCAGCTCCCCACACACTGCTCTACAGGTGCTTGGACCGGAGCCACACTGCAGCATCTCTGTGGAGATACCCCAGTGGCTGCTTTTGTGCTGGACTTGCAGGGGCCGCTTGCCCTCTGGGACACAAGATAACATGGGGCAAAAGCAAGCCATGCCCTGAGCAGATCTGGATCCATGCACAGCTGCTCCAGTATCCACCCCACGGGCTCAGCACCGCCGGCTCCAGCAGGACGGGACAAGGGTTGGGGTGGTGTCAGTTCCTGTGTTGGGGGCATGGGAGGGAAAACATGAACATGCCCCTACCATCCTTCTTCCAGGCCAGGGTGGGGAAGGGGATGCCGCTGCACTCGCAGGACAGCTGGACAGACTGCCCCTCCCTCACGGACAGGACGGCCGGCTCTTCTGAAGAGAACGAGGGAGGAACTGTGCCAGAGAGGACAGAAGAGAAGAGACCAGCCCTGAGCACCAGGAAATGGTCTTCCACCCAGGGTACCCAATGGCCTGAGGGGCTAGCGAGCCTGCTGGGGGCCAGGCTGGGTTTGCTATTACCTGGCTAACAGGGCAATTTCGGCCAGAAGGGCAGGAATTGGGAGCAAGGTGCCTGGGTGCTGGGGCACCCTGAAATGGGAAGTGGAGCTGTGCTCTGAGAGTACAAAGCACTCCGTAATGCCAAGTACTGGGTAAAATCAGGCACCTGATACTGGGCTCCCACAATTCATGGATGCTTGTCTTCTTTATTGCTCTGGCTTTGGTTCCCCAGATGTAAACCGCACCACAGAAAAGACCAAGAGCTGGCTTTGAATGACATGCTTTCAAGAAGGGCTGGGGCCACATACTCAGAACAAAGAGGTGAAAACAAAATACCGAGGCAGTATTTGTTATCTGAGCATCAGCCCTCCTGAATACAGGAGGAAAACAATAGGACTGATGATGAAATCTAAGACAACAAGAGAGGTGTGCAAATCAACCTCAGTTCTGGCACTTCCACCCTGCAAGTGATTCACTTGGCAACTTCATGAGTGCTCTTAATGTGCATCATGCATGCACGTGCGCATGTGCACACACACACCATTAGGTAGTAATAGCAGATCAGACCTCTTGAAAATCATCAGTGTGTTAGGAACAGGCTGTGGACTTTGTGTGGTTGCACACGTACACGCGTCTTTGAAGAACTGAAGAAGGGCATTCGGAAGGGCATTAAGTGTACTTCGGAACAAGACATATTTTAGGGACTATAATAGAAAGGTGGAAAATAGATATAATTCCCTGCCATAGGTATAATGACAAAGGAGGGTGTTCTGAGCTTAACAGCCATCCCAAGATGAACATGGCCCTGGCGGGGCTGGACGACATCCACACGAGCCTGTCATCACTGATGGTCTTCTGGCTCCAAGTCAGGCCGGGGAGGATGAAGTTGTTTCTCCATCTCTGCAAGTTGTATCTCAAATGTACAGGCACAGGGCCAGTATTTCAGGAGACCTGAATACCCCCAGCTCCCACCCCAAACCAAGAATGGGCACTCAACACCCCTCACAACCAGTTCCAGCTCTAGACAAGGAACATCTGGTTTTCAAGGGTATCAGAGGCGACCACATGATGTTGCATGATTAATAATGAGGGGGCTGACACTGGGCCAAGAGGCCACAAAGCTGGATTGCTGATGTGTATCAGAGATAGCACAGAATATCCTTGCCCTCACCCAACTCCATCTGCAGCCGAGGTAAGGCAGGATGGAAAACAGAGCTCTTACCCCACACGTTCAGGTTGTAGTGCCTTTCTGACCGGCCCCGGTGGCTGGACACCTCGCACGTGTACCTCCCCACATCTCGCACCTGAGCTTGCTCGATCTGAGAAAGCAAGCAGAGCCACAGTGGGAAGGGGAGAAAGGCAAGAAGCTCCTCCTTGCACTCTCTTGTAGCACGAAGGCCAGCAAAGCCCAGCAGCAGAGATGTGGCTCACAGGGACCCAAGCAGGCTGCCACGGGGTCATCGAGGCTCCCCCTGGAATAATCCTTCATGCCGGTGCTGTGCTGCAATCCTCAGCGCAGGGAACCAAGGACAAAGGGGAGCACCAAGTCTGCATAAAGTCTGCCAGGCCTCAAGGGAGGCTGCAGGTGGCCCATTTACCCATGCCCCTGTGTCGCAGGGGACTTCCCTGCCAGCAGCTTCTGAGGCAAGGCATGGGACAGCCAGTGGACGCCGGCCAGACGTGGCAGGACCCTGACCCTGGCTGCATGCCCACGCCTGTGTGTCCCCTCAGCACCCATGAGAGCAGTCACCTGGAGAACAGCCCCATCAGCTGAGAGCTGGAGGCCTGGGCTCTGTGCGAGAGGATACCCATCCTTCTGCCAGCGGGGTGCCAGCGAGGAGGGAGGACGGCTCTGGCACTCCAAGGTCACTGACTGGTTGGCAATGACTGAGACATTCAGCTCCTCACCCAGGATATTCAGGGGCACTGAAAAGAGAAAGACCCTGAAGTGAGATCAGTTGGGAAAGGAGGTCCTCCCTCGGGCTAAGCCCTCTGGGACAAAGGATTCAGCAGAACGCACCAGTAAACCCAGAACCGTCGACCCCAACCTCCTTCCCAGAGATCGCTGTGCCCAGCCTTGCTATGGACAAAGGCCCCCGATGCAATCCCTGAGATAGCCAGGGTATTGCAGCCATCCTGCACGGGGCTCTGGGGTGACCGCTATCTGCACAGCTCCTAGCAAACAGCCAGACTGGCAGCTTTTAAGCATTTTTCCCAGCCGAGTAGCCCCCACTGAGAGGCAGGTAGGCAGGGACATGTTCTCCTCTGCCTGGGAGTGCCAGGAGGGTTACACTTACCTTGCACCTGCAGGGCAGCATCCCACCTGTCTTCCCCCACCGTGCTGGTGGCCACACAGGAGTACATCCCCGAGTCTGAGACATGAGCACTGGCCAGGGAGAGGACACGTCCCCCAAAGAGGACCTGCGCCATTCTCAGAATGAGACAAGAAAGGAAGCAGGTGAGCAGATGCAGAGGGAGGAGTTTCCAGCCACTGGCCAGTCCTTCAGCACATGAGGCTGAGGAGCCACGGGGAATCCCAAAGAGACAGAAGCCCCAGGAGGGACCAGGGAGCTGAGTGGGGGCCAGGCAGACCCCACAGGTGCAGACGTGGCAGGCTACCCCTGCTTGTTCTCACCTGCAGCCCCTCCATCACGGTGCTGGCAATGGGGTTGCCGTCCTTCAGCCACATCAGCGTGGGGGTGGGGATCCCTGTGGCATTGCACTCCAGCAGCGCCGGCTCGTTGGGCACCACGGTGAGCAGGCTGGGCCCAGAGATGATCTGGGGAGGCACTAAGAAGGGCAGAGCAGACGTTAAGCACCCCAGTGCTACCAGACCTCTAGCAGGAGCAAGGGAAAGGTGGGCTGGGGCAGGAGCAGGGACCCGTGGCATTGCAGCCTGCTTGCTAGAGCTCCCAGGCCATGGTCTCCAGCAAGGCTGTCCCAACCCAACAGCCTTTAAACAAGAAGAAAGTTAATGAGACTCAGACTGGCAGGTTCTGTGAAGCCTAAGGACAAGAGGGCCAAGGCAGCAAGGCTGCTAGGCAGCACGTGCCAGACACTGCTAGACAATAAGAGGCACTGAGGACTGTAATGGGGGGTGACGGAGTCACTGAGTACAGCAAAGTATGTTTGGATGCCAACAGGACACTAGCGGGGAGGACTGCCACGGGACCCAGAATGGGCTCACTGGGGATTGCTCTACCTGCTACATGGGCCCACCCACGATCTGGCAGGTCTCCAGTGAAACTTGGCTCCAAAAGGTGCAGGGGCATGTCCCTGAGTGCCAGCGGCACAAACCAGGGAGCTCGTTGTGTAGATGGGCAGCTGGACGGGAGAGCCCCGCACCAAAGGCAGAGCCCACTGCCACCCCCTGCCCACTGGGTCACTCACCATTCACCTGCAGGCTGTAGCGGAGCTCGCTGCTGCCAGCCACATTGGAGGCTACACAGTGGTAGCTCCCCGTGTCCGAGACCTGGGCACGCTCGATCTGCAGTAATCTCCCATCCCCTGACAGGGCAATGCCTGGCCCAGCAGAGATCTGCTGGGGCCCCTTGAACCAGGACACGCCTGCAAGGGAAATACAGAGATGGGCTGGGTTAGGAAGAGCTGTCACCTTCCTCACCGCCAAGCCACCTCCTCCTCCCTCACAGCCAGGAAGCCCTAGCCAGCTCCTTCAGAGCTGCATGGTAATTCACTGTCACTGTCACACAGGGGTGGATGCTGCAGGAAGGGAGGCTCCCAGCCTAGCAGACGCTTTGGGTTAAGCAGTCCTCTTGCCCCTGTGTTTGGTCTATCAGCAGTCCCTCGAGGGAGACTTCTGCCTCCACCCCTCCTGTTAGGAAGTCCTGCTGCATTGCCGTTGGCCTGGGGTGCAAAACACGCAAGATGGTCCCAAAGATAAGCACTGAGCTGGAGCTCAAGGGATCTGGGCTCATTTCCTCGCTCAGGCCCAGCTTTGCGTGGTGCCAAAGCCACTTAACCTAGGATTTTCTGTGGGAGTGAAACACTTAAACCCCACCGCAGTTCAGTAGGGGTCCTAACTGCTGGCTCTTTTGAAGTTCCCAGACTTGACCCCCTCTGAACTTCTGTTCTCCATGATAGCCCGCATCAGTTTTCGCCATGAGCTCTTTGGGACTCTCTCTCAGCATGCACATGCAGCGCCCCACACAGTGAGGACCCGCATTCAGTGACAATAAGAGCCCCTTTATCAGGCAGTTGCTGCCATGGGCTGCAAGGGACGGAGAACAGCACTGTGCAGTGCCGTGCAACAGGCCTGGGTACTTTGGGCATAAAAGGAGAGGGCCGAGGTGGGAGGGAGCCAGGGGCATACAGGGAAACAGGGCTGGCAGGTGACAGCTGGGAGGAAGACAACGCAGAAAGATTGCCTTACTAGGAGCAGGCACGCCATAGGCCAGGCACTCCAGGGACACGGGGGAGTCCTCCAGGACTGTCTGGTTCACTTCTCCAGGCTCGATGTTAGGTGGCACTGCAAGCAAAGCATGGGTCAGTTCATCTGCTTGGCCCCATCCCACGCAGGCCCTCAAACAGCCTGCTGTATAAACTAGCATGGCTGAGGAAGATGGCTCTGAGCATACAAAACAGTCTTTGTAGATGGGTTTAATGCCGAGTGCTGTCTGGATAAAGCACAGGGCTGCAGGCCACAGGACTCCTGGATCCCACTCCCCGGCTCTGGCACTAGACGGTGGCATGGCCGGGGAGAGACCGCAGTGCCTTTGAAAACCTGGGGTCAATGCTTTCTCTTTTGCAGGGCTGCTGTGAGGCTTCAGTGGTCTTGTCACACACCTGGAGGTGGCTGGATGGAAGGCACTATGAAAAAGCACCCACTACTGTAGTGCAACCCAGCTGGGGGGAACTAGAGGTTTGTTCCTCTGGAGTTAATTCACTCTCTGGCATGAGCTGGGCAGGGCTTCTGGGGAAGGCCACAGCCCAGCACAGTCTTACTGAGGTGGGGGAACCTGGCTCCTAGCCGCCCCACCCCATCACAACCTTCTCACCTAGCACCTTCACAGTCACATCTTGCATCTCCTCGCCGGCTGGGTTTGTTGCAATGCAAGAGTAAACTCCTTCGTCCATCAAGTCCACCTGCTCGATCTATGCAGGGGGAGAAGGAGGGATGGCAGGGTGAGACCTGTCACATACATGTCCCTGAACACGGTTCTGTCCCTCGCACACGGCAGCGTGGGCCAAGAAGGGCCTCTCCTCCCTCCTCCCTGTCCCCATCTCTGCCAAGCCTTCCCCAGTCTACATCACAGCACCCCGACCTCCATGAACACACACTGCTCCACGAACATGCCTAACTTCCAGCCCTGGGCTCTCTTGAACCAAGCTGCCCAGCCATGTCCAGTGGAGCCACATCTACAGCCAACAAGGTTGGCACAACACGCGCTAAACTGTGCGCGTCGGCAGCTGTCCCCCAAGCCCAGCTGGAGCCACGTGTCCTAGGGGGATGGTGCCCTGGGAATGCAAAGCCATTTGCCTGGTCACGCCGGACATCTCCCAGCTGCTTTCTGCAGGCTCCATGAAGACGACCCAGGCACCAGCAGAGCCTCCCTCCCTTCCTCCGACCCACAGGTGACAACTAGCTCGACCGTCACAGTTCCACACGACCTTTGCCACCCCACATCAGCCACCCACGCCCCCCGAGGGCAGCACCCTCCCCACCTGGAGCAGGCCGCCCCTGGCTGCAAGAGTGCTTCCATCCTTCCGCCACACGATGCTCGGCGCAGGGGTGCCCGTGGCCAGGCACTGAATGGCCAGGGCATGTCGGAAGGCGATGTTGAGGCTCACTCCCCCCACAATGCTGACGGATGGAGGCTCTGGCAAAAGGAAGGAAAGAGGGGGACGTGGCTTTGCAGAGGTATGTCCCGGTCTCTCCCCGCATGGGTGCAACTTCACTGGGAGCAACTGTCGTAGCATCACGGTCCTTCGGCCATTAGAAACTTGCTCTGGTGACCACCCCCCCCAGGTGGCTGGGACTGCAGCTTGCTCATGACCTCCAGTGAGGCATACAGCACTGTCCCACAGCTCCATTAGCAGGTACTGGTACACACGCATGTTTTGTGACTACCGCACCTCCCTCCTTAGCAAGCAAACACCCTGTCTCAGCCCCTCAGGACGCTGCACCCTGAACAGGCCAGGTGAGAGGTCCCTTCCTACCGCACGCCAGCCCAAGGCCTGGGACTCTCCCCCGAGGGGCAAGGCAGAAGGGCCACGCTCACCCTGCACAGACACCTGCACCTCTGCCCTGGCACTGCCAGCCTTATTGCTGGCTTTGCAGGTGTAGAGGCCTCCATCACTGAGCCTCACATGTGGAATCAAAAGTGTCTGGCTGCCCTTGGCGGTCACCACCCCGTCCTGCTCCCCAGCTGGCCGGCCGGCCTTCAGCCACCTGCAGGAAGAGGGAAAGGGGAGTTCTCACCCCACGTGGAGTATTGCGAGGCCAGACAGGGAGAAAAGAGCCAGCATCACAAATGCCAGGCCTCTAGCATGCTTCCGAGACCCCCACCACCGCTACCCCACCCCCAGGGCAAGATAAGCCTGCTCCATGGAGCAGCAGACAAGGAACCAAGAGGAGCTGCTGGAAGGAGGAATTGAGAGTGACCAGAAAGGGACTTGGGGAAACATGCTTAAGACCTGGTGGGAGGACTTTCTTGGGGGACTTACTGGACACTGGGGGCAGGGAAGCCTGTGACGTGGCAGGGGATGCTCAGGGAGTCATTTGCGGTTGCTATCACGTGGCCATCCCCTTGTCCGATCAGCAGCTGGGGAGGAGCTGAAGGAGACAAGAAAGAATACATACAAGGAGAGTCCGCGAGGAGGGACTGGACCCTCACCGTGACACCAAACCAGGGCCAACACAGCCCAGGGGAGCACAGGGAAGTCAGGAGCCCAGGCACCCCTGGCAGTAGCAGCCAGAAGTCATGTTCAACCAGAAGTGACCAATTTATTGGCCCTCCTCCCCAGGTGCACCCTCCTCTCTCTGGATGAGCCCTGGGAGAGTAGGGCCCTGTGCTGCCCCCAACGCCCGGTAGCCCAGGCAGTATCACCCGCTCTGTCCCAACTGCCCAGCTCACCCTGAACCGCCACTGAGTAATGGATGACGCTCTCTCCTGCCGGGCTGCTGGCCAAGCAGGTGTAGATCCCTCCAGAGCCCTCCGATGCGCTCTCAATCCTCAGCACCGCGCCTCCCCCCAGGAGCCACGTCCCATTGCTTTCCACCTGCAGAAGGCCGTCTTTGAGCCATGCGAGGGCAGGCGGGGGCTTGCCAGTGGCTGAGCACTCCAGCTCCACAGGTTGACCCAGGACCGCTTCCACCAGCTGGCCTTCGTGGCCGTGTCCTTTGATATGGGGGGGCACTGGAGGGGAAGAGAACACGTGGGGAGTGTTAGCGCTGAGGGGCTGCAGGAACACCACGCTGAAAGCCACCTGCAGCTATGGCAGCGAGGGCTGGGTTGTTGCCCGGAGAGAAGGAGGAGGACAGGGCAAGTTTGAGACCCAGGAAAGCCACTCCTGTATCCCTTCCATCAGCTCAGCCGTGCCAGAAGGGTGAGAGGAGTCAACGAGGGGAGAGTCCATGAAGCGCTGCTCAGGGACCAGGCTCCCCCACATGCCGCTCAGGTGCAGAGGTGGGGTTTCCCTTTGGGGGAGCCCTATACACAGGTTGGGCATCCGGCTCCGGCTCCTGCTCCTTCCTGAATGGCATGGATGCAACATGGGCCCTCAAACCACTGCACCGCGAGCACTGCCCTAATGCCAGCCCCTCACTGCAGAAGGAGCAGCCGACGGGCATGCTGGGTGAAGCACCTGCCATGTGCAGAAAAACTGCGTACTTGAAGCTGCTCTCCTTAGCCAGGACAAAGATGCCCAGCCAGGGATGCACCGTAGGGCTTTCCTGCAGGAGAAGACACAGCCCCTGAGCCACTGCTGCTGCCCAGGAGGCCAGCAGCTTGCACACTCCCTTTGCTCTGTAGCACATCTGGCACTGCAAGGAGGAACCAGCCCCTCAAGACTATGCACACAACAAGCCAGCCAGGCCTTACCGTACACCTCCAGCCTCACAGCCCGCTCTGCCATCCCAGCCACATTGGTGGCCCGGCAGGTGTAAAGCCCCGCGTCAGCCGCCTGGGCCGCACTCAGCTGGAGGCCTTTCCCCCCATCCCTGTAGGCGGCCTGGGTGCCGGAGATGATAGGATGCTCCTCTTGGAACCACGTGATCCTGGGAGCAGGGGAACCCCAAGCCTCGCATTGCAGTTCGACGGAGCGATTCAGCAGGACCACCACATCTGCCGTTTCGTTGGACCCCAGGATGGTGGGAGGAGCTAAAATGTAAATGAAAGTAGCGATATAACGAGGGGGAGCTGTAACATTCGGGAGACTGGGCTGCCTCTGCTGGAGGAACTCGACAGAGTGGGATTTCTTGTGATCATCAGATTCATTAAATACAGGCACACGTGAACGAGAAAAATGAAACAATGACCTTTATTTGCAGAGCACTCAGCAACCTCTACAGACCCTCTGTTTAGCTTTAACTAGTTTAACTGAGGGACTATCTCCCAATTCCTAACCTCTGTAGTCAAGTAAGGGAGCATCTCCAAACTGCAACCTTTGTCAGCACAGGATCAAAAATCCAGCAGTAGCTTCCTCATCTTTTTTCTCTTGGCGTGAATGCTATCCACAAGGACAGGAAAGGCACGGGCACATGGAAGTTTTGGCTAGTCCATATAACAGGCGATGCCAAACTATTCATGCCATGTATAGGAACATGACTAAGCTGACAGCCTGACTTTCCCTATCTGGTAGGCCTGTGTGAGGCTTCAGACAGAGCTTCGGGTCTGGAGAAGCTTTGGACGCTTCGGGGTCTGAAGCAGCACATCCGGGTCGAAGCGCTGCCTCGTTCGGCTTCCCGAAGCAGTTCGGAGCCACCTCGGAGATCCGGCCATAGGGTACAATAGGGAAACGATAAAATATCTATAACTTTGTTGTTTTTTGTCGAATTTGGATGACATTTTCAGGGGTAGTAGACTCTGCATTGAGAGCATGAAGCCTGCCAAGTTTCAAGAAGACTGGTGCAGGGATTTGGGAGGAACTGCACCCCAAATTAATGAAAGCAAAAGTCATGTCACGTCTAGGCGTTACAACATAGGGGGTCAAAACTGCAGGGCTGGTAGCTCTTACTGAGGCCACAAAGCCTGCCAAGTTTCAAGAAGATCGGTGCAGGGGTTTCGGGGAAACGGCCCCTCAAGCAGCGGACAAGCAAAACTCGTGCCATGGGTGACACTGTGTGTGTTAAGGCGCAGCAGGGTGACAGCTGCAGGGATGGTAGCCCCTGCTGAGGCCACAAAGCCTGCCAGCTGTTGGAGAGACTGTGCAGGGGGGTTCTGGGACCCTGCACTCCTAGCTGCTGACAGGCAAAACTCGTGCCATGGGACTAACTGTGTCTGCCTTGGGGCGTGGGAGACATGACTGCAGGCCTGGCTGCTAAGCTACTGTGTTACCAGTTACCAATTGATCATGATTCACTCAGGGACCAGCTCAATACACGGTTGCTAGCTAATGTAGTCAGTTAATTTCCATCAATTTGCACCTACAAAACCAGGCTAATGAGAGGAAAGAATCAATACAGATAATCAACTGCCCCAAGACGGACAATGGATTATTATGGTGCAGCAATGATACAAACTCCTCACCCATCCCTTACATGTATGTCAGCATGCACATGGAGACAACAGGCGCACAATCCAAGCCCCGTTACACATGCTGATAGGATTGCACACAACTCGTCCACAACAGAGGGCTCATCTCTGGCAAGCCAACTTACCCTCCAGAGCCTCACATTCATGTCATTTCAAAGAGCACGTAGGCAGACATCTGGCTGGGATGGTTTAGTCTAGGACAATCCTGCCTTGAGTAGGGGACTGGGCTAGAGGATCTTGTGAGGTCCTGTAACAGGTTGCCACTTTCCACAACATGGTGTTTTTTTTCCCAGGGGCAAACTTGTCCCCAGAGGAAACAACTTAGAGCAACAAACAAAAAGTACTTAAACAATAAACAATTAAACCAAAACCTGTGGTCCTTTCCCAGATCCTGAGAGAGTAACCCCAGCTCTGTTTTTTAGCCTCAGCATCTCTGCGTTCCCTGGGAGCTTTTAACTTCCTCTGGACCATCCAATCATCCCTGTCAGCTGGCCCAGTCTCCCTAGGCAGGCACGCAATCCTCTTCAAGCTGCCTGCAGCTGGGCTGCAGTCCCTGAGCCATGCACCCTGTTACAGGTCCTGTCCACCTACTTTCCTAGAATCCTGCGGACAAGTCCGGGACAGGAGCCAGCACTCAGCACTTTTATTTGAAAGCCTATCCCTGTCACGGAGCCAGGTGGGTTTGAAGAAGCTTATTCCACTATTGGGAACTTACTCTGAACATGCACTTGAAAAGCCTTGGCTTGCTGGCCAGCTTGGTTGAATGCCAAACACTGGTACTTCCCTTGGTCTCTAGGTTGGCTGTTCTCAATCCTCAGGACATGTCCGTCCTCCAAGAGCTGGATACGAGCGTCCAGTGGGGAGAAAGACCTGGGGGTACAGAAGTGGTACAAATGCCTAAGGGGGAACCACAGCCAGGGCAATGCAGCAATGCCATTTTGAGGAAATGGGTGCTGGTCCATTAGGCATGTGTTGGAGAGGTCACTGGACTTCCTAACATGCTTCTTCTGTTGTTGAAGGATATTCTAGGGCTCCACACAGCCCAGGACCCCCCCACCGCTGCTGTGGATAACTCCCTAAACACCGATTCCACTAGGCCTCGCAGTTGCTGTTAAACCCAAGCTCCTAGCTCATTTCAGGAAGCCAAATTCCCCAGCACCTGCCACCATGGCTCACTTACCGTCCATCCTTCATCCATTCGACCAAGGGAGGTGGCACTCCCATGGCTTGACATTGTAAAACCATCTCGGAGCCCTCCAGCACTGACACATTGTGTGGTGGTCCCGATCCAGACACCACAGGTGGAACTAGGGGAGCAAAGAACAAGGGACACAGGAGAAGCGAGTGGAAAGAAAGCTCAGTGACCATCAATCTATGGAGACCACAGTCAAGAATGGGTATGGTGGTGAATGGGGGCTGGAAAGGGGTACTTGACTGATAAAACCATTTATCCTTGCATAGTGACATTGGGAAGATGTACAGAGATGGCTGTGGGTTTCGCACCCTCTTTCTCGGTCCATTCTGGACAGACCCTCCACGCCATGGCATCCCTTGGGGAGGCTTTGCATAATGAAAGTAGATAAACATGGAATATCAAGGGCTTCTTTAATGCAGTGCAGCCCTTCATGGGCTCCTCTGCACCCCAGTCCAGCAGAGCTTCCCCAGTCTAACATTTCACGCATCATGGTCTGTTTCTTTCATGGATGAGCAAGGAGCAGCACACAGCTATTTACCTGGTGTGCAGAGTGTGTGCAGCTCTCCTGAAGCCACTGGAGTTGCACTTGCTTCCTCCAAAGCCTCAGCTGAACCCAGTGGAGACAACCCATGCCCTGCACATCTGTTGACTTTAAGGAGGAATTTCAACTGCCAAAGCAACTGCAACCCGTCTGCACTGAGGCAGCACAATAGCAGTATCGACATGCTGGCTCCTTAGCCACGGCTCGACCTGTTATATGATGTTCCTGTCCTTACCAACCCCAAACAGATTTCACTGGCCCAGGACTCACCAAGGACAAGGAGATGGAAGCGTCGTTGCACCTCCCCAGCTCTGTTCACTGCTCTGCAGGTGTAGGAGCCCGAGTCCTCCTTCCGGACCTTGTGAAACTTGACGGACTGTGCTCCATGGAAGAAGCGGAGGCTGCCGCTCTCAGTGACCTAGGGGTAAATCACTACAGCTAACATGAAGTCAGGAGCAGCCTTAAACTCCACTACCTGCCGCCCAGGTGCACAACAGAGCACTCAAAATCTTGCATGTGCAACAGTGTGACCAAGGAGCAGACACATGTTACGTGGCCCAACACAGATGCGCATTACTGGAATCTAGTGCAGAGTTACCCCCTGAAAAGTGAGGGTAAAACTACATCCATGTTAGTTATACCAGTGCAGACACTGTGTGTCCTCTTCTTTCCCATGGTAGCTGCTCAGTACAAGCAGGCTTTTATTACTGATTCCTCCACCACTTGTAGGTGAGAACCTGTAATAATGCCAACTGCTGCAGACGCTCCAGGAAAGCTGGCTGCCTGTCCACTGCAGAGGCTAGTGTAGCTTACATCAGTGCACAAATCCAGCTTAAATGACACCAGTATCAGCACATCACAGGCCCAGGCCCTGAGTTTTGCTGCAGCTGTCCAATCAAGACCTAGGACTGCACCTTCGATGCTGAAAGTATTCTCCCCAGGAGCTGTTCTGCAACTTACTGGCTGCCCATCCTTGGACCACGTGACTGCAGGGGCAGGGGTGCCAGACACATCACAATCCAGAGTCAGGGTCTGGTTGGCCAAGACAGAGATGTTCCCTTCAGGGCTGCCGCCTCTCATCTCAGGGGGTGCTAGAGGGAAGAGCAATGCCATGAGAAGAACAAGCAGATGTAGGTGGAGCTGGCCTATGGGAGGAGCTGGCACCTGGCACATGCCAACCAAAACACACGGCAACACCTGCTTCTCATGTGCAATCCCAAGGGCAGGACTACGGGTCTGCCCCTGCATGGGCAGCCAGCCAGACTGAAGGGCACAGTGACCCAAGGCCCCTGGGGCTGGCAAAAAGCTCCGGGGCACATTTCAGCTGCAGACCATGTTGTACAGAGAGAAGCGAGGGGATGGTGGAGGGCTCTTTGCTCGTTAAGTGACATAGCCACCCAAACGCAGAGGTCCTGGGTGACCTCAAAGGCTTCCCTGGCTGCCGGGTCAGGCAGGGTGGGGATCTGTAGGAATCGAGGAGTCGTTCCTAGCAGCTCCACTTGGTCAGCCCGGAGTAGCCGGAGCCCAGGTGGCTCAGCTAGGCTCGCGTGCGGCCTTCACCTCAAATGGAGGAGTTTGTCTGTGACAGCCGCAGACAGCAGCGACTGGCCAGCTTTGGAGGCTCAGGTGCAGCTGCTGGGCCTCTTCACAGCCCAACGCTTCCCCTGCCCAGCCCTGGGGTCTCTTCCACCCACAGGACACCATCTTACCATAAACCACCAGCTTGACTCTGCGGGCCGCGGAGCCCACCTCGTTGGTCGCCAGGCACGTGTAGTCCCCACTGTCACTGGCCAAGACGGAGTCGATCGCCAGGGAGCCCTCCTCCAGCACTGAGGCACCCGGCAAGGCGTTCAGGACTTCTGCACCATTCTTGAGCCAAACGATGACTGGTTTTGGCGTCCCTGCGTGACAGCAAAGTGCCGGCAGACGTGAGCGTTGCTCCTCTCTGGAAGCGGGGGTCCCGCGCAGACGTCCCATTTCACACCCAGGTGGAGATGTCCCAGTCATGTGTGCCCGTACCCCAGTGCTCAGCAGTGGCAGGCACTGCTATACGCATCTCACGGCCGAGTAGATCCAGCTGCTCCCATCAACCCTAACTAACTCCTGGCTTTGTGGGCTGGGGACTTCCTCCGCCCGCCCTCAGGGGTAGGGACCAGGTGGGTGGCCTTTGCTCTGTGTCCATGAACACAGCAGCATAGCCACGAGGTGGTGCTCCTGGTCCAGCAGACACCCGGCTGCTTCCCACCCTGGCTGCAGGACAGCCAGCAGCACCGCCAGTCCCGGGAGGAGCAAGCCAGGCAGCACAGAGCTGAGAGCTGCCTCGGCCCAAGCTGCACGGATCGCTGGCACCATCCAGATGAGCCACCCCGTGCTCTCGCCCCTGGCCCGTGCTGCCGTGCGTGCTAGCAGCCCCACGCGCTGCAGGAGCAGGGCTCACCTTGGGCCGGGCAGGGCAGGGTGACGTTCTCGTGGAGCGCTCGCTCCAGCACGACATCCTCGCCGTCTTCCAAGTAGGGCAGCTCTGAAAGGGGCAGAAAAGGTACTGAGGGCAAGCTTGCTGACCCCGTTTTGTCAGGCCCAAGCTTCTTCCTTTATGCTGTCAGGCAAGGGGTCACGGCGCGGGGACCCTCTAGAGCAGAGCAGCGGTTCCCAGTCTGTGGTATGGGTACCACCGGTGCTACGCATTAACA
>NW_017729011.1:16389904-16397493 GCF_001723915.1 Gavialis gangeticus | reverse complement strand
AGAGAGTTAAAGTGTAGGGAGTGAAAGCTGCCAGAACCAAGATTAGAACCAGTGGACTACAGAGAAGCTGGCTGAGGAACTGAGGCTTGGGTTTACTTAAGGTAGACTGGGGCTGGAAACTGAGGCAGCCAGCTGAGATATTGGGTGTGGGGGCAGATAAGTGGTGCTTAAGGATGTATCATTTTAAACTGGCGGTGTGCAATCTGTCCGAGTTCAGGAACCGCTGCTCGAGGGCCCAGCATGAGACAAAGAGGTGGCAGGGACGTGAAGGCTGGAAGGTCACAGATGTCTGGGGTCAGGACTGAGGCGCAATCCTGGGGGCAGCTCGGTCTGGGCTTCCCTCCATGCGGGGAGGAGGCTCTGAGGACTCACCACCAGTGTGTGGAAGCAGCAGCAGCTGCCACCCACCCTACTGGCCTAAGGGCAGAGGTGGGCTCAGCATTGGCCCTTCTCAATACACAAGATCATGAAATAATCGGGGCCCATTCACTCTTAAATCTACGCTGGGGGGACAGCACCTCTCTCCTCCCAGGCCTGCCCCTGAGCCTTTAAACTCAGTGCAAAAAGATGCAAATCCTACAAATCACCCACCAGCTGTGGTGGGCTCCATGTCCTGCTCAGCGCCCACTACACCCTGTTGCAGGCTTTGGCGGTAGGATTGTTTGGCTGTCAAAACAGCAGCCTAAGCTGCAAAGGGCCGTCATTCAATCCCTGCTCTCCACCGTCATGCTGAATGTTATCAATACATTCACCAAGGTGCCAAGACCCTGGGCCAGCACTCACCCATCACTTCCACTGTGAACTCAATGACATCTTCCCCAGCACCGTTGGCCGCAACGCAGCGGTATCGCCCAGCATCCGAGACCCGCACATCCGCAAATTTGAGCGTCCCGTCAGGTCCCGCCAGGAAATCCCGGTCACCTACCCTCAGGGAATGTCCATCCTTGAACCAACTGAGCGTGGGCACGGGGTCACCATGAGCCACACATGGCAGGTCCAGCATGTGGCCCGACAGCACCCTCAAAAGCTTGGGGGCTGGGAGGACTCGAGGAGGCACTGGAACGAAAAGGCTTTACGCTAAGAAGAGAGAACAGCAATGGGAGGCAGTGCAAGCGGCCGTCGGCTGTGCCTCAAGTCCTTACAGTCATTGACACCTGGTCTCCGTGTGGGCACCAGCATCTTTAACACCGCTGGCAACACCGAGGAGAAATTTCACACCACGGATCACTTGGTGATTTAGTGGTGAGGCCAGAAAAAGAAGCCAGGAGTCCTGAGCCCTTGTTCTCCGCTCTGAACGCTATTAAACCGTTCGGTCAGGAGAGAAATTGGAGCACCCTCGAGACATAAGCCTGGGTCCCATTTGGTGGCAGTCCTTTTTTCTTTATTTCTTATGCCACACAGGGATATCTGACAGCACAGGCATTCTGCATGAAATCAGCATTTTTTCCAAGGCAAAATGTTTGTGCATTGTGCAACCGATGTGTTTTTGGGGACATGCATTCAAGCTGGGAAAGCCAACTTGCAGGAAGCCTCACACCTCGTGGGCTCGGGAGAAGATTCAACCCCTGGGACGAGAGGCTTTCGAGCCAAGATACAGTAGAGGATAACTAGCTCTGGGCTTGACCAGGAGCAGCCTCTTCTGGACTCCTCAAAGGATGCCTGTTCCTTACTGGATATTTATAGTTAGGACGCATGGATCCTGCTGTGGAAATGCAACTGTCTCGCCCTCCCTGCTCGCAGGGAGATCCCCTTTGCTAAAACTTTCCACCCCTTCCCCCATCGCAAGAAACTTTTCAGCCCCTGAGATGGGTCAGGCAGAGCTCTGCTGATACAGGTACCTTGGACTTCCAGGTGGTAGCTCAGGGAGGCATTGCCGGCTGGGTTTGTAGCAGTGCAAGTATAAAGGCCTTCATCAGTCACCCTGGGCTCAGCCAGCCGGAGGGAGCCTGAAGGGAGGATGCTGTACCTAGATGGAGAGAGGACAGGCCAGCCTTCAGGAAAACCTTCAAGAGCTAGGAGGACGGCCGTGTTTTTATCTCTGCCGTTCTCTTTTAGCAGCCCAGCAACATAAATAATCCCAGGGAGCAGCTTGTATGGTGGGGGAGGATCCAGAGAAGATAGAGCCGCTCACAAGCTCAGAACCAGGGGATATTTTATCAGAAAAAAACCTCAAGCCGAGGAGCCCTCTATGTCCCATCACTATCTAAGGGCAGCGAGCGACAGCACCAGCAAGACATTGCTTAAAGACCACCATCAGGACGGCCCGCACACAGCTTCCGTCCCAAGGGACTCAAAGCCCATGATGGTGTGAAGAGGCACAGCTCTTAAACCACTCAGAAGATCACACGCATACATAGACCATGAGCTATCTCCAGCCTGGAGGAGCAACAAACTGGGAACCACAGCCTTCCCAATCAGGGTTCTTCCCTGCAGACTCTTACCCCTTGTTCAGGAACAAACAGGCCCACCCAGCTGCAACCTGGCCAGAACCAGCAAGGTAACTCAGCAGTAGGGGCTCTGAATCTTTCCACAAAGCCCAAGCCTGTAGCATGAAGAGAGAAAATGAAGGCAACTCTGCTAGTATATGGAGCGTGCTGGCGTGCCAGAGACAAGGAGACAGGGCCCTGGGTAGCAGGAGATCCAAGAAGCTATTTTCTCTGGTAGGAAAGTTTCACGAATGAGGCAGGAGGAAAGTTCCACCCGAGACGGGAGAATGAGACATCGCTGCAGAGCTGCCAGGGGGCTGAAGGTCGTTTTGAAGGTCACCCTTGACGGTGGCGGAGCGGTCCACAGAGATCAGCTTTTGCAGCTGGAGCTGACCACACACTTGCCACCAGCTGACCCGGCTTGGTCCAGGCTCCTACAGACATGATATCATCCCAGCCCACATCCGCAAACACCCCACTGCGGGCTCCCATAAGTGACCCATGCAAATGATGAGAGGCAGGTGTCCCCAGGACTGGGGAAAAGGCTTGCGGGGAACTGAGGGCAACGATGAGATGGGGCAGAAAAGGCAGGGGAAAAGGTCCCTTGGGAGAAGAGGTTAAATCAAGGTGTTTTCCACCATGAAATGGTGACAGCACAAGTTCCTAGGGCTGCTTTAACCTCAGCTACTGCGCTCCACCCCAGCAGTGGCTGCATTTTAATAGCAGCTGCCATAACATATAGGATGCCAGAGCTAAATCATCTCACTGAAGAAAGTGCAGATACAGCAGTGATGAATTCTGTGTAATTAGTATCATTAACTTAATGGCAGGGGGGGAAATGACAATGGGAGGAACATGGGCCTTAAAAAACTGGGTTGATGCTGTTTGTTTTATGGAGCAGGGAAGGGAAGTACTTGACCTGACAGTGGCAATTCATCACCCTTGGAATTCCTGCCTGCGAAGATCACTTTGTAAGACATAAGATACTACCCAGGGAGACATGGAGAGGAGGTAGACAGTCTGCCCAGCCACGCAGGAGACGGGACTAAATCAGCCTGGTGCTAGCAGTCCTCTTAACTACCCAAAGCCCAAACAGCGTCTCGCAGCCAGCCAGGTAAATAGTCCACAGTTATTCTAGCCCCTGCACAGCCAGACGGCTGGCGGCTCCCCAGGGCACAGGCCAGAGCAGGAACCATTTCAGAGGACGTTCCCTTTGCACGAAACTCATCGGCCCTGAATTTTTCTTTACATTCAGCTTTCTCCCTGACCCTCCAACCTCTCCTCCTACGCCCCCCAACCGTGCCATCTCCTCCCCCTGGAGAAAGGCAACTGTCCACGTGGAGATTCCCCAACATACATGTAATAACGTGGCTGTCAGCTGGATAAGAAAATCATCTGAGTATTATCAAAGTTGGCCCCAGCTACAAAGCTGGGAACCAGGACGTTGGTTTGGCCCAGTATAAAAATTCAGGCCAGCTGCAAAGCTGGGAAGGGAAACCAGAATAAAGGACTGGGAAACGCGTGGGGGTGAGGGTGGGTGTGAGGAATGCAGGGCTCAGGCTCGCGGACGCCTGCACAGAGGATGCCATGGGGGCTGCGGCGCTTTGCTCGGCAGCCGGGCACCAACACTGACCGCCTCTGGAGGGAAAGCATGGCCCAGGGGGCTAGCTCAGCACTCACAAGACCTTGATTCACGTCTTGCCCCTTGTGCTGCAGGTCTCCATCTGTGCAACGGGGCTAATAGCACAGCTCGCCCTCCCTGTTGGGTACTACAGTCTTGGGCTCACCTAAGTATCTAAGGCAAAAGACACCATGGGTGCCCGCTTCCCCCTTCTCCCCTGCGCACCTCACTGCGTGGCTGCTCCTTGACCGCCGTGCCCCTTGCGGCTAGGTGAGCTCAGACTCTTCCGTTCTCAAATAAATTCCAAACAGGAATCCAAATCCTCCTCCTGCTTATTCCAAAGGACTTGGGCCCACACACCCAAGCCTCTACTTGGTCCAAAGCTATTGCCAAGAGAAAAAAAACCCTGGCCTGGCCTTTTCGCAATTGAGGTCGACACACGCCCAGCTCGTTTTGTATTTTCCAAAGCAGAACCAGGTCAGCAAACGGGCAGGGGACATGGTGTCATGGAAGTCAACAGGAGCTCTAGCTTGGGGCTCATCTGCCCCAGTGGGACCCTAAGGCTGGTGGGTAGCCCCCTACAAATGGTGTCCACAAGTGCTCATCTGTCTGTTTAGTCTTCACAGTGACAGGTCCCAAACTAGGGCCAGTGACTCTATGGGACAGGGGAAGAATCAAGGCAGGTAGGAGCGGGGTTATGAGTACCAGGCGGTCCACAGTTCCCTAAGCCAGTTACCCCTGGCCCTGCAATGACCAGGAGTCGCAATGTCCCCTGCCTCACAGTAGCCATCTCTGCGCTCGCCCTTATCCCACAGCAAACAGCAAAACCTGGGCAACATAAAATTCAGGCATCCTCTGCTGCTAGTTCAGCAAAGGAACAGGTACCAAGGGGCAGCTGGGTGATGGTAAGGCTCCGGGCTCTGTTATCTGCGGGTGCCTGGTAACTGCGTGCTCAGGACTTTACAAAGTTATCCCGGCTTGACCAGACAAGGGCCTATGGAAAGCGGTTGGGAACCACAGCCGGGGACAGCACATTTCCCCTCTGCTCTGTGATGGAGCCAAGTGGATAAACAGAAGAAAAACAGCACCAAGGAACGGGAGTGACCTAGGCAGGGCGCGAAGGAGGCTTTCCAAGGCCACTTGGCCAGAAGGCAACCTCACATTAATTCAGTCCCAACAGAGGGCCATAAAGTATGTTTAGCACAGATGAGGCACACCATAGACCTGTCTCCATGACACTGCTTAGCATCAGCAAAAGGCGCTTTCGCAGGCTCTTGGCATGCCTTCTCCTCTCCCGCGAGGTGGGGCTTGCTGCATTCAGAACACATCACTCAGCATCTTTCCAAATCTTGTCTTACTCCAGAAATATTCTTGGCTTTTTCTTTTGTTTCCTACCTTAACAAGTGACCAAGACAGCCAAGAATGCACGGAAAGCCAGATGTGCTGGGGACGGGGGAGCAAGACATGAAAGGCCCACCCCTCCCCCACTACACCCAAGCTTGCAAACTAAGCCCCCATATGCATGGGGGGCAGGGGGGGCATGCTTTGGTTTGAGAGCAGATGTTCCTTCCTGACAGCTGTTTGCATGAAGGGCTGATGGGGATGAAGCTCAGTGCTCACTCTGATCTCTTTCAAGGGTCCTGCCAGCGGCTGATATCATTCTGGTGCGTTTCATTGTGCTGGGGTAGAGGCTTCCCCGGAGAGGTGCAGTTAATCACAGCTGCCAGCAAGGAAAGCCATTCCCCGTGCACAGAACTGGGGCTGGCGGGACCTTCCCATTCGCAGTGTCCTGCGTCACTGGTCAGAACCAGCTGCTGCAGTTACGGGCCTTCGGCCAGATCCGCATGGGTCTCCAGCAGTCTGCGAACACTAAGCGATGTCTGTTGTCCACCCTGGTGCAAGAGGGACCCTCATCCTGATTTTACAGATAGGGAAACTGAGGCACATCCAAGGGAAATGACTTGCCCAATGCCATACTGTGGGTGAAAGCATTGCCACAACTCCTACTTCTCCAGCTCTGAACACGAGACACACCCCGCTCCCAGGAAACACTGATGAATGATCAGTTAGATCTGACCCCCTCACGGATCAGGAGGGTAACTCAGGCACTAGGAAAGGGTCTACTGAAAGGGCCCGCGACACTTCATATTCTTCCAGGGCAATAGTATATAAGCCAAACCCATCCCAAGTATAGCTGCACTGCAATCAGGCTCACGCCAAGGGCTGGACATGGCTCATCTCATGGAAGCTACATCATGTCCTATGGAGCAGGGCTACCCACAACAAGCCACAACCCCGCTGGACTCCCCTCGCTCTCTACCTTGTAAAGCAGTGCAGAGCCAGCTCCTTACCTCGCTGTGAGGAGAGGCAGTGGCCGGGATCCCTGCGTCCACATGACCAGTGGTGGGGGATACCCTTGAACTTCACACGGCAGTGTCATCTCCTGCCCAACCACGGCTAGGACTCTTACTGGCCCGGTTGACTCCTGGGATCGGTTAACGCTAATACTGGGCTTGGCTAAATAGGCAGGATGGAGAGAGGAAAAGGAGATGGGGGTCACCAAGCTGGGAAGCTCTTGGCTTCTTCCCCAGCTCAGTTCATTCAGCACCGGCACAAGGTGGACATTCAAGCAGTTGCTTCTTTACAACCGTGCCCAGCAGCGTGCTCTAAGCAAGCATCCCCCACATTACTTCTGCTATTGCTGCAGCCCTAACCAAGACCAGGCCCCCACTTGACCAGCTGTAAGCAACAGCTGCAGCCATGCAGAATTCGCACAGGTCATAAAGGCACCCAGCCTCTCGAATCCTGGCCCCATGCCCTCCCCACTGGGCTACACTGTCCCAGCGAGACGCTTCCCAAACGAAGCAGCAGGAGTCCCAGGCTGCAGCATTGCCCCTGTGGATAGACGAGGTTTGCACTTGGCTCCTTAGAGCAGCTCAGAAGCCGGCGGGGAAGGGAAGGGGACACCCATTACACGCGAGGGGTCTGACTCCCGCTGCCCAGGAGTAAGAGGGCTTGGGAAAGGGGTGAGACCAGAGAAGAGTTTCCCTTTTCCTATCAGCTTTCCTGGACATTGTTGATGTCCTGGCATCCCTTCTGCTCACCAGCAAAGCGAGTGCCCCGCCATCCGGAGGGGTTTTCAAGCAGCCGTAAGACTCACTATTGACAGATAGCTGGACTTCCTGGCTGGAGGAGCCCACCAGGTTGGTCACTGTGCAGACATAGACCCCCGAGTCCCTGGCAGAGGGCAGTGAGATGAGAAGGCTTCCGTCGTGGCCGACACGATGGTGGGGGCTCTGGGAGGAGATGGGCTCCATTTCCTTTGAAATAAAAGCAGAATAAAGCAGCTAGGAATCCCCAGGTGGAGACGCTGAGCAGGGGAGAAATGCAAGGGAGAAGTTGCTTTCCATCCTTCTCTTTGCTGATTCTTTCCAAGCAGCTGTTACTGCAATACCTGGGAGCCCCAACGCCCAAGGAGTCAGGCATATGCATCTTACTGGGTTAGTCTACAAAGGTGCATATCTATCCTGTCTTCTGACTCC
>NW_017729011.1:16388920-16389767 GCF_001723915.1 Gavialis gangeticus | reverse complement strand
GCATATCTATCCTGTCTTCTGACTCCCAGCCAATCTCTCTGGCTTTTGACTACCCTGGAAATCTACACTGGGCTCCACCGTGACTCGGCACACAGCGGGGACCTGTGGGTAATCCCCACCAGTGTTGCACATGCAAGCCCCTCTCCGCACAAAGCAGTTAGCATCACGTGAGCTAACATGAGGCAGCCCACCCGTGGTCTGGCAGTGCTATGCCGTCTCCCAAAGGCAAGACCCTGATTGCAGCAAGAGGGCTGGGAGTCCTGTGCAAAATTTACCTGCAAGACAGAGACAGCTTTTCCGTGCTCCCCTTGCCTTTGACAGCAGACCCCCTCCAACATACCTTTGTCCAGACAACGGTGGGACCGGGAACACCGCTGGAATTGCACTGCAGAGTAACAGCCACTCCTTCATTGGTGGTATAGAAAGCTGGACCAGGCTCAATGCTGGGGGGCACTGCAGGCAACACAAGCACCTGTCTCATTGCTTGATACTTCCTGAAGCAGGGGTGAGGGGCCACATGCTGAACACAGCCTGGGTCCTGAGCTTCCAGGGCTCTTCCAAAAAATCTGGCCAGAAGTACCGAAATGCCACCCTCTGCTCTTGGGAGCTGCAGTCCCAAGGCCTGGTTGAAAAGCCCAGCCTGCCCTCTGCATTTTTTTAGCTTCTTGGGGCTGCAGCTGGCAGGTTTAAAGTGTGGGTCTGCAGCCTGTCTGGATGGCATGCATCCTGAACGGCACGCATCCTGAACTGAATTTCCCTTGTCCAGACTGGTTACGCCACCCCAAGGCCGCCAGGCAGCAGAAACGCTCCTCTCCTGCTTTGTGACCAACACATTGCTCTGCGGACT
>NW_017729011.1:16375747-16383920 GCF_001723915.1 Gavialis gangeticus | reverse complement strand
AAACGCTCCTCTCCTGCTTTGTGACCAACACATTGCTCTGGGGACTGGCACCTCTAGGGAAACCCAGCTTCATCGGAGCAGAATTTTCCTGCTTGGAGACAGAGGAACTGCTCCTCTGGCTTGGTGCAAACCCCTATCTGATCCCAAAGGCACCGCAGCCACCAGCTGCCCCGTGCTCGCCCGCATGCACAACCTCCACAGCTGCATCGGTATCACGGCAGCCCCCGGAGCAACGCTTCGCCCCAGATTGAATCCACTCACCGCGGACGCTGAGAGACACGTTCTGACGGTGGGACCCCACGGCGTTCGTGACCTCACAGGTGTATTTCCCAGAGTCCTCCTGGGAAACCTGGTCTATGTGGAAGCTACCGTCTGCGCGCACAGACCAGGGGCTGCTCAGAGTTACCTGCGAGAGGGCAAAAACCTCACCTCAAGGTGGGCCGTCAGCTTGGCGAGCATCACCCACCTACTCTTCCACATGGGAAAATACCTCTGGACAGATCTTCCCTACATGGTGAACGCTGGTGTCACTCCAGCAGTATCAGCAGAGCTGGGCAATTTGCACCAGCTCCTAACGACACTGGCGGGAGTGCAGAGAAGAGTGGGGTCATTAAACAGGAAGGATCAGGGAAATGGGGCAAGGAGTGGGGTTTGGGTCAGTGATGATGAAAAGCAACATCCCAGCAGCTCCACAGCTCAGCGCCTGCCACGGAGGAGGGAGGAGAGCTACTTAGTGCCAGAGGGGGGCAGAACAAGTAGTGGGGGCATGCAGTTAAGAAAGGGAAAGCAAAGGCTGAAGGTCAGGGGTATCTGATGCTGCACGTTCTCTCAGCAAAGGGGAGTGCTCACATCTGGGGAAGGCTTGGGTAATCTTATAGCCCTTCCCTGCCTTTCCCTTGGAGCATGCAGTTGTAAAAGGGATCAAAGAACGATAGAAAATGAGGGTTGGAAGGGACCTCAGGAGGTCACATCTGGTCTAAACCCCTGTTCAAAGCAGGACCATCGCCCACTAGATCATCTCAGCCAAGACTTTGTCTATCCGGGTTTTAAAAACCTCCAAGGATGGAGAGTCCACCACCTCTCTGGGTAACCTGTTCCAGTGCTTCACCACCCACCTACTGTGGAAGTTTTTCTTAAT
This sequence comes from Gavialis gangeticus, assembly GCF_001723915.1. NCBI lineage: Eukaryota > Metazoa > Chordata > Crocodylia > Gavialidae > Gavialis > Gavialis gangeticus. The sequence goes on along the minus strand of NW_017729011.1, from coordinate 16,382,782 downwards.
ATCTAACCTAAACTTCCCGTGCTACAACTTGAGACCACTGCTCCTTGTTCTGTCATCGGCCACCCCTGAGAGCTGTTCAGGTAGCTGACGGCTGCATGCTGCACGACTGAATAGCAGATTACATTGACATGACACCTGCTGCGTGGCCATCAGCGTCAACCCACGTCACCTCCAGCACACAGGGACTCTGCTGCTCTTTGGGTTACTCAGCTTTGTTGCCTCTCCCTGCCCCAACCCAGGCAATTCAGACAGAGAAGACCGAGGACTCACAGGCTGCCCGTCTTTTAGCCACTGGCGGTCGGGAAGAGGCTTCCCAGCAAGGATCACACATGGCAGTGAGACGGGGTGACCTTCCAGGGCATGGATCACAGGGGAACCTACTGCTATTTCAGGAGCAACTAGAGAGAGAGAAAGAGAGAAAAGGCAACATTACCTGGGGACAAACCGGCTGGAAAAGCCCAAGGGAATGGCTCCCCTGCTCCTTAGCCTGTTTGATAAATTAATCTCCATAACAAAGGACTCTTCCAGATTCCCAGCTCAGACAAACCAGCACCAAGTCCCTGCTCACATCAGACCCACTGCTCACTGCCAGGAGGAACTGTGGCTGCGTGCACGCGCACACGTGCATGAATGACCTGGTCCCCCCTGTGCTAAACTACTGATCTCAGTTACGTGTGGTACCCCCTCCCCACTCCCCTGCGCACAGGGGCATCAGCACAAGGCATGCCTAAATCCTGCTACCATGAAGTATAATGGCTCTGTGTATGCAGTTGTGCCCCACTGAGCTAAAGCCAGCCTCCTTAAAACTAAAGGCATCATTATGTTAGCTCAAGAAACAGAGCCTGATCTCCTTGGGTACTGAAGGTCCCAGCTCGATCCCTGCTTAGAAGAGAAGCATCAGTGCATGCTGACAGAGCTTACTGTACCACCTTACAGGTAGACATGGGCCAGAACCATGGCATCTAGATCTCAGTCTAACCCCTTCCCCACCCCAAGAGCCCCAGTTTGGGGATCTGGTTCAGCCCCAAGCTGAGAGGGATTGACATCCACCTTCCCCATGCGTTTAGGCTTTGTGGCTCAAGCTCATCCTTTAACAGAATGATCCCAAAGAACATCAAGGGTTAAACCCCATCTCAGGGGAGGACCTCTGCAATACTAGCTCAGGAAGTCCAGGTAGCTAATGGTGGAGAAAGAATTGCCCCCAGGGCATGATGGTGTTCCCTGCATTACAGAAATTGCCCCACAGAATCATGCCCCAAATCCCAGCTTGTCTCAGCTAAGTCACAAGACAGCCGCTCATCAATACACCCAACAAGAGAAAAAGAGTGTAAACCGTGTCCAGTGACTGTGAGCTTGACCTCAGCTTGGATCTTCCCAAATGCATTCTCTGCTTCGCAGACGTAGGTGGCCTGGTCATCCAGAGACGCACCTGAGGCAAACCAGAAGGAAAGCGCTGAGCAGGCAGCATGGAGGGGCTCAGCCAGGAGGTCTGGGGCATAGTTAAAAACAATTCTGGCTTGTCTTGTGTTGTCATTCACAGCTGTCCAAAGCAGGGCAAAGTGCCTTTACCTGCTACCAGACCAGACCCGTGACATCTTGCACTCTCTTTGCACGAGATGTGCAAGGCAGGAGAAATTCAGAACCAGCAGCTGGCAAATACAAGCCAGGCCAGAGCTGGCTACAACGGTGTACAAGCCAAGGTGTGTGGGGTCACTATATTCATATGCAATTATTAAAATGGTATGAAATGTAAATAGATAAGAACAGGCCAAACCATCAACACTAAGAAATATGTGCCTGTGTGCTCCGGCTAAATACATGTGTGATGCCTGTATAAGAAGCACTGCTGCGCTGGCAGGCACATGGATACACATGCAGAAATGGTGCCCAAGGATCCCATTTCTCTTACTTTCCACAAAGAGCCGATCCAGGCCCGAGGGGCTGGAACTGTGGAGCTGACCGAGCTGGGCAGCAATCGGTTTCCCATCCCGTCTGGACCACGTAACCCGGGGAGGAGGACGTCCTTCAGCACGACATGGCAGAGTAACGCTCATCCCCATCTCAGCAGACACATCCCCTGGGCGTTCGGAAAACCAAGGGGCAGCTAAAGGGAAAGCAGAAGGCAGCTGAGAGTCTTGGGGTCAGTGCTGATGCTGAGGAAAATCATGCAACCTTGGATCTCCTCTGCACCATGAATCCCCTTCCTAATCCAATTCACACCCCAGCCCCAAGGCAAGCATTGCACTGTCCTGTTCACCTGGGTAGGGTACAAAGAAGGGCTTTCCGCCCCAAGCACTCAAAGCTCCCGAGTCAGGCCCTCCTGGCTTTCCCTTGACTTTGGTGGGCTCTGCAAAGTCCCTCTCCTCCACAGAGCCAGGCTGTGATTATTTGGGGTGCAGATGCTCACCACATGCCAGAGAAAGATGTTGCTTGCAGTACCTTTCAGTGGCCAGGTTTCCAATATGCCCTCTCAAATGGGTCAGTGCCCAGCAAGATGCCCCAGTCACCTGGTACCAGGCCTGCTGGAGCTATGCCCGCAGGGGATTTGCTCATGCCAGCCCATGGGCCCACATCTGAGAATTTCGCTCACAGCTTGGGCCAGGCAATGCTGCCTGTGTCCACCCAGCACATGGGCAGAGGCTCATGCTCCAACAGGCAAAACACTCAGGGCACAGTGCCAAGAGCGCAGTACCCAATTGTCCCTTTTGCTTCTCACACGGAGCAGAACAGCGTCAGGCCCAGGCCACGCGCTCTTCCCTCCCACTCTGACACCCGGTACGAGATCCCCCACCTCCTGCCTGCAATCCCGAGCCCAGCACCATGCCGCAGAGCCTGCACTGCAGAAAGAGTAGCCGTGCATGGGACCCGCCTTTCCCTCTCCGGGCTGGGTGAAACTTGGGAACCGCGGTGCACCGCAGCCCTACAAGGCACTTTGATCTCGATTGGATCAGCACGTGGGAAACAGCCGGCGGGGTGGGGGTAGTCTGACAGAGCCCCCCTGCCAAACCGCCCACACACACACCCAGCACAGCCGGCATCTGTCACGTCGGAGGAGACAGCAGGGGTCGGCCAGTGCACAAGGCAAGGGGGAATCTCCGTTTAATGTTTTATTTGGGCTGCTCCTCTCCAAGCAACGCCTGGCTGCTTTGGGCCTCTGCTCCCGGTCCAACACGTGCATGTGCACACACAGACATTTTAGAGCCCCCCCTCAGGGACCTCCTCCAGCCACAAATGATAATCCACAGCTGCTGGGCTACTCACCCACCCCCAATTCCTGGCTCACCCCGAAGAGCAGGGAGGCAGGATCTATCAGTGTCAATATGGGCTGAGATCCAGTGGGCGACTTCAGCCCACCTAGGCATCCCTCTCTCTCCCCACTGCGCCAGCAGTTTGCAAAGGGCTCACTTGCAGGACCACTGTAGCCAGACTGGACCCAGTTCAACCGTAAGTTTGCGCTGTGCCGTAATGGGCTCAGGAGGCTGTGGTATCATAGCTAAGTCCCCTGCTTGGGATACAGTCATAGCAAAGAAATGGCTCAAGTCCCCGGGGCCAAAGCCCCTCTGGGTGACAGAGGGGCCGTCATAGCAGGACCCAGAGGACAGCCCCCATCCAGGCCTCAGCTGCGATGTGTGGAGGCTGCAAACATCACAGCCAAAGAGCATTTACAGAGAGAGATGGGGGTGGCAGGTGGGGGCCAAATCCTCAGGTAGCCCCAGGGCAGGGCCCTTGGGTTGACGACCAAGCCATCTCCTACAGCCCCCAGGAAGAAACTGAACTCCTTAAAGCCTCCAAACAAGCAGAGCCAGAGTGGCACGGCCCCAGAACAGCCCCAGGCGAAGTGGCTGGTGGAGTCTTTCCTTTCCCTCCCAACGTGGACCTGTGGGAAGCTGCCAGCCAGTGGTGAGGAAGAGCAGCATTGCCAGCTGGTTGGTATGAGCTGCTTCATGGTGCAGGCACGGCGCCCTGCTCAGCTCAGCAGGACCTGATGCCAATGTGAGGCAGGCCAGCTGGCAGCGGGGAGGATGGCACTCCCAGAGAGCAAGCAGAAAGGGCTCCATCAATGTAGGCAGGACTTACCCCCTCACAGGGACCTGGTAATACCTCTCCAGAGCTGGCACCCCCCAGGCTGTGAACGCTTTCTCTGGGCCTCAGCCCATTTTCTCACCAGCTCTGGCTCCGGCTAAGCCTCCCGGCTCCTATCCCCTGCGTGCCAGGCCATGAGAACAGCCAAGAGCCAGCTGCCCACACCAGCAAGCTGATGGCACAGCCAACAGCACCCAGCACGGTGTGGGGCTGGCAAGGACGCAGCGCCTGAAGAAATCCCCTCCACGACCCACACGGACCACAGCTGCTCAGCGCCGGGCCCGCAGGAACAGGCGGTGAGGGGGCCGTCTTGTTTCGAGATGGTTCAGCTTCCTCATTCCCCAGGAGCACGGCCAGGCTGGGGCCGGCGCCAGCTGCAGCCCACACCATAACGTAGGTGGTGAGTGATGCCTCCCCAAGAAGGGAGCGTGGGCTCGGCCAGACCCCACCTGCGCTCCCCAGGGGCTGCGGGGCCAAGGTCTGGGGGGACAAGCGCAGCGTTTGCACTAGACAAGTCCCAGCTTCTAATCCCAGTTTGGCCACCTCCCAAGCAGCTCGGAGCCGGACTGCGCCTGGGTGTGTCCCTTCACTAACAACAGCCATTCAGGAGCACAGAGAGGCCAGAGCGCTGCTAGTGCTCAGAGAGCTTGTAACCAGCCCCTCAGCTCAGCGACAGCAGGCTGCTGGACAGGATCTCTCATCTACGCCCCCCCTTTGCATGCAGCTCGGCACAGATGCTGCAATACAATTGCACGAGCCGTGCTCAGGGCTCAGTCCCACAGGGCTGCTGGCATCTGAAGGACGCTGTCTTCCAGGTCTTTCTAGCGGACGCACAAGCCTGCCATGAGCTGTGCTGTGTTGGGCCGCTCCCAGTGCAGGAGGCAGGGGGCTGCAGGACGCACAAGCCCCCCCAGCTTTGGGGAAAGCAGAGCCCCCCTTGTGCAGCCTGCTGGGCTGGGGTATCACAGGTCTTTGATAGCAAGGGGCCAGCGCCTGGTAAATCAACGGAGCTGGATGCAGCCAAAATGAAGGTGGGCTGGAGCTGCCAGGAGGTCAATGCCCATCAGCAGCGTCTCGCACCAGCTGTGACACAGTCCTTCTCTACTGCAGATCCTACCTGACCAGCCAGCAGCCTACGGACACCTCTCAGCAGGCCGTCTGTCCGTCTGCTGGATCCGTGCCTTTCCCTGCGACTCAGTCCCATACTCGTTTTCCCCTACACCAGTCCTAGAATTTATTTCTTTAATATCTTCAGCTTCACACGCTGTGACCAAAGCAGACCCTGCCTCCCACCCTCAGCGCACCCAGTATTTGCCACCCTTCTCTGAGCAGGGATGGAGAAGACTCCCTGGACCATTGCTGCTAATGAATCCTGAATGCTAATTAATCTGTGCACTAGAGAGGTCAGCCCACACCCTGGCCTTTCCCCCCCAGGAGCAGTTGCAGCTGGTCTCCCCAGCCTCCCCTGCAGTTCCTTATTTCTTCATCTTCTGCCCTCAGGTGTCAGGCATTAATCATCCCAGGGTTTCACAACTCTTCACTGTTCCCAGCCAGACCCTCCACTAGGCAGCACGGTGCTGGGCTGCAGCATTTCCCCCCAGCAATGGCTGGAGCTCAGTGCTGTAGGAGCAAAGGGGCCATGCTTGCATCATGCATCGAGAAGTAAAATCCATCTTCAAGTGCACCCTCTAAAACCCCCAGATTTCAAGAGGCTACAAAGCTGAGGACAGGATGGAAGCTCAGTCTGCGAAGACATATACCACGAACCTCAGTTGTGAGCCACGGCTGTGGGGGAAGCCCAGGGGCAGAGACTCCCCATAACAACTGAGGCAAAATCAGTGACCCTGGGCGAACAGATCCATTCCTGTCTAACCTCCCACGCAGCCTTTCACAGAAGTGCCACGCTGCTAAGTCATTTGTCGTTTAGGGCCTGAAGTAGCCGAAGGCTTGTGGAGAAAGACTCACCTCCAACTTCCAGCATGACGGCATCAAAGGACACCCCCTCCTCGCTGACGGCTTCGCAGACGTACTCCCCCGCGTCGCCCTCCCGGACCGCCTGCAGCTGCAGGATGCCACGCTGGGTGCCCGGCAGGGAAGACGCCACCTCTTGCTCCCCTGCACGAGGGAACATGCTGCAGGTCATGCCTGTATCCATCACAGCCAGAAGCCCCTTCGTGCTCCTCCTGCTGCCAGAAGCAAGCACGGCTGTGGCTAGCCAGGGGCAAGCCTTCAAAAGGCAGGAGGGTGGGTGTGCTCAGACCCTGAACCAAGGCTTCCTCAAGCCTGTACAGCAGAGGCAGGAATCTCTCCACAAGGTCCCCCCCGAGACTCCCTGTCATTGCCAACATGGCAAGCTCAGGCGGGGGCAAACTCTTGCAAAGCCAGCTGCCTCTCCCTGGGTCCAGGAGTGAGGCGAGGCTGAGACACACTCGCTGCCCGAGGGGAGCGGGGAGGGGGAACGTGTCTGCGTTACCGAGCCTTGCACGGGGAACGAAGGTCCTTGCCAGCCATACCTTTGTACCAGGTGATCTGGGGCGGGGGTACCCCCGAAACATGGCACTCCAGAATCGCATCTTCTCCCAGCAGGGCCTGGACGACTGGCCTCACCGCAGTGATGTGGGGCGATTCTGTATCCACAACACAAAACGAGAACAAGAAAAAGCTCCGAGTCACTTCTGGGCTAGAGCAGAGCTTGTGTGGATGCCATAGGCAAGCACGAGACATCCCAGAGCCCATCACAACCCAGCAAGAGGAGATGGTGATGGTGAGAAAGCCCAGAGCCTGCTAAAGGCCCCCAGTTGATCGGCTTGCGGCTAAACTATTAAGCAGGTGTGTGCTGCAATAATCCTCTCCCTTGGTAGGCTGGAGGGAGTTTTGAAAATGAGAGTCTGATAACAAGGGTAGACTTGACCTGGGAAGAGTCACAAAGCACAGCAGCGCAAGGAAAATCCC
>NW_017729011.1:16368052-16370747 GCF_001723915.1 Gavialis gangeticus | reverse complement strand
CCAGCAAGAGGAGATGGTGATGGTGAGAAAGCCCAGAGCCTGCTAAAGGCCCCCAGTTGATCGGCTTGCGGCTAAACTATTAAGCAGGTGTGTGCTGCAATAATCCTCTCCCTTGGTAGGCTGGAGGGAGTTTTGAAAATGAGAGTCTGATAACAAGGGTAGACTTGACCTGGGAAGAGTCACAAAGCACAGCAGCGCAAGGAAAATCCCCCCAGGCAAGTCAGTAGTGATACAAAGCTCATTGCCTTCAGTTGACTCTGACCCTGCAGGGTGTCTGTAGCACAGTGACCCCAAGGCCAGTGGTCCTATCGCTATCCTCCGCAGAGGGCCCTATTGCCTGGTGTCAAGAACATCAAGGCCTTGGTCCAAGATCAAGCTTCCTAGGTACTGTTATCATAGACATAGTAAGTACTAGTTATCACGACCATCCTGTGCAAGGGCCTGACCCAGAGCGTGCCAAGGTCCTGTTCTGGGGCAGCCTCGGGGAGTGGGTACCTGCATACACCAGAACGGCTGTCTGCTCATCCCATCCAATTCGACTGGCAGCATAGCAGCTGTAGTTCCCAGCATCCCCTCGGACAGCATCCTTGATTGTCAGGGTGCCCTGCGCATCTACAAGGAATCTGGATGAAGAAAGAAGAAAGCTGGGAAACACAGATTTGTCCCAAAGCAAAGCTCGAGAAAACATGATGAAGCACAGGGACAGGAGCATGACTGGCTTTAAATGTGTCCTTAACACATGTCCTAAAAAGGCAGCTGTCTCGCAGCCCGGGAGCCGAGCTATGGAGAGGGTTACCTGCCGCCTGTCACCAGCGCTCTGCCCCACCGTCTCCAGGAGATCCAGGGTGCCGGGTGCCCCAGCGCTGTGCAGTCGATCCTCACCTCATCGCCCCAGGTGAACTGCTGCAAGCTCGGGTCCACCCTCACACGGGGCGGCTCTACACAGAGACAGGCACAAGGGATCACATGTCAGCCTGTCTCGCTTCCAGCCTCAGAGCCCCAGCCTCTGCCTCTCCCCATCCTGCTTCCACGGGGTGGGAACACAATGCAAAACAATGGCATAGAAAGCAAAAGGAGCAGTAGCTGAGAGCGGTCAACCTGGGCTGCTGAAGTGGAGATGTCCCTCAGGACAGGACAGACAATACAGGGCCAGAGGAATGAGTGACCAGGGCACCCGATGCTGCCCCCTCCTGCTGCCAAGTGAGGACACTAGGCTGATGCATGGCCCAAGGACCCTGCACAGGAAGCAGGGGCTCCCCAGAGGCCGCTTGCTCTGCTAGAGCATCAGGCCAGGCTTGATCTCAGCAACCACAGACCAGCAACCACTTCCACCCACTTAGGGGACAGCGCAGCCCCTCGCAAACAGCTCCCTGGGGGCAAGGTGCTGTCTAGGATCCCTGATGCTCGGCAGCATGCTCTGGAGGAGCCTGGGGGCCTCCCACAAGATCAGCGTCATAGCGAATCTGGATCCTAACCGGTGACCAACAGCAGCCCAGGACGCGAGGCTCGGACACGGTGCAAAGACGGGGTGGCTCACCTTGCACCACGAGCCAGATGGAAGCGTTTGCTGTCCCATGCTCATTGGCCGCCAGACACTCGTACCGGCCACTGTCACCCAGATGGACACTGTTGATTTGCAGCGAGAGGTTCCCCAGCACCCGCACCCTGCTCTCATCCGCCTGCAGCAACTGCCCATCCCGGTGCCAGGTCAGGTTATAAACATCCCCTCCCAAGACCAGGCACGACATGATCACTCCTGCGCCCGGCACTGCCGTGATGTTCTCCGGGGACAGCAGACGTGGAGGCGGCTCTGCAGGGGGGAAGCCAAACATGGGGGTCAAACCACCGCCAACCTGCGCTGAGTCGCTACCAGACACTGTCCCCGAGAACTGTCCAACTCCCAAACACTGAGCTTTGGGCATTAAATAGAAGCAATGCATGGGTGCAGAGACCTCATGGCTGCCTGCTGCCCTGGAGACAGGTGCGATTGCACAGGGATCCAAATGTGCCCCGCGCCCTCCAGGACTGACCTGTGACGGACACAAAGGCCCGAGCTCGCGTGGCCCCGACCTTGCTGGTGGCAGTGCACTCGTAAAAGCCTTCATCGCTTTGGGAAGTCACGGGGATCTCCCAGCTGCTGTTCCCAGAGCTCCTGGAGGGCACAAAGGGAACACGAGCCCTGTGAGGCTGGAGCAAGAGCTCCAGGGGCTTTGCTGGGCTCTTCCCGTCAGGCACGAGCCAAGGTTTCTCCCTGCGGCTTTGTCACTCCAAGTGGCTCAGTTTTGTGTGGTCCAGCACCCCCTGCACATCAGGACCTTGCCAGGTGTCTCCCTGGAGACTCCCAAGACAAAGAAATCACTAGTTGCTCTTCAAACTCTTGTCCACACAAAGACTGCTCTTGAAGTCTCTTCCCAGCAGCTGCACCAATGAAAGCAGTGAGAGGAGCACCAGGACATGTGCATTGTCTAGACCTGCTCAGAGCTGGGCCAGAAGACCCCACTGCTGCCTCTCTGCACCAGCACTTGCCCCTCTAGGTCGGGGCGGGCAAGTATTTCAGGCGGAGGGCCGCTTACCAAGTTTTGGCAAGGTATTGAGGGCCGCATGACAGGCAGCCAGGGGCAGATAAATATTAACTTTCTAAATTTTTTAGGGGCTCCGCAGGCCACATAAAATGGCCTGGGGGGGGGGGGGGGTG
>NW_017729011.1:16350540-16367977 GCF_001723915.1 Gavialis gangeticus | reverse complement strand
GGGGGGGCTGCATCCGGCCCGTGGGCCACATTTTGCCCACCCCTGCTCTAGATGCTGTCACCCTGCAGCCACTGGAGATATTAAACAGTACTCGCCCCTGTGCACCAGGCGCATCATGTTAGCAGAGACCCAGGCTGGAGGTTTGGGGTCTCGCCTGTAGAAATGCTGCAGCCAAGCAGATGAGGAACCCACCACTTAATACACTGAAGCCAGCCCCTTTCAAACAGCTCTGGGCTGTATCACCACCCAGACTGGCAGCCAGTACAAAGGCGACGCACGCTGACTCTGCACAACAGGTGCAGTGATGGCAGCTGACAACAAGCAGGCCTCGGCAGAAACCCAAAGTGGATGGAAGTTTGCTTCCTACGTCCCTGAGCAACCCCTGTTCTTTGCCATCCATTGACAGCACACAGGTTTGACCAGAAGAGCCTCAAAGATAGCTGCATCCCAGTGACCATAAGTGTCCAGACAGATGCTGGAGGTCAGCAGGGCCCCAGAGCAGAGCAGAAAGCAGCCCAGCCAGCTCCGTTTGATGCAGACGAACGTGTGGGACAAGCCAGGGCATAGCCAACAGCCTACCCAGGTGGAAACCTAATTCCAGAGCCAGCTAGTGTTGGCCCTACCAGAGAAGCACACAAGGATGCATGGCGTAGTCCTATACCACGGCACAAATAACCTCCTGTCCCCCGATCACTTTGCCCTGGAGCACAAGGATTATCATCCTGGCTCATGTAGCTGCAGGCCCTGTTCCTATCTGTACGTGACTGATCTGGGTTTGGGGAAATCATGGCAACAGGGCCAGAAACTCACCTGAGAAGCCGCTCTTTGCCCAGCTTCTTCCCACCCCGACTGAGCTGCAGCCGGAAAGGGATCTCACTCTGGGCAGAGCAGGTGATCAGCAGAGGCTCCTGGTTGTACGCTTGGATTTTTCCAGGCATGTTCACTTTGGGTAGACCTGACGGGGTGGGAGCACGGCGGGTCAGAGGAGCAGTTTTCATAAATAGAACAAGAATTGCGGTTACCCGCAGGATGTTATTCATAGATTCACAGATGCTAGGGTGGGAAGGGACCTCAATAGATCATCAAGTCCAACCCCCTGCATAGGCAGGAAAGTACTGGGTTCAGATGACCCCAGCCAGATGCCCATCCAACCTCCTCCTTGAAGACCCCCAGGGTAGGGGAGCACCACCTCCCTTGGGAGCCTATTCCAGACCTTGACCACTCTAATTGTGAAGAAGTTCCTCCTAATGTCCAATCTAAATCTGTTCTCTGCTAGCTTATGGCCATTATTTCTTGTGACCCCCAGGGGTGCCTTGGTGAATAGACTCACCAAGTCCCTTCTGCGCCCCCATGATGAATTTATAGCAGCCACAAGGTCGCCTCTCAACCTTCTCTTGTGGAGGCTGAAGAGGTCCAGGTGCCCTAGTCTCTCCTCGTAGGGCTTCGCCTGCAAGCCCTTAACCATATGAGTGGCCCTTCTCTGGACCCTCTCCAGGTTATCCACATCTCTCTTGAAGCGCAGTGCCCAAAACTGGACACGGTACTCCAGCTGCAGCCTGACCCGTGCCGCATAGAGGGGAAGTATCACCTCCCTGGTTCTGTTTGTCATGCATCTGCTGATGCACGACAAAGTGTCATTAGCTTTTCTGATGACTTCGTCACACGGACGACTCATGTTCATCTTGGAGTCCACTAGGACTCCGAGATCCCTTTCCACTTCCGTGCTACTGAGCAGGTCATTTCCTAGGCAGTAGGTGTGCTGGGCATTTTTCCTCCCCAGGTGCAGCACTTTGCATTTCTCCTTGTTAAATCTCAATCTGTTGTTTTCTGCCCATTTGTCCAACCTGTCCGGGTCTGCCTGCAGTTGTTCCCTGCCCTCCGGTGTGTCCACTTCTCCCCACAGTTTTGTATCAGCCGCAGACTTGGACAGAGTACACTTCACTGCCTCGTCCAAGTCACTGATGCAGACATCGAAGAGTATCGGTCCAAGGACCAAGCCCTGCGGGACCCCACTGCCCACATCCTTCCAGGTCGATACCGACCCGTCCACCACCACTCTCTGGGTGACCCTCTAGCCAATCTGCCACGCGCCGGACTGTGTCATCATCCAAGTCACAGCCTCTTAATTTGTTCACTAGTATGGGATGGGATACGGTATCAAAGGCCTTCCTGAAGTCTAAGTAAATGATATCTACCTCTACTCCTGCATCCAGGTGCTTTGTAACCTGGTCATACAAAGAGACTAGATTAGTCAGGCATGATCCACCTGCTACGAACCTGTGCTGGTTTCCCTTCAGCATAATTTTTCCTGCTGGGGTCTCACATATATGAGCCGTAATAATCTTTTCAAAGACTTTACCGAGGACGGAGGTGAGACTGACTGGCCTGTAGTTGCTTAAATCCTCCTTCCTCCCCTTCCTGAAAATAGGGACCACATTGGCCCTTTTCCAGTCCTCCGGGACCTGGCCCGTGCACCACAAGCGCTCCAATAGTCTTGCCGGTGGCTGTGCAATGACATCAGCCAGTGCCTTCATTACCCTCGGATGGAGCCCATCTGGGCCTGCCGACTTATTCATGCACTAGATGTTTCTGTGGGATGTAGAGCAGACATAGTGACTCACCTGGGACCACGCTGGTGTAGGCAACTCCAGAGAGACGCTGCAATGGGTGTCCCTCTGAATCTTCCCCCTTCACCTTCATCAAGAAGCTCCCAGCAGGAGCCTGGAACGGGGGTCCCACCCAGAGCTGGCCAGAGGAGCCGTTGGACAAACGCCGTGTGGGCAGGGACAGGAGGGGCTGGCCAGAGGTGTTATGCAGCTCAACGGCCTTCAGGTGCCCTGGGGGCTTGAGGCCGCTGCAGTTAACCATCATGGAGATCGGAAACCCTGCAGGGACATGGCAGACAGGGAAGGGCGAGGAAGGACAACACATCCCGGTGAGTCACTGCAAGCAATCCTCTTCCACATTCGCACCGCCACGATCGCCCACACCATTCAGCAATGAGGCAGCTGGCCTGCTGTGACCATGGTCCTGTCACCGACCCTGTCTTACTGTCACCCTCTGCTCCACATCGGTCTGTCTGTACCCACTTGCTGTCTCTCGTCTTATTGTCCTGCAAGCTCCCCAGGCACAGACTATGTTTGTTCGGTGTTTGTGCAGCACCTAGCACACTGACACCAATCTGTCTGCATAGCACCTAGGGCACGGCAGCACCTACTGCACTGCACTGCCAGTCTATTAGGGCAGCACTTGCCACAAAGAGAAGCTGCCCTGTGATTGGGGTCTGCAAGTATAAATAATGGACAATGTCTACCGGCCCCGGCAGGCTGCTGGTGCTCTGAGGGTCCCTCTCAAGCTTCAGCAAGCAAAGATGTGGCATCTTGCTCATCCAGCTGAGCAAAGCACAGCAGAGAGAGGTCACATCTTCTGCTCCATGAAACCTCTACCCCTCCATGGGGTTTAGAAACAGCAGCTCCACCTCCCCACACGCACGCATGCATACATGCCCTGGGGGATGCAGGAAATACCTTGGACAGGCCGTTCTTCAGGGTGATTCAGGTCAAACGTAGGCTGGCTGGAAAAGCTGGCTTGAAAGTCGATGTTGCTGACTCCCGTGATTCTCACCGAGTGGCGGCCGCTGCTGCCAACCTGAAAGCCAGGCACGAACCGAGTGTGGAGGGGGCACCTCGACATGTGTGAGATGGGAGCAGGTCTGACACCTGAAGCCATCCACCCTGCCGGATTCAGGCTCACGGAGAAGGAAAAGGCTGCAGTAAACCTCATTTGGCCCTTTGTGGGCAGGAAGCTCACACTTCTTTCTGCAGCCCTGGAGACTGCGGTGCGAGCCCAGAGGGCAGTGACTTCTTCAGGTTTACTGGAGCCAAATTCTCTGATGCACACGCCGACTTTAACGGAGTTTCGCCTCCGCATCAGCGGAGAACTCAGTCCTGGGGCTCTAGACTTGGTCTCCAAGTGATAGTGACTTTCTCTAATGACTCCCTTCCTGAGAAGCCCCATTTCCCTGGTTTTCAGTGTCCTTGGCTCTACCTGGAGTCTCCAGAAGCATCCAGAGCTGCTGGACGGGCCTCTGTGAGCCAGAGCAGACTTGGTAATGAAAGGGCAGAAGCCAGCCCCTGTGCCCTGTGCCCACCTGCACTAAGGCAGAGATCAGCACAGTAGACATGGGACCCTGGAGCAGCATTGCACGGGGAAGGCTGCCCAACCTGGCCCCAATTAGCAAAGCAGCTAAAGAGGCTCCCTACTGGTGCGGAGAAAGCAGGGGTTGAGGGAGGAGTTTGTTCCTGTACCTCCCTCCATATCTCGCTGGGCAGAAGGAAGAACCCATCAGGCAAAGGCTTCTGCCCACTCTAGGGTACCAGACTAGGTAGGTCCTTGACCTGGCACCACTTCCAGTTCCCCCTTACCTTGACTGACCACATGCCCGGCATGTAAGGCTTGAATGACACCACCTTGGCAGAGTCCGGGATGTTGAGAAGCTCCTTCAGCCCCCAGCGCTTCTGAAGGATCCTACCTGCAACAGCAAAAGGGAATCCTTGGGTTCAAAGAGTCCTGGTCTCCCTTCCCAGGGAGGCTGTACCATCCGCCCGGACCCTGCTACACCGAACGGCTGGCGACATCCCACCGTGCTTCACAAAGAGAAAGATGCTATGCATGCTGCTGCCTACTGCAGCATGTGAAGGGACCAGGCAGGTATAACCCAGTCTTTGTCTCTCTGCAGCAGGCCTGCTTCCACGTCTCAGCCTCCCAGGGTGGTATCCATCTCACTGGCATCACACAGACTAGCCTGGTCTTCCTTTCCCATTCTTTTCTCTGACCCCACCTCTCCCTTCCCAGGCTCCCTGTTCTGCCCACACCAAACCTTCAGTCTTGGCCCCATCTCCACTCCCTCCAAGAGGTCTGAACAGCTGGGATGGAGACCCCTTCCCCCAGGCTGTCTGCGGCAGGAGTCACTCTCTTCCCTGCTTCAAACCCCCCGTGCCACTCCTCACCCTTCTGGTGCCCTAAGCTCTCTGCACAAGGTTGCTATCCCCATTGACCACAGTGCTGCAGAAAAACAGGCTGGGATGGGTGACCTGCTTGGCTGAGGAGCCATCCCTCGGCAGGGAACAGGAAACCCAGAGGGACTGAGAGAAAAGCAGCTCTTATAAAAGTGAAATATCAACTGAAGCCTGGAAGGGGCAGAGCTTAGCAAGGGCTTTGTGGCCCACTGTTGCTTCCTGGAGAGGGGTCAGCTCCATGGCTGCACTTCCAAAGACAGATCCGGGGAGGTGTCAGCTGCGTGGTCCCTTGAAGAACAGCTCAGCTGGGCTCTCAGTTCCCAAACAAGCTCCTGCAGGCGGGTGACCCAGGGGCACCAGACTCAGGACCATTCACCTCCAGAGCAAGGCCCTTGCTGCTTTTGCTGAGGGACCCAGGGAAACGCCACTGTGCATCACACTTCCAGGCCTCTCCCTCTTTCCCTTGCCTCAGATGGAAACCTGCTTACTCAAAGTGTGGCAGTACGTACCCGTCGGGTCCCTGACTTCAATCTCTGGAGCAGGGCCGCTCAGGGAGATGGTGACCTTCTTCAGGCTGGGGTCGAAGGGGAGTAGCCACGTGTGCTCCCCACCCTGCTCGTGGTCAGTGGACAGCAGGTGGACCTTTGAGGCCTGGATGGCTTCTTCGACCCACTTCAACACCTGGGGAGCACACGGAGCAGGAGGATGCACGCAGGGTCCCGTTCCCCACCCCCTCCGTCCCCAAATGTTGTGACATGATAAGGGTCCAGGCACAGATCAATGAAACTAGGAGAGAAATGCACCCTGTATTTCTACACAGCTCCATTTCACTACCCAGGCATGGAAAAGGGAGCCCCCCTACCAGGATTCAAAAGATACAACAGAGAAGTCGGAAAGCAAGGCATGGCCTCCCCAGCCACATGAGCAAGCCAGTGGGCCTTTTACAGGGCTACACCCCCACAGGTGCAGCAACTGGGGTTGCTTGATGCCACATGATGAGCAGGTAGGGGTGGGGAGAGGATCCCAAACAAGGCAAGTGATCTCCTGTACAGGACAGAGGGCCAAAATCCTCAGCTGGCGTAGCCTGACATGATGCCACAGACTTGCCAGCCCTCGGCCTTTACCCCGAATGCTCTGTGTTTGCCGGGAGGAGCTGGAGGCAGGCAAGAGGAGGCGATGGCAAAGATGGATTGTGCCAGTGTAAAAGGAATTAAATAATCAGGTGTAATTATTATTGCCAGATGGCTCCCACTCAGCTGCTCCGAGCAGACAAATTAGCCCTCTTGCAACATGCCCTTGGGAATACAGAGTCATTAGACTTTGCAGCCGCCAGAGGCGGAGATGGGGGAAAGGCTGAAGGGGAGCTCACCAGGAACATGCTGCTCAGAGCAGAAAGGCTTTGCTCTTCCTCCAGCTCCCCATGCCCTCCCCAGGCAGGAGTCTCCCTTGAGACTCCACTTTCCTTACTGAGGCACCGGTCTGATTTGCTAAGATGCCGCAAGCCCACCACCTCCCACTGAGGTCTTACGTTTTGAAAGGCTTGGACTCACATCAGGGCACCGAACTATTGAACTGGATGCATAAACTGAACCGCAGAGAGCTGGGACTACTCATCTGAGATCACACCGTCAGCCTGGAAACCAGGAACAGACTCCAGATCTCCTAGACACCTGCTTAGCGACTAAACACAGCCTCTTTCTCCGGGTCCCTGCTTAGCTTTCAGGCAAGAACAGGAGATGGCACTGGCATAAAAGTCTTCTCATCCAGATCTCTGAACCAGGTGGTCTCACCTATATGAAGTGGACAGAGACTTCTCCACAGCGCTCTTAAAGGGGAGCAGCCCCTGAGACAGCGATCGATGCCAAAGGAAGCTCCACTGTGTCTACTTAGGCTACATTTAAGAGAGATCGGTTCATGCCAAAAAGGCTTTTTACTGATAGCTGGGCGAGTTCACCTGAGCTGGAAAGGACCAGGATCAGGTCATTCTAGCCAGCGATCAGAACCTCATCACTCCAAAATCTGTCAAGGTTGGAGCCAACAAGGACTTAATAATACATCATAAATAATTAATAAAGCACTGGAGGTGAATCGTCACATCCTCGTGATGAAACCCCGCTGCAAATTCTTCACCACAAGAGCTCCCGCCTGCCAGCCACAGCCCAATGTATTTGCAAGGTGGGCGTCCTGGCACACAGGACTGGGAGGATAACTATAAGCAGCATCACAGGGAGGACGGGTCACCCCCACAGTGGCACCAGGAGCCAGAAGAAAGGTTTCTGAGGCCCAGTCCAGAGCAGAGAGAGCAAGAGGGATGGCCACCAACTTGTTCAGTACCCCAAGGACTGAACCAGGGCCGATCTCCATAGGCATCACAAGTTAGGTTAAATCTGAAACTACTGTTGCTGTCTCTCATCCTCCACAAACACTTGCTCTCCCCCATGGGTGAAAACAGGAGGGATATTTCTCCCTGAACACCCTGCAGTGCCATTATCACTGGGGCATATGTGCAACAGCTAGATATATGCACCTGTGGATGACTTTCCTGGACCTCAGACCCAGCCAGGTACCACGACAGCCTGACTTAATAGCTCATGTCTTTTCCACTCACCTCCTTCACTTGCTGTTTATCCAGGTGGAATATCTGCCCCGAGCTGGTAGCAGCGATTTCTTCGTACACCTGGTACCCAGGATGGCTTCTGTCCCCACAGTCCCCCGTCAGCACAAACACGACCTGCCAGAGAGCAGTGCACAGTGGCCAAAGTCAGGAGAGCCCGTGCATCCTGGAGGGAGGCAAAACCTCACCACAAAGAACAGGTTAGCATGGACGGCGCTTACAAGCACTCTCCCCGGCCTTATGTATGTAGAGGTAGTTGGTCAGCCACGGACCAGCAACCTGTGCCACTGCGGGGATTTAGGACTCATGAAGCATGGTGCTGCTGGGCACAGCCAGTGGCTCTTTTTGGGCAGCCCATCATTCCTGTGAGGACTCAGGGTGCAGATGGGGCCGAGGGAAAGGAAGACTCCTGGGAAAGCTGCAGCAAGCCCAAAGCCAGGCTCTCACCTGCGATTGCTTGAGCTGCAGGAGCTGCAGCACTTCCTGCTTCTGTGCATAGTCCTTGGCCCGTGCATCCGAGAAGACATAAATGAAGGATCCCGGGTGCGAGATCTCCACGGCCAACTGGATAGCACCCACGCTCATCTCCGGGCAGTCCCCTCCACCCTGCAATCAAGGAGCCCTTTAGAGAACACAAGCAATCCTCAGTGCAAGAGCTGCAGTGATCCCAGCGGGAGCTAGGACTGCATTTCCGCTAGGCACGGGAGACTGTGCCCTGCCATCGCTGCCCCGGCTTGCGAGGCCTGCTCTGCCCTGGGACCTTCCTGCAGACAGAGAGAGCAGCCCCCCGGCACTCTCACAGGCTTTGAACATGGGATGGGGGAGCCAACCCCCCCCAGCAGCGGCTTCACGGGGTGCTGGGCTCAGCCGTAAGCGGCATCAGTGCTGTCACAAGCTGCATTTCAGGAGGCTCAGGCGCCCTGATGGACTCATTCCTGTACGGCCATCAGGCTTCCACTTTGACAGGGTTAATAACTAATTATCTCTGAAGCCACTTTTTAGTCACTGGAGACCATCCCCAGACCCACGAGAGCGCTCGCATTCATCTGTACCACTTCGTACTGCCGCTCTTTTCAGCATCTCTACCACTTACTGCTCACGCCCGTATCCTGCTTGTAATGCCTATTAAATATCTGTTAGCACTTTATCGCCAGAACATGAACACAAAACGTTCTCATTGCAAACCCAGGGGAACTGCCCCACGGGCATTCAATAAAGGATTTGTCTAACATTTAAGCTTCCCAAAGCCTTCCAATACTCCTTCCAGCCAAAGAGTTTCATCTCCCGCACAGAAGAAAGCATCTAGTTGAGCATTTTTTCCAGGTCTGTAGGAAAGCTGGCACCTAGGAAAGAGTTATTACTTCCTTTATAGCCTTCAAGCTTCCAGATGATGTATCCCATGGACACAGCAATTCAATGGACCACTCAATCATAGCCATGCATTTCAGGCAATGAATTATTACTTAAAAAGTAATGCCATACGTTGTCTAATATTTGCATACTGCTTTGCATCCCTGAGGCGAACAACGAACTTTAGAGCTGTGTATTTATGTGCCCCACTTTCAGGGCAATTTTACATACAAATGGATCACTCGGGTTTATAAGCGTGACATCAATCCCTCCCTCGCCGAAACACAGCCACCTCCGAAGAGGAACGTGGTGATCATTTAAAAGCACACCCGAGTTTAGGGCAGGAAGAAAAATAAAATACAGGCTTCAATTAAACCAGCCGGGGATGGTTAGACTAGCAGAATGTAATTATTAGGAAATTCCCACTGAAACCTTTTTTTTTTCTGATGGAAAAAGGCCTTTTGACTATGTGGAAGTTGTTTTTATGGCCAAAAATCCCAGGCTTTGATTGAAAAGCTGAAAACGAATCATGTTAAAAATGGAGGGTGAAACAAGTTTTGCTTTGGGGACTGTCATCTACCCTTTGTGTGGGGGAAGGGAGGGTGGGATCACTCCCTGAAACACCTCTGGTAAATCCCCACGTCAGGCTCAAAGCCAGGCCGTGCCCATGCAGAGAGCGTCTGGGCATCTTTAACTGGCAGAGGGGGCTGGGCAAGACCTTGGCATTTCAGTCTCATGCAGGTAGTAGCTCCAGCAGTCAAGCATGCTTGGCCCTTGCTGGGGCACTGACCACGGGAGAAGTTCACTCTGCAGCCAGCTAACACTGAGAAGTCAGCCAGAACCTGTGCCAGTGAATGGTCCAGCTGGGCACAACATCGCACAGCCCCTGAGGGTGCTCCTCCCCTGTGCCACGTCCTGACCTGGCACCTGGGCAGCCCTACATAGTGCGAGCTGCCCCTTTTCTGGGCACAGAAACAAGCCAGCCCTCTGGTATGAGACGTACCACCAGAATCTGTTCTTGAACGGAGGCTGCACGTGACAGCGAGGACCAGGCTCGCGAAGGTGGAGGAGGCAACTAAGACCTGTCTCTCCCCCCCCCACCACCACCCCCAAGTCTCGTTTCATGGCAGCTCAGCTTAAAACAGATCCTCAGCATGGTGGGGTTTCTTCTGCCTGTGACGGACTCCACCTCAACCAGTCAACAGGCTGTTTCCAGGACAGCTCTCTCACACCATTGCTGCCACTTGCTAGCTGACGGTGCTGCAGACTATCCACAAATGCCACCCGTCATACCTGAACATAGAGCTCGCTGAGCTCCCGCTGGAACTCCCTGGGATCTGTCGTGATGAACGCTGGCCCAATCTCTGCCAAAGAAACAGAGACAAGCAACATGTCAGCGCTATCCACATTTCTTTGGCCCCCCTGACAAAGCCAAGAAGAGAAACTCTGGGACCAGGGACCAGATGTAACGCTGAAGCCCTCCGTGCAGTTAAAGACTGGTTGGTCGTGCAGCACAGACACAGCCCTAGTGCTAATTAGGTTACCAGATCACACTATAGCGTTGGGCTTTAGCATGGACAGGGTTAATATGTGGTTCTGTCTGGTCTGGACTCCACGAGCAACAGCACAGACCAAGCTTGGATTGGGATGTGATGGGGACTTGGCTGAGCACACATGGAGCAGACGTTGTGGGCATCAAACATGCCGGGTTAGAGCAACATAAGGCTTAGCCTGGAGGACTGGGACCTCCCTTGGTAGCTAGGACCACAACGCCAGTTAAATCAGTAAGGTCCATCCCAGAGATACGACCGCTTTGGCTGCACTGTCATACAAAGGGGCATATTAGAGGGAGCCCACACATGGTACCTGATCTGAAGTCCCAGGAGCACCTCCTCCATGGATAACCCTGGCAGAAATAGGAGCTGCCTGTGCTAAGGGACAAGCCAAATGTTCTCTCTGTTACATGAGGCAGAGGCGACCCACAGACCGAGCAGAGGCTGGGTCAGGCCAAGACCCTCTTCCTGTCCTAAGGCACCGAATCCTCCTGATAATCTACCTAGCACCTCTGATAACTTCTCCTGCTGTTCCCAGTAAAGTGAAGTCAGATTTCCCCTTCTTCACCACTTCGTTGTACTGTACAAAGTCATCCCATTGCTCGTCTCCATATCCATCTCTGGGGGAGAGCTTCTGCTTTGGGATAATGGGGAACAATGTATAGATCTATGAAAAAGCTTACGGCAAGGACTGGCAGGAAGAGCTCCGACTGTCATCCTCATCTACGGTGGATCACAGACCATGCACAGCTCCTTCTGCAGCGCAAAGCCCCATAACATCTTGCTGGGGTCCAAGTGCTGCATCAGCTTCACCTGATGCATCCTGAGTTACCTGTAACCCTTTCCTGGGGTACCTAGGCCCTCTTTGAGGTCTCTCATTGTAGTACCAACCTAGCCCAACCCTGCTCTGCCTGCAGTTTGAGGAACCTGCTGGCTGAGTGAGCCTGGACAAAAGATCCCAAAGTACAGGCCATGCTCCCCCCTACAGAGGAAGGCAAAAACCCTCACAGTCAGTACCAACCAGACCATGGGGGAAAATTCCTTCCTGAGCCCAAATACATCAGACAACACTCAATATATTTGAAGAAGGCTTAGAAACCCCCCCCCCCGACTCATGTAAAGCACTGGAACAGCTACCCAGAGAGGTGGTGGAGTCTCCATCCTTGGAGGTTTTTAAGACCCAGGTAGACAAAGCCTTGGCTGGGATGATGGAGTTGGGGTTGGTCCTGCTTGGAGCAGGGGTCTGGACTAAATGTGACCTCCTGAGGTGCCTTCAACCCTTGTTTTCTCCGATTCTATTATTCTATGGATTAGAAAACTCCCGACTCAAGTAGCGGCAAGGGGGGGAGCAGAATTCCCTCCCAGCCCCATGGGGCAACCAGCAACTTGGGCACAGCTATGCCTGTATCATCCCTGACCGGTGGCTGTCCAACCTCTTGATTTCCCTCCTAGGACCTGGCCATTTGGGTCAGGCTGGTGTTTTCCAAGTCTAACCTGAAAGGAGTTGTCTAGCCTGGGTCAGTCACCAAAGATTCTGCATCAGTGCATTACAGCCCTGCCCTGACTGAGTCTCCAGCATTTCCTTTCAAAGGCTGAAAAGCTGAGGATCTGAGAGGGGAAGAACACTGTCCCGCAAGGGCAGCAGCCTCGGACAGTGACTACGTACAGCACTGTTTGCTGTCCGTTTGAGCCGGTGTTAACAGCTGGCCTTGGGATGATGTGGTCCGTTTTGCATCCGTGTTTTCACCTGGGCCCAAGTCCCAGATACTCAAGGCCAGGCCTTGCATGGGACAGAGCCCTGTGCCCAGAACAAAATGGGTTCAAGAGGACTGAACCCAAAGGCTGTAAAACAGCATGATACAACATGCTAATGTAAATTGGGGCCATGCAGCCCAGATCACACACCATCCAAATCCCTGAATCTGCCTTAGGGCTCCACGCGGGCTGTCCTGCTTTATCACAGTGCGGTGCATTACAAACAGCGACCACGAGTGGCTGCAGTGACCGTATGCCCAGGATCAGAACTGCAACTGTCTTACCTGGGTCATGAAAGGGGACCAGCACGTAGTTGCTAATGGCTTTTGCAGCCTTGCTGAGGGTCTGCTCCATGATCCGGGATGCTCCTTCTATCACTTGCATCAGGTCGTCATACATGGAGCCAGTGACATCAAAGACGATGGCCAGGGTGGCTGCTCCAGACCCAGGGCTGGGTTCTGCAAGGCTGGGGGCCAGGAGCAGCCAGAGGCCCAGGAAGAGCCCTGCTCTGAGATGCATTGCCCAGGAATAGCCTCCTGGTGCCCAGAGCTGGACAACCCCTCAGCTCGGGCAGGTGCCCAGAGACCTGCTCCTCACCCCCAGACCTTTGTGCAGCTCCTCTGCTGGCTTCTTCCTTTTGCAAGCAGCTCTTTTTCCAGCAAAGGGCTGGGAATCTCTCAGCAGCCCGCCCTTTCCGCCCTGCCCAGGGCCCAGAATCAGACGGCTGCTTCTTTAGCTGCTTCCACAGGAAGAGAGCAGACCTCCCAGCTGCAGACACAGCTCCTCTGGGCCCCTTCCATTCATCCCTCCCTGCTCCCAGCCACCCCCTGCAGCAAAGCAGAGCAGCTTGCCGGGATGCTGCACTAGCAGCCCCTTCGCCACGGAGCCCCTCTCGCTCACGCCGGGCAGGGGACACAAGTGACGTCCAGCCCCGAGAAACGCAGTCCCTGGCAGCTGCAGGCAAGAACTCCTCCACAGCTCAGCTTCTGGGAGGGAGAATTAAAGGACTTTCCAGCAGCTCCCCAGTGTGGAGAGGGGTGGGGGCCGGAAGAAGTGAGCAAGGGGGGACTGGAAGCCGGTCCTAGAGCCCACATGATTCACCGAACCCTCGCCTGCTCCCCTCTCGCACTCCTCTCCAACACGCCTCGACCCTGCCCCACACACCCTGTCCCTGGCCGTCTGGATGCGGGGGTCACAGGAGGACGATGGGGCCAGCAGCTAATGGATAGGGGGATCCAGGCCAAGAGGGGGTGATCCTTAGGGAGGGCAGAACAGCTGTGATGTCGGCACACCAGACCCCCCCATAGCACACAGGGCCAGCAACCCGTGGGTGCTCCCACAGGAGGTGGGACTGTCCACGTGAGTGGCCAAGGCAGCGTCATCTCTGGACCCCCCCCCAAGGGACAGAAGGAAGCTGCAAGAGAGGCCTCCAGCCTGCAGCAAAGACCTAGCAAATGCGAGTCGTGGAAAAACCCGTGGCCAAGGCTTGGGGGTGGGAAACACGTTCCTCGACTGGGGAGCCAGGGCTTACTCGAAGCCAAGGAACAAATAGTTGAGAGGCGGAGGGGAGATCCAGCGAGAGGGGTGGACGGAGGGTTTCCTGGCTCCTTTTAAAGACAAGCCACGGCGCTCTCGATGAGCTAATCTGTGAGATATGGGCGCAAACACACCGCTGTTGCTCAATTTCTAAACAAGGGGTGTCCAGGGAGCGAGCAGCAGGTGAGCCAGGTGCCGTGGGGCAGGGCTGGGGGGAGCCCAGGAGCAGCAGACGCGGCCTGTGTGTCTGTGCTCCGGTGCCAGCAGCTCCGATTCCTCCCTCCGCTCCCCCTGTGCAGCCACAGTCGGCTCTGAGCTACAGCACAGCAAGCCCATGAACGTCCCTGGCATCCCACTGGGGAGGGCAGCTCAGGATCCCAGGCCTGGTCTGCAAGAGGCTGAAGGGGTGCAAAGGCCTTGTTATAGTCTGGCTTGATTCACCTGAGCTTCACACCTGGTTCCCTCCTCTGCAAAGGGGCCGAAGTGAAGTTCCATAGACTTTGTTTTAAGTGGCACGTCCCATACTTGGCTGCCACTGCAGCTGAGATCTAGGAGGGCTTGTTTTCCCGTTGTTATTTCATGTTAACAGAAACCAATAAGACCCTTCAGGGTTGCTGTTAATTAAGCGGAAGCAACGTGGCTACCAAAGGAACACCAGCCAATGCCATAAATCAAGCAAATGGCAAGTCAAAGAATTCGTTCACATTGCTGGAAATAACCAGAGACTGTCAATTACTTCTGAAAGTAATTAGTTCTGCCCCTTCCACCCAGCGCACTGCCCACAAGCTGTATGTCCTTCCTCTGGCTCGGTGGTTAATGGCAAGGGACTCAATTCCCTCTTGCGCTCAGGCCCCCTGCACCACTGAAGGATAGAAGGAAACAATGATCCCACGGCTGAAGGGATCTACCGGAGTCCTGCTCAGCCCTTGGTGTTCATGGGGGCAAGCAGGGCCCAACCATCCTACTCAGCTGCTGCTCTTTGCTTCCTAGGACCAATACAAGGCCCTGGAGAAGCAGAGCAGAAGGGAGCTGCCTTGAGGCAGCTCTGGTTGAAACCCAGGTGCAGCTCCACCCAGATGGGGTTAAACAGGATTGAAAGCTTCCTGCTCCAAATAAGGTGGGGGGGAAAAAAATCAAGCTGGGTCTCCTGGACAGATTCACAAAAAGGTAAAAGTGCTCCCAGTTCTGCTGGGGTCACAGCGAGGAGAGGAAGGAGCCGCCAACGTAAGGTCCGGCTCATTCCCTTCTTTACTTGCAAGATGAAGTTGGTTGTCGCCAGGGCTCTTTGCAGCGGTTGTGGTTGCACAGGGCATTCAAAACCCACCGGGACCTGGCATCTGAATGAAACCTTGGCTTAAAGCCCACACTTTCTAGAGCACACGCATACACCCATGCGCACCCCTTTGGCCCAAAGCCCACACTTCCCAGAGCTCACACACACACACGCACTCCCCATTTTGCTTGTCTACACACACACACACACTCCTCCCACTTCACTTGTCCACCTCCCTAGCCCCTTGCCTGGCAGCTTGGGGATGCTGTTTGTCTGAGCCCCAGTGTGCCAGTGGGGTTCTCCATTCATCCAGGTGGGCAGGGAGGAGGGAGCCACACAAGGCAGCCCCTTCCCTCCCCCATGGCTCACTGAGCCCCACTCCTTCCACGCTGGCTCCTCCCTGCCCAACCCCATGCCAGGTGAGGAGCCTGGCAGACACCAGGTCACGGTGCCAGGGGGCGAGTGCAATGCCTGGAGTCTGCTCAGCTCCATGCTCCTTGGGAAGCTGCCCCTTCGAGCAGAGCACAACTCACTGATTCTGCACCAGGGAGCCGCAGCACCCTGGGGTGCCTTAAGATCCTTTTAAGGGCGCCACGACATGCTAGCAGAGGCGTGCAAACACAGTGCATAAAATAAACCCACAGATTTCAAACAGGAAATCAGCAGCATTCACATTCTGACCTGCTGAGCTCCAGGCTCTTTGCAACAAAAGAATTGCTTTAATATTTTAGAGACAAGTGAAAATGAAGAACTGACATTTTCAGAAGGGGGCCCCAAGTCTATAAAGGCTGAGAAGCACTGGTGTCACTGGGAGGTGCACAGATGCTCAGCTCAGCTCCTGCAGCCTGCACCTGAGGTTGGAGTCAGCACAGCACCTTCTTCACCCTAGTCCATTCCCATGTAGCGCGGCCTCTGTGCGCAGCCCCCTCGGACTTTTGGCTCTGCTGGTCTTTAAGGCTTCAGGCTTCCCACTGCTTTATTCCCATGGACCTTGGGCTGGAGCTCACACAGAGGTCTCCCCCAGTGCACTGCAAGGCTCTCGAGCCAGCTGGATGCATTTAAGCTATTCACATCCCAAATGACACCTCACCCACACACTTGCAGCCTCTGCTCTGACACAGGGGCCCAGAACCCCACAGGCCAGGGAAATGGCACAGGCAGAAGATAACCCTAGCAGAGCTTGCAAGGGCTCTTCTACAAAGGGTACTCATCAGCAGAAAGCAAAGCAACCCTCCCACCCACTATGCAAGAGGCAAGAGAGGTGGGGCCGGGTTAACCCTACCAGGCTGATGCCCTTACCCTGTCAGGGCACTTGCCGAACGACCTGCACAGAGCATCACTGACGTGCATCTACAACCAGAGCTTGTGGCACAAGTCAAGGCAAGGGTGGTTCTTGGCTCAGGACACCCAGGGAAACCTTTGTTTGGGTTAGAAGAGGATTTTCAGGGTCCGATTGTCAGAAGCCCTCAGTGCTCACTTAGCTCAGCTTCCACGTGTGAAGTTGCAATGGTGATGATTGTTTTCTCAAATACAAACCCAGCACAGACGTCGCCTAGTTATCCAGACCGTTGCACTCCCTCAGAATCATGAATCACTCGTTAGGATGGGAAACAAATGGAGATGTGCTGGTATCAAAGGATTCGCACGTGTCTTTCATGCTTGCTTCCAGATTTGGCAGTGCAAAGCTGCAAATGCTGAAAGCATAATCCACGCCAGGGGCCCAGTCTCCATCCACGGCCAAATTGCTCCGGCAGATGTAACGGTCTGAAGGGGAGGAGAAGCTCAATTAGGTTCCATATGACACAATTAGCAGATATGAATATCAAGCAGCCTCCGCATCAGCTGCAGGCCAAATCACAAATGACAGCTCTTCGGTGCACACGCTAACAACCGGCGTCCTGGAGAAGAGCGGTTGCAGAACCAAATGCAAGGGGCTGCAATCCTGTCGGTTGTACAGGGGAAATCTGAAAAGGCCGGACTGCAAGCTACCTTGGCAAAGGAAAGAGTGTGGGATGGGAGGGCAAATACTGAGGTCCATGATTACCTGCAGGTTTTAGGAGGAGGTGCTGGAAGACAAGTATGAAGGGTTGATTGCCGGGTGCCTGGAAAGTATGTGCAGTAGGAACACGGGTGGGACGCCCGAATGATGAAGCAGAAGCTCCAGCATAAAAGAGCAGAGCTCGGCATCACTGTGTTACAGGCAGCAAAGCCTATCTGTCCAACATGTAACCCTGGAGCTCTGCAATCAAGCAGATAATGCGGCTCCTGGCTGTTCTTCTGTGTCACTAAGGTGGCCATCATAGAGGACAGTCCGGTTGTCCTCTGTCCTCTACTGATA
>NW_017729011.1:16323588-16345540 GCF_001723915.1 Gavialis gangeticus | reverse complement strand
GGACTGCAAGCTACCTTGGCAAAGGAAAGAGTGTGGGATGGGAGGGCAAATACTGAGGTCCATGATTACCTGCAGGTTTTAGGAGGAGGTGCTGGAAGACAAGTATGAAGGGTTGATTGCCGGGTGCCTGGAAAGTATGTGCAGTAGGAACACGGGTGGGACGCCCGAATGATGAAGCAGAAGCTCCAGCATAAAAGAGCAGAGCTCGGCATCACTGTGTTACGGGCAGCAAAGCCTATCTGTCCAACATGTAACCCTGGAGCTCTGCAATCAAGCAGATAATGCGGCTCCTGGCTGTTCTTCTGTGTCACTAAGGTGGCCATCATAGAGGACAGTCCGGTTGTCCTCTGTCCTCTACTGATATGGACATCCAAAGCCTTTATGTCCTCTATTTTTCTCTTGAAGAAAAATAAAGAACATAAAGACACTGGGTTTTGTACCAATAGAGGACAGAGTAGCAGAAAACCAGAATGTCCTCTATGATGGCCACCCTACCTGTCACCCACCCAAGGGGCTGCTGCAAACATGAATGAACGTAAAGCCACATGCCACGGGTCTGCATTTTGCAGAAGGGGAATCAAGGCAAGCAAAGGCCCAGGGCTTTGCCTGAAGACATGCGAGTGGCTTGGGTCAGAGCTGTGAGTAGAGCCCACACTGCTTTACCCCAAGGGAATATCAGGCTGCATTTCTTCATGCAGAGTTCCCTGACCCAAGCAAGTAGCTAAAAGTGCCTGGGATCACCCCATGGGTGAAAGGCAGCCGTAGGCCAACTCACCTGTCGCCGGGGATGTTGCATCATTTTGTGGAGCAGAAAAAAGCAAGCAAGGAGAGGGCAGTACCTGCACCCCGAGTGACCACCTCCTCCCACGAGCGCTTCCGCAGCAGGCCGTGGGCACGCTTGGAGAGGAGGGGGCAGGAGGGAGCAAGAGCCTTAGGACCTGTATGGCACAAGGAGCCAGGAGGCTGGGAATGAGCTGGAGTCTCATTAAATCCAGCCTAAGTTCAGGAGATAGTCTTCCAATGGGGTAGGAGTGCAGTGAGTCCAGCAGGCTTAGTCCATTTTGCCCTTAGTGGCGCTCAGCAGGGAAGCTGAGGACGGAAAGGACTGCAGACTCCCTTTCCCCTGGCAATGATGCTTCCAGTAACAGGTCAGCGCCCGCTGGCAGGTGAACAGAGGACGATGCACCTCTTCACAGCATTGCATTCACATGAATGTTTTTAAAGGGAGGGAAACAGCCAGCAAACCCCACCGCCAACCTCAGTTCCTTCTGGGCTGAAGATTTATATTCCACGCTCCTGCCTGGAGGGAACTTGGGCCCATCCAGATTTCTAAACTTGTCTAGATGAACTGAAGTAACCCCGTTCCAGCCAATGCTTCCCAGCAGCCTGGTTAATGGTGTTGCAATGTGAGGAGGACCCACCAGGCCCACGGACATCAGGGAGCAAGGACAGCTCGGTGTTACACCCCACCAGGATAACCCACGAGTCAGATGTGAATCCAGCGCCAGTGAGTGGGCCTTGAGCAGCAAAAGAGGGAGGTGGAAACATTGTGGGGTCGCTCAGGCTTTGGGTTATGCAGGTTGTGGTGCAGAAATGAGCAACCGTTAGCAGGGCTGGGGCGCGTGGCTTAGGAGAGGCTGAAGGAACGGGGCTCATTTAGGCCACAGAAGAGAAGGGGGGGTAATAGCAGCCTTCAGCGCCCTGCAGGGGGGTCCAACCAGGAGGGAGCTGGGCTGTGCTCAGTGGCGGATGGCAGGACAAGGAGCAATGGGCTCCAGGTGCAGCAAGGGAGGATTAGGTTGGATATTAGGAAGAACTTTCTTACTAGGAGGGTGGTGAAGCACTGGAACAGGTTACCTGGAGAGGTGGTGGAGTCTCCATCCTTGGAGGTTTTTAAGACCCGGCTCAACAAAGCCTTGGGTGGGATGATCTAGATGGGGCTGGCCCTGCTTTGAGCAGGGGGTTGGACTAGATGTGACCTCCTGAGGTCCCTTCCAGCCCTCATTTTCTATGATTTTAAAAGAACCCACTGCAGGTTAAAGGTGACATCAGCGAGTCAGCCTAAAATAACGGAGTATCCAGGTGCCATAGGAGGGGTTAAGATACACAAAGAAACAAATGCTAATGGCACGTCTACCAGCTGGATTCATGTGTGAATGGAAATGTTTTACAGGAGCTGTTATCTAACAGCCTCTATAGGGATCTAAACTGCATCCTTGCACCCAAGCACATGGTAAAAGGACTGAACTTTGAGGATGGCCATGTTCTGCTCTGCCTGTGTCACAGGCAGGCTGTGGAGTTAGGGTTTCTGCTTTGAAAAAGCCCATTTCCTTGGACATCTGGCGCCATCTATGGCCTGATGCTCTGCAGTCCCCGTTTGGCTCATTCATTCTGCAAAAGCTTGGCTTGGGCCCATACTCCAGACACCCTCCAGCACATCTCCCTGAGTCCTCTGGGGTTTGCCCTTACCTCTTCGTTCCCCAAAGGAGCTTGCTCAGAGCAGGCAATGCCAACCAGGGGCGAGTGCCTGTTCCCCCGATAGAGGATGGTGGGCACCCAGTCCTGCAGAGCAACACAGACCACGTGCGGTGCATTTCTGTCATGAAGCTTTTATTTATTACTATCACAAAGGTCCGGGTTTTTGAAGGGGTTTGCTTTCTGCTTCGCTCTTGAATTCACGTCAGGAGCTAGAAGACAAGGTGGGAATGTTGCATGCAAGCCAGATTAGAAAGGGAGCTACCAGGAGATGCACAGAAAGGGCTTCCTCTTCACTAACATAGCTGTTCCCCAAAGCTGTTGTTACTTAGCCCCAGGCTCAGGGCAGGGAAACCTAAATCGGAGAGCTCCCCCCATACCCGGTGTTGAGTCTCCGTTCTTTAGGAGCAGAAGCAGCGAGAGAGAAAGGGGATTTTTAGGATGTCCATTTCTGGTCTGATCTGTTGCCTTCTGAAAGCACCAGCAATGCTCCAAAGGTGCATAACGAGGTCCTCAAAAACTCCCTATTCCTTTTGCAAAGATAATCTCTTAAAGGGTGAAATTCTCCCCGTGGTGGACAGCTCAAGCACAGTGTATGCACCTCTTTAAATGCACATGAAGACCCCAAGGTCCAGATCCTCAAAAGCACTTAGGCACTGAAATCTCTGGGAAATGGGCACTTAAATCCCCTTGAGGATCTGAGGCAAAGTGCTTTTCACTCATCCTCGCTGCACCCAGACTGGGGATCTCCTTCAGGATCCCGAGGTGATATATAATTAAAGTAATAAACCAGTCTATTTGCTCAGTTTAGCTACTCTCTTGCACGTGCAAAACATCTCAGCAGCCCCCTTGCTCCCCACCCACTTCACCCATGACATCCTTGCTAGAGGAGGAAAGCCCAGCCGTGGAGCAGGGTTGCAGCAAGTCACTCAAGCAGCCAAGGTAAAAGGATACACGTTAAGAACAATCCAACACGTGGAAATGAAATCCCTCATCACTCAAATGTGCTTGAACTGTGGGATCGTGACTGTGAACAATTAGTTTTTTAGTAGGGGAGAGCAGGGAGGATAAGAGGGAGGATAGCCCCAGGTATGGGACAAATGCCTCTGCTATACAAAACAGACAGGATTCATTCCCTGCCCTGCTAGCAGCTAGTCGCTGTATTTTTCAGCCAAAGGCACTTCCCTAAGGGTGCCTCCAATGCTTGCCTACCCAGGATCTCTCTAACAGCCGTCGTCTTACAGGCCTTGTCCCCCCCCGGCCTCCTTTAGCTGCCTCTCTGCTCTGCTGGCTGAAGAAACAGTGCTTTACCATGCAGTGCAATGCATAGTTGCCTCCAAAGTGACACTGGCTCCTTTCCCAGGGGGGACAGGACACCAGTTGCATAGGCTGGCAGGACTAGGCAGGACAGCTGACAGCTAGCAGCTGTTTGAGAGGCAATAGGGCACGTCAGGCATGTCAACTAGGTTTGCAAAGGGGGCTAGTGATTTTGGGTGCCCAATCTTAAAGAGACCTGATTCCCAAGAGATGCTAAGCACTCTCAGAAGAAACCAGACCTCTTTAAAGGGTTATAAGATGAGGTCCTAAAACTTGGGGCACCCTGAGTCCCTGGAGCAGGCTCTTCAGAGGTATTTAGAAGCCTACAGATACGTAGCGTGTTTCCAATGTGCCCAAGGTGCCTACTAGTGTGAAGTCGCAAGGTATTCGTTTCCATCCAAGTGACGTGCCGATGGGGACAGTTTGCATCTATCTAGACTTCCTCCAAAGTATTCAAGGGTGACACCATGGCCAATATAGGACCAAATTCCTGTCCAATGTAAATGCATGCAGCCCCACTGATTTCCAAGGGCTCTTACCTCTTTACATCGATAGAGAATTGAGAGCTTACTCTGTCCTGCTTCTCCACATGCCATCAAGGCCTGCACATGAAAGCCAACATCCCTTGGCCTGAAGTGACAGGGACACATCTCAAGTACCTGCTCCTGGCAGCAAAGCTGGATGGGACTGTGAGCACTCCATCCCATTCAAGAGGCAGGGAAGAGCAATGCTACAACTTCTTTCTGAGGCCATCAGCAACCAAATCAGCATTTGGGATCTGGCTGCCAATGAGGGAAGAGCTGTGCAGGGCTGCTTTTGTGTTACAGATCACTACAATTAAATGAACAGTCAAGAGAAAATACCTCACTTCTCTCTCTCCATTTTGTACCCTGGAGGCTTACTATTACTGGCCAAGAGATCTGCCAATCTTATTTCCTCCAGATCACACACCCTGTCTCTTCCAGAGGAAACCATGCAGCCCAGACACGCTCCAGAGTGATGGGGAAAGGGGACACAAAATGGCAACAGTTATCACACAAACAGAGAAATAAAAAGAAAGGAAAGGAAAGTACAGATACCGAATTTTAATCTGTGCAACACTGACAGTGACAAACAACACAGAGTGCCAAGAAGCAATGCAAGTCATCAGAGCCTGGACATGCACCTTTGACTATAACGCTTTTGTTATGATTCGTTTTTAATGTCACGGCTGCCACAATCGTCTTTCATTATTTCAGAAACATCTCTGGAAATTGAGTGCAGAGAACATCACAAAAAGAAACCAATCGGTTGTTGTTGTTTTTTAATAACGACCAGATTAAAAAATAATAATAATTAGTCAAATAAACGGAATATTCCAAACCCAGAAGCAAGACCTCTCCGTTACCCGGAGTCCCACGTACTTGGTTTTCTGGAGGCTCTGCAACATCTATTCCCTGGTCATCAGGAACAGCAATGAAATACTTGGTGCTCTTACAGCATTTCGCATAGGTAGATCTCAAAATGCTTTCCCGGGGTGGGCAGGTATCCTCAAACCCACTTTAAAAATGGGGAAAGTGAGGCACACAGAAGTTAAGGCCAACATTTTCTAACCCAAGATGCTTTCTGCCTCATTTTTAGAAGTGTGGAGAGGTCTGAAGCACCAGCTGTTCTTGCCTGGACTTGAGGGTCCTCCCTGCTTCTGCAAGGGAAGCTGAAGGCGTCTCAAAGCCAGGCTCCCAAATCGCTGGCCACGCTGGGATATTGCGGCCTAAACAACTTGCTCAGAGTTAAGTCAAGTCAAAAGCTGGGAGTGGGACGAGCACACAGGCATCCTGAGTCTGGTCCAGAGCCTAGAGCCTCATGGACACGCTGCCTCGCAGAGAAAGGGAAACCACACCATACTGCAGAGCCACGAAAGAGCACGACACATCTGGTTCCAGCAACGGGCTTCTCTGTCCAAGAAGAAAAACTTACATTGCTACAAAACCTAACATCAAGACAGGCTCTTTAGTCATCAAGAAAAGCTTTCTAGTCAGGCAAGAGTTGTTTTTTTTGTGTGTTTTTTTTAATGTGCAAATATATAAAAGAAGGGATGGGTGTGGGGGGGGACGGCAAATCTGGGTTCATGGACTACAATGTCCAGAAGGTGGAAAAGCGGCTGCTGCAAATGCAGGCCAACAAAAATCAACTGCCAAGCAAAAGTGGTCTTCAGCAGAGGTCAGGCAGGGCCGCAATGGAGACAACGGGTGATTTCTAAAGGTAGTGGGATCGACTGGGATTATCCCAGGAGTCTCTGCGTTTTAGGGTTTCTCTGTCGGTTGAAGCCCTTCTAAGCCCAAAGCCAACCCTTCTTTCCTCATCCACCTGGGCTCACTCTTCCTGCCAAACACATTTTTTTCCTACCTCGTCTCATGGGACAGAGAGGTGAAGGGCTCTACTGTGTCTTTGCTACTAGCGCCGTCCCGTAGGCTTCATATGCAGCTCCCAGGAAGCAGGCTAAAGAGAGCCGCGGCATCACACAAAGCTTGTGGTCTCTCTGAGAAGGGGGATGACTCCCTTTTCATCTGCTGTCTTGCTGATACAAGACTCCTTGCTTCCTTGAGTAGGCTGGACTCTCCGCAGCTCCCCCAGCCAGCGACACCTATTGAAAACCGAGGCAGCCTTCCCCAACTCAGCCAATTTTTGCTGAGGGACAGGTCATTTTGAATGGCTCACGCAGTGTCCCTTTGGGGATAACAGCTCCTCCCTGTGATCAACTGGCAGATGCAAACCCTCTGCCAGACTTAAAAGCCTTTCCGAGGAAAGTGTCGGAGCAACGGATGTTCCCCCTGCCAGCAGAGGGCTGCAAATTCTGCACAGTTCGTCATTCATCATTAGAGAAACTTGCAGAAGCGACACGTTCATTTTAAACACCCGCTGGCACCTGCAAGCAACTGGAGAGTAAGGGAGAGGAGAGGCACAGCAGAGTTTCCAAGAGTATAGCATTTGGGCCCTAAAAGAAGGAAAGGAATTGAGTTTTCCATGAAATCAGTGGGGTCTTATGTAAAACCCAGGCCCTGCCGGCTTTGACAGGAGGGAGATACGCCCCTACAGAGCACGCGGCCGTGGAGCCCAACCCCGTCCCTCCCTTTTGTTCTCCGAGGCAATGGGTCCAAGTGCAGTCAGGAGAAAACTGAGGTCTCTCAGAGGCCATCAGATCCCTTGTGTCATTGCAGTGGCTCTACATGATTCAAACGATGGCCCTGCTCCAGTTGAAGGGAATGGCACAAGTGATACGAGCTAGTCTGGCCTAGGACAGACCAGCATAACTTCACTGCACTCAGTGGAACTTGTTACAGCAGTGGAGGACTGGCCCACTGACTTCAATGGGAGGAGGCCTGGATTTTATGAGTGTCAAACTTGTCCCACCCGTGAAAATGGAGCTGTTTCTTGGTGGGTTTTCATAAGGGCACCTGAGTCT
The DNA here is from genome assembly GCF_001723915.1 of Gavialis gangeticus. Taxonomy (NCBI): domain Eukaryota; kingdom Metazoa; phylum Chordata; order Crocodylia; family Gavialidae; genus Gavialis; species Gavialis gangeticus. Next base: position 16,338,306 of record NW_017729011.1, on the reverse strand, counting down.
CTTCCAGGGCTGTCCAAGTCAGCAAGTCTCCCCTTATAAAACTATTACAGTAACGCTGCAGAAGCCTGCGTCGGAGCCTTAGCCTTTCAGTGCAGGTGCTCATTTCCAAGAAGGAGCATGGAGGCTTCAAAACACGGTGTCCCCGGGTCCCTGCAATGCAATGTGGAAGTACTGCCCTCTTCAGTGACAAAGACCGGGCCGGCAGCACCAGCAGAGGAGCTATCAGGACCGGGAATCACTGAAGAGCCAGAAATATTGTCAGCAACGGCAGACGTCATATCAGTCCTGATGCAGGGATGCAAGTCTCCTGGAAGGGCACTTCAGCACATTGAAGCATGTGCGGAAGTGGTTTTCTGAACAGGGTTGGAGATGACCACAGGACCCCACGCGACTAGGCAGCAAGCTCTGTGACAACCAGAGACACTGCCGTTCCTGCCATATCTTCAAGCACAGGTGAACATCCTGAGGGATTACAATCACTCACTGCAAGGTCTCAGGCCTTCCCCTGTGAATGCTGCCTTTCAGGGGAAACAGAAATATCCAGTCTGCAGTTCTCAACCCCCTCCTCCCCTCCAACACATTTTTTTCTCTTGCTCTGCCAATGCAAATGCCATCCAAAGCCCACTGCTCTTTCTGTGCTAAGAGGCATGAAATCATATCCATCAAGGTCTTGGAAAAAAAGAAAGCTGGCAGTACTGTTTGGAAGCGAGTAAGCCAGATATGCATTTGGGTCAAGCTCCCGTGGTACCACTTAAAAAGAACAAAATAGATCATGCAACTTCCAACCACTTTGTGCTTTATATTACTAGCAAGAGAGATGCACGGAAGGGGATGACTTTTCAGGACAGCCCAAACAGGACAGTCTTATTCCTGCCATAGCTACAAACAGAGTACAGTCGCAGAACAAGAGCGAGCGCCTTACCAGCTAAGCTGGGGAGAGGGGAATAAGCAGTCACCCCAGGTAGACAGTTACTCTGCTTGAGGATTCGGGCTTTTATGAGAAGCTAAGGGTAGCTGGGTACCGAAAGGATTTGGGTGCCTAACTCTATTAGGTTCACTAGAAAATCCCAGTGAAGGTGCTCAAAGTGAAATACAGGTTTCATCCTGACTCAGGTCTCCTCTGTTGTGTAAGGTCTATGCATGGGCGGTTGGACTTCTGGCCACCTCCGGTTACTGCAATTATCGTTGTCTCATGGCTGAGCACAGCCCATGGCTCAGGACCGCTGGCTCGAGGTTGGATGCACAGCAGGTGTAATGCGGAGCAATTTATGCCAATGGCAGAGCTGACCTGTTAGCTCTACGCATTGCTCCGGGGAGTTGGACAGTAAGGAGGCGCAGGTTCAGGAGAAATACAGGAAAAGCTCGGTAAAAGAAGACATTGGTGCTATTCGGGGAGGAGAGATCCAGTCCCGTGCGCTCAGATGCCTGCAGGGACGGGATTCTGTCCTGCTGGAACAGAAATCAGGCTGAGCTCTTCAAAAGATACAAACCCTCCTGACTCAGACTGGAGTATGAAGCACGATCTCAAGAGTTTCCTCATCTAATTGTGTGCTAGAAATGAGAGGAAACAGGCTGCATGATTTTTGAAGCCTTCCTGGTTTCCAAGGCTTGTGACAGGGCAGAGGGCCTGCCATGTACCCTCCTGTAATCAGAGTAACGCTGCACAGCAGCACCAGCCAGCAGAGACTCCGAAGCGGTTTCCATCACAAAAAATGAAAACACTGCACTGTAAGACGTGGCTGACTGAGCATGAATGCAAAGCACTGGAAGAAAGTCATTGTTTTCCCAGTGACAGGTTCACGCTAATGTGAATGTGACCTTGTGGCCGCCTCCTGGAAGGAATCGGACCTGGTTGGATTGAGGGTTGCTGAGTTACCCCCGGTGCAGCCTAGAGGGGATAACAGACTTACTGCCGGTGGCTGCTGACGAACCTGTCATTGTTAGTCTTCACAAGTCAAATTGCTGATGTTTCTGGAGCCTGAATTAATGTGCAAAATCTATGCGCACGCACAGATGGTCACGGCTGTCTCTTCTGAATATTTGCACCCATGGGGAAAGCCACACTTGCTCACTAGCATGCAGACATTGCCGAAGCAAGGCCATACGGACTGGCTGCTGCCTGACCAAGCATGGCTTGCTGTGGTTACCCCACGAGGTTACGGTTGGAGGGGAAAGGGAAGCAGTGCCTGGCACAGTGGCTAGGGTTTACCAAGGCACAGTCCTATCTATTAATCATTTTTTGGTTCTGAAAAGCAGCCACTGCCCGTTGCACAGGTTTCCATTAGTGGCACATGGCGCTGCACTGGAAAACGTAGGAGCAGGTTACATCACATCTTTCCTCCTTGCTGGACAGGAAACCAGATAAGCAGCCCAACAGGTGTCATTGCAGCCTATGGAAGTTTTGGGTGACATTTCAGTAGTGTTGGGTTTGTAGCAGGGATGGCCACAGGCCATAAAATCTAAGCATCCCAGAAGTCAATTGGCACATGGATCTTGCACACACAATTTTCTATTTAGGGAGGTGCAGCCAGGATGAGGCCAAGAGATCTGGCCTGATAAGCCCTGGGAAATGGGAAAGGCTGGAAGGCAATCACTAGCACACCTGCTCACCCTCCTCCACAAATTCAGGTGGCAGCTGATGTCCACTAAGCTGCAGACCTCAGCTAGAGAGCACAAGAGGGACCTGCACAATCGTGCATGGCCAAGGATGTTGGGAAAGGCCCCTGGGATTCATGGTGCATCATCCCAGACACAGGCAGCACAAGGAGTTTCCTGCTGCACTGTGGAGCCACCTCCGGTCGTATCTCTGCGCTTAGGGCTGCTTTCCAGACTCGGGAATCTGGACAGAGTCTGCACGTGCTATTGCGCTCCTGGTCTACTCTTCCATTCTGCCAAGGGAGGAGAAAGAAGGAGCAGCCCCACAAGGGGCTGGATCTGATTTTTCTGATTTCCTGTCGGTTTGGCTTTTTTTTAGCAGAGGCCCATCTTTGTGACACTATAAGGTAGCAGTAGGAATAGACGTGACCTCCTGGGAAAGGCTTCTCGACTCCCCTCTCCACGTGCTGCCCGGAAAGCAAACCTCGCTGTACTTTCCAAAACTGAAAAATGAGAGCAAACGTCTAGGAAACAACAGTCATCCTTCCGCCCTGCGCTCCCTTCCAAAGCACGGCTCTGGCGTAGCTCTGCACTGTGTCAAGGGGTGGTGTTTTTGCCTTAAACAGCTACGAGCTATAGTCTGCTTAGACAGCTCTCCTGAGCTCCAGGGCCCCGCTGGTTCTTTTCAGAAACTATGAAAGCAGCTAACCAGACAGTCGCCCAGCCGTCTCTGTCCCCAGGCTCCAAATCTCCTTGGTCATTACAAAAGAGTTAATGTGGTTCCAAGTGTTTAACCCCCTTCCCCGACCCAGAAAGATGGACACACAACATTCCCAGTGTATTCAGAAAGAGGAGTTGTTTTAAAGCTAAGACAATCTTGGCCCCATTAATACTTTTCATGCAGAAAAAGTCTGGATACTGTATATATTTCATCAGTCTGCTTTACATCAAAGGCAAGATGGCAACATGAAATGCGAAAGGGAAACAGAAAATGCAGATCGTCGACAGAAAGATGGAACTCAATTCTGGTCTTGAGATCCGTCTCAGGGGAATGAGCTGAGCTTATCAAGAGGATGGAGCAGAAAGGGCAGGAAATGGGGAATGAAGAAAAGGAGCTACGTGATCCCCCCGGAAACATCAGCCAGCTGGCAAAGCACAGCAGACGTGGTGGGGGGGAGGGCGGAAAAGATTTTTGGCTTCATTGCTATTGCAGGCTCCCCTTCCCCTGCAGTAATGTGTAGGTGTGTAAACCTCGCAACAAATATCGCCTAGGTGTTTGACATACACGAGACTACACGCAGCAACATCCACAACAAATAAATAAAGATATCGCTCATGTAGATAAGTCTATAAAAAAGCCTCACTTTTTTCCACCAAAAACAAAACAAAAAAAGAAAAGAAAACCCAAGCCCCACAATACTGTATCACAAAAGAAATAATATTATCCCAAGCGACGCAGGCTGGGCCGTTGCTGAAACTGCGGATGATGTAGAACGATCGTTTCCAAATGCCTTTTATCCGCCGCCTTCCCCCCGCCCCGATGCAGTGAAAGCCCACTCCAACCGTGAGCGCTCGGCGGGCTTGCAGGGGCCGCGAATTCCCAGGCATCAGCAGTACCTTTTGGCTCCTCCTTCAAGTCTGTGGTTTTCTACCAAAGAAATGTCCAATCTCGTGTCGTTTTCGGTCCGTTCAAAACAAAAAAGAAATGAAAGGAAAGCGAAGTGTGCGGGGAGGGGGGGTGTTCCCCACGCAGCGGCCCACCATTCCTCCCCCCCACCCTGATTCTCCACAATTTGCTGCTTTTTTGTTGTTTTTTTTTTCTCTTTTTTTTTTCCTTTTTCTTTTTTTGGGTTTTTTTTTTTGAAAAAGCGGAAGTTGGCAAATGGGAACGGCTGATTCAGAGCGCAGGGTGGGTGGGGGTGGCCTCACACTTCAAGCACATCCTTTGTTCGCATAACAGAAAGGAAGGCCGTAGAGGGACAGGCGAGCTTCTTTACTGAGGTGGTCTGATGGCACAGAGAGAGTCTTCCCCCAGACATCTGAAAAAGAGACGGGGTGGGGTGGGGAAGGAGAGGCACAAGTCAAACCACGCTTCAGTCAAAGACACCAGAGGCAGGGTGACATTTTGGAGTGCAAGAGGTGGTGCGGCCAACTCATACAATTGTGTCCGGGGTGTTGCCACGTGGGGGGCTGTTCTTAAGGCACTAGCTCCTGGAGTCAGGGGATGACAGGAGGTCAGCTTTCATTGGGAAGGAAAAAAAAGGCAAGTTTCTAGCCTTTATGACTGCAAGAACAAGTTTGGAAACATGACACTGGACAGGCCCCAAACCCACAGCTGTTATGGTCTTAATTGAAAATCTCGTGTTTTTTAAGCCCATCTCACCTCAGTCTATCGAAATTTCACAATCAGGAACTTGATCCAAAATTGTGAAATCCTTAAAAAAAAAAAAAAAGGCCAGGTAGCACCAGAGCAAGGTGAAAACACAAAGGGCACGAGGGGAAGTAGCGCATGGAAATGTATTATATATATATAGGGTTGACTTATAAATCAGACTAATACAGTAATTAAATAAGAATCCATATGAATGATCATTGGTAATTTCTAAGAACGTGCTGGCACTGCTTGGTAGTAGCCCCTGAAAGCTGTGCTTTGCTCAAGAGCACCTTCTCTAACCACTGCATTTTGCAAGCTGCCTCCAGGGCTTTGCTAAATGTGATCGCTGCAGATACAGCGTGATCCATACCGCAGCACCTGCCAGCTTTAAAGCCTTTACAACGAGGCAAGCTTTACTGTATCAGTGCTTACAACAACCCTGGAGGATGCCTGGAAATCCAAAGGCTGTTTGTCACTGTCCCCCAAGCACACAGAGAGGGATCCACACCATGTCAGCTGGTACCAGTGATGAAACGCCTAAGGGGGAGTTTGGAACAAAATCCAGCTAAATCTGAGTCTAGCTACCGATGTCAGCTCCTCTCCTGTACCCTGGGGAAAGATGTCTCCCTCCCTCCCTTCCCACCACCAACTTCTCCAGGTTGGCATCTTCCTGAAGCCTCCTTGCATCTCTGCAGCACAAGGCTTTGAGAGCCAATTTGCCATATGCAGGCACCCAGGGCCAGCCCTGCTTTCCACACTCATTCCCTCCTGAGAGCCCAGCCTTTTCCTACACTTGTTCTCCACTAGAGCCTGCTAGATACCACCTTAAAAGCAGCTAAGTGCATACAGGAGGGGAGGGCTCAGAGGAAACCATGAGCTCCAGGGAATGCAGTATCTCCAGCCCTGCCCACTCATCAATACTGGCACCCTCATTACCACACCACTGCCCCATCTAGCAGAAACACAAACATGGAAGCAAGCTGCAAAGCCTAGAGCAGCTCAGTGAAGTGATGCAAAGCCACACACTGAAGCCTCCTGGGATGTTGCTCATCCTGCCTCAATGTGGGGAGTGAAGCACTGAAAACCCAAGGGTAGAGACAAAGGTGCCCTGGGACGTCACCTGGCAGGCTTGTTTCCTCCAGTGCACTTCCCAGGATCCAGCCCAGCCTATCTGGAGTGTCTCAGTGCATGGGCAGAGCACCACAAAGCAAAAGAGGCTTTGTAGCGCATCAGCTGCCCCGTGGGACCTGCCCATGTGCACACTGCTACCCTGTGGTGAGCAGTCATTTAGCCCTCTTCCATTGAGGAGTGGATTAGCCAGAGCTGATCCTGCCCATGGGCTGGGGGAGGTCCAGCTCCCTAAGGTCTCTTCCATCCATCCGACTGTGACCGCCTACAAATTCATTAGGGGGACGCAGCAAGGGATCGGAGATGCTCTGTTCACCAGGGCGCCTCTTGGGGTAACAAGGAACAATGGTCACAGACTGACAGAGAGCAGATTTAGGCTATATATCAGGAAAAACTTCTTCACGGTGAGGGTGGCCAAAATTTGGAATGGGCTTCCAAGGGAGGTGGTGCACTCCCCTACCTTGGGGGTCTTTAAGAGAAGGCTGGATCAGCATCTGGCTGGGGTCATCTGACCCCAGCGCTCTTTCCTGCCTAGGCAAGGGGTCAGACTCAATGATCTGTTGAGATCTCTTCCCACCCTAGCATCTATGAATCTACTTCCCCTGAGTGTGTTACCCTACCAGTCCTGCCTACGACAAACACTGGTCCCCAGCCCCAGCGCCTTGCTCAACTTACCGCAGTTTGGGACTCCAGGACTATACGAGTCCGTCATAGAGAGATAGCGCCTGTACGATGGAGGGGTCAGCTTTGGAGCCCTCCTGGAACTCCTGCAGCGTGAGCTTCCCGTCGGCGTTCTGCAAGGCAAAGGCAGCGAGAGCTGCAGAGGGCTGATGGCAAAGGGCTTTTATTCGTTCAGTTGAAACTTCTGCCTGTTAACGGAGGCAGAGTCCTTCCCAGGATCAAGCCCTCGATTGGCCTGGGGAGAGCAACACACTCGAGCAACCTCACCTCTCAGCCCCCCGCCCTGCTCAGGAACCCACAGGGAAGCCAGAAGCTGGAAGAACATTTCAGGCAAATGCCCCCACCCCAGGATGTGGTCTAGGTGGGGGCTGCCATTGAGACAAGCACCAGAGGCAACAGAGGGGGTGCTGAGAAGCCCTGAGCAAGCTGGAGGAAGTCCACCAGCCCCAGAGAAGCACCGGGCGGGCGGTGGAAAGTTCGCTGTTAAAGGAGACAGCTATACGGCCGGGTGTTTCATGCTCTTGGCGACACACAGGTACTCCCTGTGACTCACCTTGTCCATCATGGCGAAAATCCGATCCACCCTCTTCTCAGGGGTGTTTTCCTCTTCCGGGAGCTCCACTGTATTTCCCTGTGGGGATACGAGAGAGTGCCAGTCAAACATATCTCCTGCTTGGGCATGCCCTGCCTCTTTTGTGCTGGGGGATCTCTGCATCTTGCTGTCTTTTCCCTGTCCCTTCTGGCACTGGTGACCAGGACCATCTCTGAAGGGCACTGTCAGCTAGAGCAGCTTTGTGCTCCTCTGTCTGCACTGCAGAAAGCCAGCTCCCCTCCCCACAGGCAGCATTTGGTCACCCTCAGTGCATGCCCCAGCTACATCACCCCCTTAGCAAAGACCTACACTCGGATGCCAGTCCCAACCTGGAGCAACAGACTGAGGCACCAGAAGCCCAGGCTGCAGCAGCCTGGGAAAGTGGATAAGGAACACTGCTCTCCCCACAGTGGGATGTGCAACCAAAGTGGTCTGATGGGGGCTGCTTGGTCTCCCTGGAAGCATTGGCTCTGAAGTCATGTCTGCATCATGGTCACAGGGGTGGGGTGCTGGTCAAGGGCTCCCCTGCTCTCCCTCACCATATTCATGAAGCCAGGGCTGCAAACTCCTTCTGAGGCTGCCCACTGCACTTGCTAACGTGCCGTCCACCTTCCCCTGCCCAACTGCTTACCACCATCTGATAAATAGCATCTACGATGTCCAGCATCTCATTCCTCGTGATGTACCCGTCGTTGTCCAAGTCATACAGTTTAAATGCCCCTGAAACGAAGAGCAAGGCAGAGGGGCTTAGGAAGCTCCACGCACCCATGCAGGGGCACAACCCTGCTGACAGGGCACTGATTGACTGGGGGAGGTGGCAAGCAGCTGAAGTGCTCTTTGCCTCCAGAGGGGATGAGACCCAAGCTGCAGCACGCTTGGCAGTCAGGCAATGGCCTGTGTGTGAGATGAATACATAACCTCCAGCTGGCTAAAGCCTACATCAACCCTGTTGGTGCTAAGTCACCCCCAGATGCCAGTCTCAGCAAGGAGGCCAAGACCTGACTGGCTTCTGGGAACTCAATTTGCCCCTGGGAGCTGATGTGTATTTGCAAGGGGGACCCCTGCCCTGCTGCTGCCCAGGCTGCTCCCATGCCAAAGGTAATGAGGCCTCTTCCACAGGGCAGTCGATCCACCACACACCTCGGGCACTTCAGTGCACGTGCACTAAGTGGCACACAGCTCTGTGCTCTGGAAACATGCCTTGACAGCCCGCTACGTGTCCCCGCTCTTTGATTCCAGCTAGCACACCGCAAGCCTGGGCACTAAGAACAGGCCTGTCCCAGGGCAAGCACAAGACCTGAGCGAGACATGTCTCTGCAGTGCTCCCCTAGGCAAGCAGACAGCTTGCAGGGTCTGCGCGCTTTGGACTGTGCTCTCGATTTTAGCCCTGGCCAGCCTTCACAGACAGGGTGTCCGGCTCCCGGTTTCAGATGGGACTAAGCACTTACACCGCAGCTTCTCATCCAGTGTCCCTCGGGAAGTGACCGACAGGGCTTGGATGAACTCCGAAAACTCGATCCTGCCATCCTGAGAAAGGAAAGGGCCCTGTGAGATCCCGCAGCAGAGGCTCATGCATGGGGGAAGAGGCTGAGATGCAGGCAGGCCAGCTCAGTGTAGATGCTGGGCTGCTGATTCGTACGATGTGAGCAGAATTTTGTTGCCACCTGTGCTAGCAACTGAGATCTTGCCTTGTCGCCCAAAGTGACCCCCCAAGAGTCAGGGGTCAAGTTACTCCTAGAACTAAGGGAGTTAGCAAGGGGTAGGAGAGAGGGCAGGAAGTTGACCAGCGGCTAGGCACCAAAATGCACTGGCAGCCACCTGCAATCTGGACTGCTGGAGCCACGGCCTCATCCTGCGCTTCCCTTCACTGTTGTGCATCCAGACCAGTGGCCAACCCAGGGAAGATGGGCTGCACCCACCCCCAGCCAACGAGGAAGGAAACATAAGGGCAAGTCTGCAGAGCTCCCGCACTATGCCGGGGAGTGCAAAGTGCAGCACGCCTGCTCTGCATGTGCTGCCTCCTGAGACAGAGGTGGAGCGCTGGGCACGTGCCCACGAGTTCTCCTGAGGGCAGCATGCGTGGAGTGGGCATGGTTTGTCTCAGCGAGAGGGCGAGGCAGTTGGGAAAAGCCTGAGGGGCCTCTGGCCAGCATGGCTATGTAAACTCAAATAAGGCTGGTTGCCTATGGAAAAAGGCACATGAGACGTGGAAGTGAAACACCTTCTCTCCCTCACGGAGTTATATGCAGAATGAAGACATATGGGAAACCACTGCCCCACATCTGCATGCAGCATAGGTCTGGGAGAGGCTGGCACTGACTGGCACCAGCAGGGCAGGCAGACCCCAGGATTATTTCCTCTGCAGCTTTGCAAAACCATTGGTGCCCAAGTCTGACAATATGCGGGCATAAAGAGGAGCCGGCACCCCCCAATATCCTCCTTTGGGAAAGAGAAGAGAGCTTTAAGTGCCAGCAAGGAGGAAAGGGTTAAAGGCATGGGAGATGATTAACATTTATCTCTGTGGCAGCTCAGCTGTAAGGAGCATAATCTGGCTTGTGATGGCCATGTAAAACCTGCAGCGGCCTATAATCCCAACCACGGATCACGCCAGGGGCTCTCGGGGAGATGGGATGCTTGGCCTGGAGGGCTTGTGTCAGCTGTGCAAAATGCCTTGTAGCACCTCTCTCGCTTTACCCTTTATCCCCTTCCAGCAGGATGATGATCAAGTAAAATAAGCATAGGGCCTCGCCGCAAAAGCTCCTCCGCTCTCATTTCACACCCCAAGAAGCCAACGTTGGGGCTTGGGCGCCATGAGAAAGGAGCGGTGAGCGGGCGGCTCTGCGCAATAAACTCCATGGGGTGTCCCACACCATGAGGCTGGCAGCGCGGGGCTCAGCTCCCGGCAGACCCCACTTACTTTGTTTTCATCAAAAACGTTAAAAACAAAGGTGGCAAATTTGGTTGGGTCGCCAAAGGGGAAGAACTGCTTGTAGATCTTCTGGAACCCAGCAGCATCCAGCTGGCCGCTGGGGCAGTCCTTGATGAAGCCCTTGTACCTGGGAAAGAAAGAAAGAAAGAAAGAAAGGAGGGAGTTGCCTATAGATGAGCAACACATCACGCAAGCCCTTCACACCTCTAACTCAGCTGAGGCTATTGTGGCCACTTTAGCTAACCAGTGCACTAATCCTGAGCTGAACTTTCTCTTGCAGTGGGAGTCTGTGCAGAGAGCAAAAGGGACCTGATGGCTAATTTCCTCCCCGTGACTCTCTTTCCTATTGCAATATTTCTAGGATGTCTCTGACTGAGACCGTGTCTGCACATACCTGGATGACGAGGAGGCTTTGGTGCCCCTGCCAAGATAGCTGTGTGGTTGGGGCAGCTCCATGGTAGGCTCTATGCCACCGCGGCATGAAGTGCCGCCTGAGAAGGCCGCCGTCCCTGACTGGAGCATGGCAGCCTGCTCCACCTCTTGTTGGAAACCTGAGCATGGCAATACCTGCTTTCTCTTCTCAAGTCCTTCCCGATCCAAGGCTGACAAGTGCTAAGCGTTAGGAAGCGACCCTGAAAAGTGCTCTCATGGCCCTGTGCTTGCTCATGCCAGCACCTGTTTGCAAGCTCTCTCGTGCACCAGCTGCTGCACAAGATGGTGCCAAGATCAAAGGCACAAGGTAATGGGATGCCCTCGTCCTGGGGGGCAGGAATGGCCAATGAATACAGCACCGAACTGGGACTCAGAAGACCAGGTTTTGCTCTTTTCTCAGGCAGACTTGGACAGGTGATCCTCAGGGTCCTTACCTGTCAGATCTACAAATGAGAAACACCACCTACAAGCCAGGCTTTCATTCTTTTATAATAATAATGATGATGATGATAACAGAAATGAATCTAGCCCAACAATCAAATCTTCCATGTGGAAAAACAGTATTTTCATTGGCCCTTTGAGCCAGGGGACAGCCCAGGCCCAGGAACTGGCACAGCATGAGGGCTAGCCCTAGCTCTGATCCCGCCTGTCTGTAGGAACTGCCCAGAGATGTTAATGCCTGCAAAGTGTTTTGTAGATGAAAAGTGCTGAAAACATTAATAATGAAGTGCTCGCACAGAAGAGACCACAGGCATTAGAGTAACACTGCAGCTGATGTGTAACTTCTAAGTCACTGCAGTGAACGGCGCGGCACCTTATCAGAGGATTGCATTATGCAATCACTTATCTGCTCAGATTAGGCCCTGAAACACCTATAGCCCCATATGTGCTGTTGCGCTATGTGCTCATTTAAAAGCACTTATCATGCAAGTCTCAGAGCAACAGTCTAACATAATAGCACCACATAAACATAAACAGGAGAAAGTCTGCCTTTGGTCTGTGCATGGGGCCTCGCTGACTTGAACAGCAGCTCTGTGCAGGGAATGCAAACAAGGCCATTTATAGCTCCATCTGCAACACTGCAGCTCCATCCCAGCTCAGTCGAGGAGGCCTTTGTATATACAGTCCTGGGTAATTTGCTGTAGGCTGTGTTTTTCATCCATGGATCTGAAAAACCTTTGCCAAGAAGGTTGGTATTATTACTCCCATTTTAAAGGTGGGGAAACTGAGACACAGGGCAGTGGAGGGAGGGACCCAGAGTGTCACAGTGAGACGCTGCCATGGTACAGGACTAGAGCTCGGGTCCACTGACTTGACAGCAGCATCTTCAGCTGTAAGACCATCGGGACAAATAATTTAATCCATCTAGGAGGCAGTGGAGGGAGCAACTCTTCCACCTTGTAATGGGAGGTGGGGGCTGATGCAGGGGTCACGGGCTGAGGTATAGCAGAAGCAATGGCACTCGGCCAGGTGAATCATGGTAGCAAATACTCGAATAGCACGTGAGCAATCTGTAGGCTGGGCCCGGGTCATGGGAAGAGTTTGTCAGACAACTACCAAGAACACACCAAAAAAGGCAAAGGCCCTTCCTAGCCTAGGCTGGCAGGGTTATAATGCCCCGGTTTCTGCAGCAAAGGGGAGGGATGTGGCTTGCATCACTTCAGGCCCCCTTTGACTCCCAACCTGGGTCAGTGGGATACAGGAGGCACCTCTGGAGCAGCAGTGAGACCCCTTCCCTGCTAGGAACACCCCAGTGCAGCAAAAGCGGGGCCTGCATCCGAGTTGCCTGTGGAAGGAGAGCAGGGCTCAGTGCATCAGGGCAGTGGCTTTGCTCTGCTCCGGCTCCAACGAACGAGGGCACCAGCATGAACGAGACTTCCCAACACCACTGACAGCAACAGTCCAACTCCTCTGACCTCAGTGGGGCCAGGACCTATCTCTAGGTGTTTTGTGTGCTGCTAGTTAGTCGTCTTGCTGTGTCCCCCACCAGTAAAGCATGACGAGAACAAGCAAGGAGGCAGGAGAGGAACAGGCAGAACCGGCCTCTGCCATGCCCCTCTCCTGATGCCCACACAGACTGCTGGCCACAGCAACAGATACGGCCCCCGAGCCACTCGGGAAGCAGCCACTAGCCACCCGAGAGCCACACGCACCTCCCTTCCACAGCTGCAGAGGAGTTGACTTGTTGCTGGGCTGGGAATTAGCACACCAAGGCCTTCCCGCTGCCAGCTCTGTCCAGATGGAGACAAGCCACCGCAGCGATCAATCTTGCACCTTCATCCAGGAGGGTGCAGGGGGGACAGGGGATGGAAATATTTATGAATTCCCAATGGCTGCTTGGCCAGCTCACCGAGTCAGGCTGCACTGCAGCCGGTGCTGGAATAATATTTACAGGAAAGGGAAGCACCGATTGATGTAGGAGCGCGCTGTTACCTTCTGCGTCACTCCACAAGCTCCGGGCACAGTGGCCCGAGTAACCTCCTCTCCCCTCTCCAAGCCTGCCTAAGCCACAGGTGCTTGGAGGGAGCAGAAGGACGTTACAGGATATCAAATGAGTTTGTTTAAACATTTTTCCTGCCTTGGGACAGCAGAAACAGGACGTCCGATCCTGACGGAGCCAGGTCGGAAGGTAGCTTGTCTTCCTTGTATATCCTCACTAGTTCCTTTCTAACTAGGGTCCCAGTCCTGTACAGCATCATTGTGGCCAACCTCCTGTTGATCAGCGCAGGCTGCCCGTAGGAGTGCTCAGGGAGGGCTATTTTGAATGCTGTGGGGCTTGAAAGTTCAGCTCCAGCTTCTGGAGGGTTTATCCTGCTTGAGGAAGGATGGCCAGACAGCCAGAGACAAATTAAGAAGTAGAGCATAGTGAAATGCAACAGCTGGGTGTACATAAAATGTTTTCTCTGAGGCAGAACAGGATCTGGGTCACTGGACCTATACCGCTGGCAGCCAAGGGTGATTCTCCTTTAGCTCAGGGGGGAGAAGCCTGGGTTTTTAGAGTAGCAGCATCAAGCTCCTGTCCCTGTAATTGCAGTAAATGATCATCAGCATGCAGCATCATGTCTTAGGTATGCCTGGGCATGTTACAATGCACACCCGCTGCAGGGAATCCCATTGGAGACTGTCCAAGTGTACAGAGGCTCTTGTGACTTGGATGCCAAGACATCCCTAGAGCAGGGGCGGGCAATTATTTTGGGCTGAGGGCCACTTACTGAGTTTTGGCAAGCCATCGAGGACCGCATGACAGGCAGCCAGGGGCAGATAAATATTCATTTTCTACATTTTTTAGGGTCCCTGCGGGCTGGATAGAATGGCTTGGCAGGCTGCATCCAACCCATGGGCTGCATTTTGCTCACCCCTGCCCCAGGGCCAGCAAGCCCCTTAAACAGTCCTGGGGAAAACGCTGTTTGCCTTCGTTAGAGGTCGTAACGCCGCAGACTAGATGAGGTTTCAGGGAGGCCAGACACCAGGGTGACGGGCCTGGTACAAAAAGCCAGGAGCAGGAGCAGTGGGGAGAGGAGGGATCCAGGCACACGTGTGTCCTGCACGCACGTGCGTCCCCTTACCAGACCCGAGGCGGAGGCGGACACAGCAGCAACGGGGGCAGCAGCAGCAGCTGATCCCCCTAAGGTAAGTGGGCAGAGGGACCGGATGCAGCTGAGCCGGTAGGGAGCCGCGGCGCGCGAACAGAGCACGCAAACACTCTGTAAGAGCGCACCGGTGGGCGAGCAGGAAGGGCCAGGAGGGAGACTCCTGCTAGGGCAGGGCAAAGGCGGAAGAAGAAGGTGGAGGAAGAAATTGGTGGCTATTTCCTTTCGCTGCAGGGCCACGCACCCAAGGGAGAAGCACCCCGGGAGGTGCCCTCCACTGCAGAGTGGCAGACGGTCACCTCCAGATCCAGGGCTGCCCATAACACAGCAGCACCAGCTGCTCCGGGCCGGCTGGAGAACAGGTACGAGGCCCTGGCGACACTGGAGGAGGAGGAGG
>NW_017729011.1:16308206-16322994 GCF_001723915.1 Gavialis gangeticus | reverse complement strand
GGGGCAGCAGGGCAGGCCCTACGAGGAGAGGCTACAGGACCTGAACCTGTTCAGCCTCCACAAGAGAAGGCTGAGGGGGGATCTAGTGGCCTGTTACAAACTAGTCCGAGGGGACCAGCAGGCACTGGGGGAGTCCCTGTTCCCCCGAGCACGACCAGGAGTGACCAGGAACAACGGTCACAAGCTGGCAGAGGGTAGGTTTAGATTAGACATCAGGAGGCGCGACTTCACTGTCAGGGCGGCTAGGATCTGGAACCAACTTCCAAGAGAAGTGGTGCAGGCTCCTACCCTGGGGGTCTTTAAGAAGAGGCTAGATGAACACCTTGCTGGGGTTGTTTGACCCCAGTACTCTTTCCTGCCATGGCAGGGGGTTGGACTCGATGATCTGCTCAGGTCCCTTCTGACCCGACCAACTATGAAACTATGAAAAAATACCTACACAAACAGTTCCCCTGTCCTGTTCACAGGAGCTGGATGGGTGACTCCCAAAGCAAAGTAAAGAAACCCAGACCCGCTGCCTCCTGCAGTCCCATGCCTCCCCCCGACCGTGTGCAATTCTGTACCACTCACTGGGAGCCCGGTCCTAATGACTGACCCAGCTGTTAGTGTGGGGCCAGCTGTTGACAGGTGTGGTCAATCATGGTAGAGCCCTTTCACCCCACCCTGGTGTGTGGCTCTCCCCTGTTCACCTCTGCAGAGCTAAATTCGACGTGGGTTCTCAGGAGCCTCCAACCCCAAGCCCAGGGGACGGGGGCCTTGGCACAGCTGTGCTACTTAGCTCACCATCGTGCCTGGCAGGTGCCAGAGCCCCGATGGGGACGGCAGTGGGGCCCTGTGGGAAGCAGCAGCCTCACGCCAGAAGTGCGAGCTGCTGAGGGGCCTCTGCCCTCTCTGCAACCCAGGCACACAGCACCCTGCAGGATCTGGCTCTTGACCGCAGCAGCCTGTGAACTGGATGCTCCCTATCCAGGCACCTTAGGTAGCCACATAACCCCTATAGCAGAGGTTCCCAAACGCTGACAGATTGCGCACCAGCCATTTAAAATGATACAACCTTAAGTACCACCAGCAGATTTTTCAGTTCAACTTTACATACCACCGGCAACTTTTTGTCATATAAAGTAATTACAATAAATCTATTAATGGATACCACTGACAGGTTGTCTACATACTACTGGTGGTACCCGTACCACGGATTGGGAACCGCCGCCCTATAGCTGATGTACTCCCCGTGAGGAAGGACAGTGCTATATGCCCATTGTACAGAGGGAGAAACTGAGGCCCATGTAGACTAAGGGACATGCCCAAGGTCCCACAGGGAGCCGGTGTCAGAGCAGGGACTGCAACTCAGATCTCCTCAGTGCTACTGGATGACACTGCCTCATCCATCCTACAGAGAACCCAGCCTTGACCCCCAGCTCCTCTTGTAGTGACTGTGATGGTTTGAGGAACCTACCTAGGTACGGCAGGTATGAAATTGTTGCAGCCCTGGATGCCACGGCGGGGGAAGAGTCAGCTTCCACCCAAACGGAGGCACCTTGGGACCAGGCGATGGCCAACACCAGGGCTGGAAGGCCCCGTTTTCATGCAGGGGGAAGAGAAGGCGAGCACTGTACCGGACAGGATGAGGAAAGCCAGCACTTCAGCCTCCTTCATCCATGGATGCTTATAAGCACGCAGGCTTAGCGTGACGGGTCCCACGCACAGCACGCCCGAGCACCCGGCTGGGGGAGCTGTACTAGGGCTGGGTGAGGATATTACAAGGAAGGGACCCACTTCTTTCTTTTCGGCTTGTCTTTTGAAGTCTTAAAAGTGAAGCCACCTGATCACTTGGAGAAGGGACCTCAGTGAGGGAAAAATTATATGAATTAACACATTAGTGACTCCAGTCTGCAATTAGGGCATTTAATCATGGAGCTCCTAATTTCAGGATGTGACCAGCACAACAATAACAGTCTTCATAATAATTATTACCCGCACTGCGTGGGAAACGCACCCTGGTGTCACATCACACTAACGAACACCGCGGATGTCGCAGACACGGGGCCAGGTGACCGGGGCCACAAAAGAGACCTGCAGCTGCTCCATCCATGCTAGTAAAAGCCTCCTTGACACAAACCTCCATGCAGACACCTGGGCCTGCCTCTCTGATCATTCAGAAAAGGGCCTGAGATCCAGCCAGCTGATGCAAATGCAGGGGCGTCCCGGACACAAAGGCATTATCCTGGGCAAAGGCAGAGCAACAAGATTGACAAGGAAGCATGTTAGAGCCCAAAGGGATCTGCCCATTAGTGCCGCAGTGCTGAGCAGCCAGCAATGTGCGCCGTTTCGCACTGGCACGGCTGTGAAGGTGAATGCCCAGTGCGGGGCCATCCCGGGCAGCCAGGCCATCACCATTCAGGGCTCCTGACGCGTCTAACAGCAGCACAAGGCAGCACAGTCAGAGCATCTGAAAACCTACCAGGCTTGCAGGCAGGACCAGGTAACAAGTTTGAAACTGCAGGGAGTCCCAGGGCCTGACGTGAAGAAGGGGCTGATCGAAACAACTAACAGTGTGCAAAGGAACAAGCTGGCAGAGGCAGAAGCAAGAAGCTCGGTCGCTTCATCTCCCAGGGCAGCTGGAGTGAATGAGAGCTGGCAGCTTCAACGGGCCTCACCCAGGACCAGATGGAGCTTCTGCCACTTGCACTGCCAACTGCTTCAGTCGCAGTGCACTGATCTCTCATTAACATTTCCAGCAGTACCCAGAGAACCAGGGCCCTGTATATACACCGGCAGAGCGCTTGCAGCCCAAGCAGGCAGACAGGTTGAGAAGGGGAGAGAGAAACAAAGCAGCCTGCCGGATAGCATGCCGCAGATCCGCAGCGGCAGGAGAGTCTGCAGCCCTGTGCCCCATCTCTGGAAAGTAGGGGCTCGGGCACAGAGGGTTAATCGGGGCAAGAGTGATGGACCGGCCTCATGCTGGCTCAGTGCAGGGGAATAATAAATTTCATCCGGAGCAAATGACTGACCTTCAAACTGGAGAGATCAAGGCTGAGAGCAACGGCAAGAGCCAAGAGCAGCACAGGGCTGTCCAGGAAGAGAGGCAGAGACGCTGATCCAGAAAGTGATGCCATTACTACCCACGTGTGCTTCCCTTTACACATCACTCCTCTTCTCCTGGGGGCCCTATGCCTTCACACGTAACAGTGTAAGGCCTGCCAAATACACATCTAGTGTGGTAGGCAATCTCAAAGGGGTGCTTCCTACCCTCAGCGGGAGAGAGATCCTGTAGAGAGACTCTGGGATTCAGGACATCTTGCTTTGCCACTGCCACCGAACAAAGCTCTTCATCTCGTTGTGCCTGGTCTATCCACACTGTCAACTCGGTGGGGCAGGGACTGTCTCCCATTTATTGTTCAGGGCCTGGCACAAGAAGGCCCCAAGGGCCCTGCAGGGGCACAAATCATGAACAAGGAGGTGTGTGACTAGGCAGGGAGCACCACTTTTCAGATTAGCCCTGGGCAGAGGAAAGGGTTAACCTATCACCGCGGCATTAATTTCTCTTATCATCAAGAAGAAAAGCAGAAAAAGCTCCTGGCCCAGCCCTGCAGCTTGGCTGAGAACACAGATGGAGATATGCCAATATTAAAGGGCCCAGGCCCAGAAGGAGCCCAGCTGATTGCATCGGTGAGCTATGGGGTTTGTGCTGCTTAATAAGATCAAAGTGTCTGTTGGCTGCACATGCAGCAAGGAGTTACGGGTAACGAGCTGGAAAAGGCTCCCTTTGCAGGCAGTATACAGGTGACCTCATCTCCAAAGGCTGCCTGCCTTTGCCACTTAAATCAATTCCCTGAAATTATCTCTGCAGCAAAGCCCTGAATTCCTCCACCTACAAAGGCAAGCAGCTAAGGTTTCAGCTGCTGCAGTGAGAGAAGCCCGTTACTCCCTCACAGGTGCCACTGAGCCATCGAGATGGAGGGGCTGGCTCTGTTTGGGATACCTGGGTCCTTTTGGCATGGACTGGATTCAGCTGGGCATCTTAATGCCCTCAACAGATGGAAGAAACTGGGGCTAGGGAAGAAGAAGTGCAGGGCAGGGCACAGGGGGACCGATTCACTGTCCTTCGAACATGGAGGAAGACAAAGGAAGAACCAGGCTTCCCGCTGAGCAAGGTGGACAGCAGGGAGGAGTGATCTCTGAACTGCATGGTCAGATGGGGCCCTGTCTTTGGCCATTGCCCCCTGCCTCTGCCATGTTCAGACCTGAGGATGCTGCAGTCTGTCATCCTTACCCCTCCCTTCGCTGCAGTGCTGGCAGCAAGAAGAGACGAACAGCTGGGACAACGCAGCAAGACAGATACCCCGGCTGCGTGCCTGTTCCTGGAGCAAGGGAGAGTCCTCCGGCATGCAACGTTCCCTGCCCCACTGTGCATGCGAGCGCTGGAACGGGTAGAGACTTCACTCCACCCCACCCAGCCCTCCTGTGCTGGGCAACATGTACCAAGGCAGATGCAGCACCGGCAAGGCGATGTCTGCTGTGCCAGCCCAGCCTGGGAAGGGGGCAGTAAACTGGATACAGACTGGGGCTCTCAAAGTTTCACAAAGCCAAAAGGCACCTCCTGTTTCAAGACCTTTGAAGCTGGCTGCAAGCACTCTGCACAGATGAACATGCTTCTTCAGCAAAGAAAGAGCACAAAAGGCCTGTCTTCTCCTCTGTGATGGGCGAGTCAGTCTGGATCTATTAATAGGTAATTATTAATAATTACTATTAGAATCCTTGGCACTTAGCAAACTCTAAGCGCAAAGGCCCTGCACACAGAAATGCTTGGGCACAAGCTAATCTGCAACAGAACGCCGTCCGCTCCAGTGAAGCTAACCTGGAGTCAATTAAGCGCTTCCCTGAATCGCAGCATTATAGAAAATGAGGGCTGGAAGGGCCCTCAGGAAGTCACATCTAATCCAATCCCAGGCTCAAAGCAGGACCAGCCCCGAGTAGATCATCCCAGCCAAGGCTTTGTCGAGCCGAGCCTTAAAAACCTCCAAGGGT
The DNA here is from genome assembly GCF_001723915.1 of Gavialis gangeticus. Taxonomy (NCBI): domain Eukaryota; kingdom Metazoa; phylum Chordata; order Crocodylia; family Gavialidae; genus Gavialis; species Gavialis gangeticus. The sequence continues at coordinate 16,317,966 of NW_017729011.1, read as the reverse complement.
GGAGCTTCTACCACCTCTCTGGGTAACTTGTTCCAGTGCTTCACCACCCTCCTAGCGAGAAAGTCTTTCCTAATATCCAACCTCAACTTCCCTTGCTGCAACTTGAGACCGTTGCTCCTTGTTGTGTTATCTGCTAGCTGAAGGCTGCTATCAAATCCCCCCTCGGTCTTCTCTTCTGCAGCCTAAAGAAGCCCATTTCCCTCAGCCTCTCCTCACTAGTCATGTGCCCCAACCCCTGAAACACTTTCACTGCCCTCCACTGGACTCTCTCCAATTTGTCCACATGCTTTCTATAGTGGGGGGCCCAAAACTAGACACAGGGCTCCAGCTGAGGCTTCACCAGTGCTAAATAGAGGGGGGAAATCACTTCCCTCGATCTGCTGGTGATCCTCCTATGAATGCAGCCCAGTCTGCCGTTAGCCTTCTTGGCAGCAAGGGCACACTGCTGGCTCATATTCAGCTCGTTGCCCGCTGCAACCTCCAGGTCCTTTTCTGCAGAGCTGCTGCTTAGCCAGCTGACCCCAAGCCTGTAGCGGCGCATGGGATTCTTCCATCCTAAATGCAGGACTTTGCACTTGTTCTTGTTGAACTTCAGGGATCGGGATCTGACCACGAACCCAGCCATCTTCCTAGGTGATTCTTACCTAGGGCTGGACGTGAGCGTCACCACCCCGATTTTACTGATGAAGAAATTGAGGCACGCGAGAGCAAAGCCACCAACAGATGGCATATACCCATCAGCTGTCCCTAAGAGCTGGGCTCCTAACTCCCCTGGGCTCATTTGAAAATCCCACCTACAGTGAATTGCCAGCATTACCCACTGAGTCAAGAGAAAAACCAGGACTATAAGAGCTCATGACTCCCAGGCCTGGCTTTCCTCCAAACCATGGTGCTGCTGAACTCGGCACCATCCCCTCTCTGTAGCCATTTTTGGAGGTTCCAGACAATTTCCACTCACATGTAGAGTCCACCCATACGAAAACACTACAAGAAGAGCAGGGGCATTTCCAGCCCTTGCCTGCTGTCAGAGAGAAAAGGAAACATCATATAGGGATGTTCTGTCTGGGCTGGCCCTTAGATTTAAACGAAGTAGGCTCGTCGCATCACCAAATACCCAATTCAAGTCCAGCTCCTTCTCCAGGGGTTAACGCTACAACCTCTGGTTCCCCAAAGTGAATGGAAGGGGAAGATAGGAATGAATTCTATTTGCAACTGGTAAACGCAGCTGAGACTTTTGCAGACTGCCAACAGCACAGAAACTATTATCTTTTCAAGCACCTCTCACCCCCTCGCTCCATTCTCCTCCGAGCTGATTGGTGTCTCGAGATCTCCTCTGACACCGCATGGATTAGGCCCTTCCTATCCCCACCTCCTTACTCCTTTCTCCTGCTGGGGTTGGCCCGGCAGAGGTGTCCGTGTGTTTATGTCCATTCTTATTAACATTTGCTGCATTCACTGGCCCGCACAGCTCCTGCTATTTCTTTCACGCCTGTCAGAGGCCCTGTCACTGGGGCATTGAGAGACAGACACACACCCCAGCAGTGCTTAGCAGAGCCGGGAATAATTTTAGCAAGCGCTGTGTGAGCTTCCCATCCTCTGTAGGAGGATACACCTCAACCCTGACCTTGCAATAGCCTTGCTACTCCAGTTCTGGACCCCCAGCAGACCTGCTCAGCCACCACGTAAAGCATTTCAACCAAGCTTCCCAACCTGTGACCCAAGTAGCTAATGGACTAAGGAGAACTGGCTGGTCACAAGCTGATGATTCCTCCTCCTCCTGGTTTCCAGCTGCATGAAAAGGAGCTAAAAATACAGTACTTCCCTAATGCTGTTTCTTCATGTCAGCAACTGCAGTAACAGGCCCAGCAATACGATGTGATCCAAGCCAGAGCCAGGAGGAGTGCAGATGATCACAGGCAAGACAGGAGGGATCCCATGAGATCTTTGCATTAAAACTGTGGTCCAAACTTGGGAACTGCTGCATTGATCCATGAGGTTTCCAGAGCTCCATCAAACCAGCTGCTTTTGCAGCCAGCAGCCACCACCCAGACAGCCTTCCTGTGCTGGTGCTGGCCTCAGGGAGATAGCAGCCAGCTGCTGTCCAGTCAACCAGTCCAGCATCCAGCACCTCTCCCAGTCCAAGCACCAAAAGGGGATGCAAACTCTCAAGCAGGCCCCTACAAAGGCAGAACATCCCGCAAGCTGGAATGGTCAGTGCCACTTCAGCACGGACTGCAATGGAAATTTCCATGTCAAGTGGTTTTGTGCCAGAGAAGCCCCTTGGAGATATGCCCCCAGGCTACTGCAGGAGCTGCAGCTGTTGCCAAAGCCCTGTGCTGGGAGTGCTGCAGAGTGCTGCAGGCTGCAGCAGAGAAATGAGCATTTCAAACCCCCCGATGCACCTTGCAGCTCCCTCCCACAGCCAGTTTTAGGTGGCAAGGGGGGGGGATTTAAGCATGAAAAGAAAACCCTCAGAAAAACTTGACCTCCAGCTGGCACCTTGGCTTTTCTATATGTAAATTTAAACGTGCATCTCCTCAACAGCACTACTGCAAAGGAGGAGCATTTTATTTGGTGGAAGCGAGCCAGCAGGACTCTGGGCAGCCCCGCTGGGCACATGGTATCGATGTAAGTGTTGGGCTGGCAAAGCACTCAGCCAACCCTGAGCTAGTGCAAGTGGGCAAGAGGAGGAGTAGACACAGGATTTACTTTGGGTCTGAGGGAAGCCAGGCTCAGAGCTGAGAGCAGGACCTGACTCGCAGCAGTGCTCAGTCCACAGGGAGTGCGAGATCTCACAGCTCGGACCCTGGATCTCCATGGTTAGCACTCCTGGACCATGAATAAACGCTGTCGTCTGGGACCCGGTGCCTGGTGGCCAGCAGCTAAGCCCAAAGCTGCCTGCTGAAGAGTAAGATGCACTGAATGCTGAGGATGTTCCCAACTTGTACATTTTATTCTAAGTCATGGTGGGTTTTTTCTGGCGGTCAATCCCCAGCTCCTGGAGTCAGGTGAAGGTGTGAAACTCTCACCATCCACCTTCTCAGCCCTCCCAGTTGCAGAGAAAAGTTTGAAACCTTGAATGCTGAAGCCTCAAAAAACCCCAAAGGCAAATCAAGAAACCTCAGCAGGTGTTACTGTATAAGCACTCACGATTTTCAAGTCCCTCTCAGGATTTCTGCTTGGGTGGAGCTGGCAACGTTGCACTGGCCAACAGGGATCAGGTTTTTAAAATGTTGTTGTTTAAAAATACAATGCAGTGGAAAGGGCTCTGGCTCAGAGCACGGGACAGAGCCTGGCACTGAAGAGACCTGGGTTTGGCCTTTGAAAATGCAGCCTGAGGCAGTGCTAAGGGCACTCAGCCTCTCATATGTGGCCTGGAGGTCTGCAGCACTACGTTATCATTTCACCTCTGCCCCTTGAAGCCAGGGTCCCTGCAGCCCAGCTCTTCCTAATGGCTCACTGATATCCTAGCGAGTGCAGCTCCTTGTAAAGCAGGCTGGATGAAAGCTCCCCAAAGAGTCGCTGCACAGATGCGAAGGAGGAAATCTCAATTAGCAGAAACCCTACAGTCATTTTACAGCCCACTTCTCTGCAAGCACATGTTATTGTGAAGCCTCAGCAAGAATAATACATAGCACCACAAAGCGTTGCATAACCAATACAGTCCAACCCCACTGAGGCAGGCAGCTTCGTCCAGGCTACAGATGGGTAAGCTGAGGCATGGGGTGGGTAAGTGACTTGCTCAGGGTCACAAAATACGTCAGTGGCAGAGGAGGCCAAGGCCCAAAAAAGTCCTGCCTCCCAGTCTTGTGATCTCAGCATCGAACGCTGCTGTAGCAGACCAGACAGCCTCTTCCGCTATGGGAATGGTAGCAGGAGAACAAGCTACAGAAGACCTTGAAAGGGCCACAACATTTCATCCATTGGGTTTGTGCATGAGAAAGAGAAGCTGTGGCCATGTTGCCAGCGTTCCCAATGCTATTCAGCGGCTTTCTTAAGTTCCCAGCTCCTGGAGGGCTGGGACGTGCAGGAGACTCGCAGCTTTTATTTACTGAGCTGTTGTTTTTTTTAAAGGAAATTTCTACTCCTCGTGTTTGCAGAGAAAAGCTTGAAACCACGACCCAAACGTTAAACCAAAACCCTGAAGGCAAAGAAAAGCCCCTGCAACAGGCTATTTTTAGAAAATCTCATGATTTTTTCAAGCAATCTCATCGCTGGGAGCCTGAAGCGTGACTGTGGAGGCTTGGGGCTCGCAAGACTGCATGTGGCACAGAGAAAACTGGAGGGGCTCAGGGAAGACCCCTGCTGAGATGCGTCCCACGGAGCAGCAGGGACCACAGGCGCTTGGGGGCTGCATGGAGCCAGGGCTGGGCGAGTAATGATAGGATGAAACCAGAACGGACCTGGCCTGTGCCAACCACAGGGAGCCATGCAGCCCTGGCTGTTTCATGCCATTAGCCTGCCCACGCCCTCTCTCCGTGCCTGGTTTCACACACGAACCACAGTGCTTCAGCTTATCCCAGGAGAGTGGAAGAAGGGCGGATGCAGGTATACCAGAATGAAGCTGCTTACGGCTGTACGGCGATTTCTACAGAGAAGCGATTGTGATCTACTAATACAAGACACACGTCTCTGAGTAAAACTAGACACGCACCAGCACATGGGTCTAAAACACCTGCAGGCCAATACGCATTAGGAGCCGTGTTGCTAGGTACAGCCACTGCGACGGATGGAAAGGCGCGCAGACTGAATGCATCTGGGCATGAATGCACCCTCTGCAGGTGCCAGGTTGTGGGGAGGATGGGCTGCCCCTGGGAAACAAAGCCACAGCACGTGCTGCTAGTGGGTAAGACAAGTGCTTGCAGAAGACTGCTTTAATGCCATCCCCCCTCTCTCTGGGCCTGGCATTTTTCCTCTGCTGTTCCCTGCATCCCACCCCACACTGTCCCCCATTCACCTTAGCTTCTGGCAAGGTAGGTCTAGCAGAAACACACTCCCACTGGAGCCAAGCTGAATTTGGTGCCAAGCTGGGGCTCCGCAGCTGTTGTGCTGCACGGTGACGGGCTAAAGGGTTTGAACAATTCCTGGTGGTAGCACCTCTTCCCATGGAGAGAAGGGAGGCTAACAGGGTTCGCTGAAGCTTTCACACTTGCAGGGAGAAGCTGGCCCGGTTCTGCGGCTGCCTTTCCACTCCTAATGTCAAGCAGGGCTGCAGGGAACCTTACCTGGCACAGAGGGCTCTTGGTGAAGGTCACAGGCTTTCACCTGTAAAAACCACCTGCCCATTCTGGGAAGGGGCAGAGGTTGCCAAGTACGGCCAGGAGCAGCTGCGGTAGGGCAGATGGAGGCAACGCCAGCCAGAGGACAGCCCAGCTCCCACCTGGCAGTCGGGCTGAGGCCTCTGTCTCTCCCTGAAGGCAGACTGGGGGAGGTGGCAGAGCTGCCTGGGAAACAGGGTCAAGCATAAATGCCCTGGGAGCAGGGAGGATACATGCACCACTGGGGAAGGTGCAGGATGGTGAGAAAAGCCAGGGTGCGAAGACGGAAGGAAAGAAGTCACAGGCGGCATCATCCCCCCCCCTCCCCCCATGGGGGCCCACTTGCTGGGAGCCATGCAGGGCGGCAACAGGGCACATGCGAACACAGCGCGGTCTGCGCTTCTTCAGCACCAGATCATGCCGAAAAGACCCAGCTCCCAGCCAGGCACATGCAAGCTCTACTGACTGGCAAGGACTGCAGCTCGGCCCGGCGAACTGCACTGCAGATTTCAGCACAAAGATCCCAGGCCAAACTGGTCCGATCTGTGCACGCTGTTGCCAAGCCATCAGGGCTGAGTGGTCTGGGACTTCCCTGCAGAGACCCCACTCCTTCACACCCTGCCAGTGTGAGCGAGCTCTGCTGTGCACGCGCCAACCCCCTCAGGTGCCTGCTGCAACCCCAAGGGTACAACTCAACCCCACGCTACCAGAGCCGTCAAGGCAAGCAAGGACCGATCTCATAGCAGAGTGCAGGCACCAACTTTGCACAGGGCGACTGGAGGAGGGGGCGGGAGAAATCCAAGAAGGGAGAGAAGTGGAGGAGAGGCTCAGTGATTACGTGAGCATTATGCAACGTGGTCGCCCAGATCTGTCAGGCACCAAACAACTCACGCCAAAGCCAGTTCGAGGGGGTGGGAGGGAGGGGAAGGGGGTGGCAAGGTGGGAGGCTGAAGTGCCAGTTACATCTTTTTCACTTTGCTGCAGCTATGACTCATCAAGAGCAGAGAGAGAGAAAGAAAAGTCCCTGCCTGGTTTAGAGAAAAGATAAAGGGGAAGCGATGGCATTTCTGGGGCTTCAGCATTTGGGATGGCAGATGGGACGGCAAGGGAACGTGCCTGTGGGGGAAGCACACCCCCACACCCTCCTGCAGGAACGCTTCACTTAGCGCCTTGTCAGCAGATGCCGCCGTGCAGCAGCCTCTGGGTTCCCCGCCAGGGACTGGGCACAGGCGAACAGGCAGCAAAGAGGCCCTGCAGCCTGGGCCCGCTCCTAGGGACCGCCGTGGGGATGGCCCAGATCTCCCATGAGTGAGCAGCACTGCGGCACAGCTCTCTGTCCAGCTGGCACCTCAGCCCTTCAAAGGGAAGAAAGAGAACAGGGCATCCAAAAGCTCCCTGCGATAACAGCGCTGTGTGGGGATCTCGGAAAAAGGGACCAGACAATTCTCTGACGAACACCGTGAGAAGGTATTCAAGTTACAGGGAAGACCTGCCCCCAAGAGACCTAGTGGTGAGAGGGACTGGGGAGAGACTGGCCCTGGTGCAACACTGCCAAGCTGGCCAGGAGGGAGGGCTCCCCTCCTTGGGGTACCAAGTCCCAGCAACTTCACAGCTCTATTTTACACCAGGGGCTGGAGGTGAGGGCACACACGAGCACCCCAGGTGGGCCCAATCACACAGCTCCATCCCCTGTGGCAGGGAGAAGGCTGCAGGGGAGGCGGAGGTCTGCTTTGCTTGGCAAGTTGCAGTTTCCCTTGCCCTAGCCGGCGGGAGCAGGGAGCCCTTGGCTCACACATGGCTGCTGAAAGCCCCAGCCTCGCTGCTCAGAGCTTCTAAAACACACGACCCCCTCTCTGCGGTCACCACCCTGCCTCCCGCCTCGCCCCTATGCACCCCCCAGCACCTCTGACACAAAAATCACAGCTCCAAAAGAGGGGTGAAGGGGTCAAGCATGCAATAAAAGAGAGACACAAACCATTCATTCATGAGAGGAAGGTGTCTGTGGATACATAGAAAGCTCTAGCAAACAAGCTGGCCAGGTAGCTGCCCCCTCGGTCACAGCCTGCACACACACACCCAGAGGCATCAATATTAGCCACTTCATGGGGGGGAAAAAATAAAGGCCAGTTTAAAATAGATTTTCCACCCACCTCCTGCCTTCCCTGGAACCGCGCAGCGGTCTCGAGGGGCTGCTAAGAATAATCACAAGCTTCTTAATTTGCTCACTGGCAGATCGCCACTGACCTCCAGTGAACAGGCTTCATTTAACAATTGCATGGTGAGCGATGGTCGCTCCCCACCCAGACAGGCCCAGTGGAGCTGTCTGTGCCTGCACCCTGGCAAAAGTCATCCTACGGATGAGGGCTGTAATGACACTGGCATCCCGGCACGGCCTCGGGGGAGCAGGGAGCCATGTGCGGATGGACGAGAGGCCTGTCCCCGAGTCATGACAGACTCAAGAGAGGGGAAGTGGCTGCCCACAGCCATCCTCTGGGCTCACAGGATTTGCTGGGGCACCTTTAGGTGCTCCTATGGCTGGAAAAAACCACAGCATCCAACTCCTTACCGGGCCCTGTCCTTCTGCTTCCAACAGTGTCCCCACCAGCTTTTCAGGCGGCACATGAAAAAAGTGTGACATTGCTGTGCATGCCTTCAGAAAGAGAGGTCCGCAGCTGCTTTACTCCGCATACGGGACCTCAGGAATAGCAGGACGCTGCATGAAAACAGCATCAACTTCACTGTCCCCTTGGCTGGGGTTGAGGTGGGATCGGATGTTCATATGGGGAACAAGGCTATCCGGTTATAGCAGCAACAAATGCTAGAGCCAGAGAGGGTATGAGAAGCCATGCCTTGGGGTTCAGGCCCATCTCTAATTCGTACAGATTCAGATGCAGCTTTTGGCGGGGGGTGGGGTGGGATTATCCCCACATCCGCTGACTTTGATGGTCCTTGCACCATCTTCAGAAGCAGCTGGAGGGAGATGGGGTTATCCAGCCAGAGAGGCTGTGGGGCAGACCTGAAGAGGCAAAAAAGCAGCCCATAGCTGAAGACTTCAAGGTGGAAATGTTGTGGGGGGATGAAGAGGTGCAGTGCAGAGCACGCGGGCCTTGTGATACCATCTCTGCGTAGGGCTGGAGGCAGATTTACGCCTTTGGCCACAACCTGGCTGGCTGGCAGAGCGCACTTCACTGCCAGCACCGTGCATCGACAGCCTGGCTTTATTCACTGCTGCGGCAGCGGAGTCTGGGCTAAGGAGGCCGTCACGACCTGGGAGGCTTCTCACTGCAGCAGGAACGCGAGAGAGATCCTGAGGAGGAGGAGGTGGTGTGGGAAGGCGCTGCCGTCTCCCACGACTGTGCCAACACGTACAATCCCCCCGCAGCCAGGAGGAATTGCGGACACCTTCCCCTGCCATCTGAGGGAGGAGACACCGAGTGCAGAGCTGTATTCCAGCTGTCCCTTCAGCCGTGCTGCCGAAGGAGAGACGCACAGACCTTCCTCTTCACTCCCGCAGCTGGCCCCCTTCTAGCGAGTGGGGCCTGGGGAGCAAGCCAAGCAGGCAGAAGTAACCCATTACACCCTGTAAATCATCTCGGTTCTCCCCTGCGCACGGCTTCTCCCTTCCTTGGCTCTGGTACCATCTTTTGCTGGCTGCCCCTGGTTCACAGGCAGACACTGGGGTGCCTGGCACAGAAAGCTGGTGCCTGGCACCTGCCACAGCAGGCAGCTCTGCCCATCCTTTCCTGGGAAGTGCAGAGATGGAAACTAAGCCAGCATGACACAGCAGCCAGGACCCATGGCCTCCAGTCCCTCCTGAACATGCTGTGATGGGGGTGAATGGCTTCAGTGAGCCATGCCTCAGTTACCTGGCCTCTAAAATGGGGTGACAACCCTGCCCTGCCTCAAAGCAGAGGGGTTTGGAAGATCCCCAAGTTCTGAGACCGCTCGGCGAAAGGCGCCACAGAAAACTCAAGCGTCATGCTCTGCTAAGAGCTCTCGCCACTCAGTGGGCATGAAGCTGGAAACAACGCAGTCCCGATGATCAAAGTAAAGACAGCCCCCGTCACAATGGGCAGCCACACCTTCCCGCTGCAGCCCAAGGGCTGAATGCACACCCAGTGCTCAGGAGATGGCCTGTGGCCACCCACTCAGAGGCCCGGGCAACGAGGAAAGCAAAGAGTATCAGCTGCATTTTCCTCCCACTGGCAAACACCAGCACTTCCCTTTCTGCTGCAGAGGGAAAGCCCAGGGAAGCACAAGCAAACATGGCTGGGTGCATTCAACTCTGGCTCCAAACAAAACAAGCTCATTTGCATGCAAATTAGGTGCAGCTCCCTGGCTCCTGGCCAATTATCGAGGTGGCCCCCTGTGCAGTGGAGACGGCCCCTGCTCTCTGCTGCAGGGACGGACACGTGGCGGGGGCGCTCCCTTACCAAGCTGCAGGCTGGCACATACCCGCACTAAGGTTCGGATGGGCAGCCCACCCGCAGTCTCCCCATGCT
>NW_017729011.1:16296124-16303206 GCF_001723915.1 Gavialis gangeticus | reverse complement strand
GCCCCCTGTGCAGTGGAGACGGCCCCTGCTCTCTGCTGCAGGGACGGACACGTGGCGGGGGCGCTCCCTTACCAAGCTGCAGGCTGGCACATACCCGCACTAAGGTTCGGATGGGCAGCCCACCCGCAGTCTCCCCACGCTCTACCGCAGCAGGGAGGGCTGTTGTGAGGACCCAGGCAAAGAGAAGCTGATGCTTTAACCTGCAGGCTTGCGGAGAAGAGGAGGCGTCCCTGCTTCTGCTCCCCTCCGCACCTCAGCCCTGGGAGACGGCAGGGAGGCCATGTCCCCTTCCTGCAGTGGCTGGGCTGGGAGAGCTAAAGAGCAAGCCAACACGTGCTTGTCTGAGACAGACACCCTCGTCCTCTAGAAATGTGAGGCTGCCAATGCCTGGACCCACTCGCTCAGCCCTGGAGGTGGGCCAGAGGATTCCTGAAGCCTCCGCGCCAGACAGACAGACTTCCACCTTGACTGCTTCCTCGGCCATCCGCTCCTCCCTCCTCTTGCTTGCTCTTCCCCTTTTCCCTCCCTGGCCCTGCTTTCCCTGGGTGCCCATGGACACCTGGTTTGCATTCAGGGCACAGCTGAGCAGACGGGCACTGCAGGGCCCCAAAGGGCAGAGTCACTGTCTGCGGGGAGGGGGAGGAGGGGACAGGGGCACAAGGCTGGACACCACTGACCTCTCACTGTCCAGTTGCTTGGGCCTCCTGGGATGAGCTCCGTAATGGAGGAAGAAGGCACTTGAGTCCCAGCACAAAGGAACAGCTGGGGACAGCTGTATTACTGCATGCAACTGCAGCATCACCAGGCCAGGCACTGATCATCCCACCGCCCTCCGCTTCCCTTTTTCCTCCCTGTCCTCCAGGGAATAAGCTGATGTGATTAGACAGGGGCAAGGACTGATGCTGGGATGAAGGAGCCCTGAAGGAGAACAGCTCAGCCAGCAACATTCAAAGAGCACTGCCCAGACCTCCAGGGCACCACCAGTACTTCCTGGGGGCAAACGGAGGAAAGCTGAAGTTGAGGGGTGAGGCAGGTGCCCTGCTCCAACCTACCCACCCATGGCCTCTCATTAGGAGCCTGTCTACAAAGGTGGTCCTGGCAGAGAAACAGGACAGTCCTGTTTAGCCAAAGGCTGCACAGTATTGTGATAGCAGAAAAGTTACAGCGTCTTGCTGGGGCTCCAGAGATGAGACTGCTCTGCCCCCAGTTGACCAGCTGTAAACGGATGCCTAGACATTTGTGCCAGGAAGTCAAAGGCAATCAGTGCAGTAGTGGGCATGTCACCCCAGTGAGTCCTTAGCTACAGAAACTGGCCAGCATCAGCCACGCCAGCCTACAGGGCTGCTCAGCTCCGGCAGACTTCGGTACGCATGCTGCACTAGGGTAATAATTAGTCTGTACTATTGCACAGTCACATGATTAGCCCTCTGACTGCAGAGGACGCTGGAAGCTTTCCTGGTTTTATGGGAGGAGAAATTCTTCTTAGCACAGACTGGAAAATCTCGATGTTCACAACTGTTTAGAAACAAAATGCCCCATCGCTTGCTGCAGAAACTTCTCCCGCTTCTTCTAGCTGGCCCCAATGCCCACAGCTTTCAGCCAGGCACATTTAGCTACTGATTTTGGAAGCTGAGCAGGGCAGAGGTTGCATCCGAGCACCCCCAGGTCCAACACAAGTCAGCGAGAGGTGTGGGTGGCCCAGCCCCTATGCAACCAGGCCAGTTTTCCAGCATGTGGCTTTTACTGGGCTCAGTGAAATCCTGAGGTTTCTCACTCCCCAGCCCCCTTATCCATGCTGCCAGGAGTGGTGAGAAATGGAGTGAGATGCTGAGGGAGGGATGCTGTAGCTCGCAGGCTGCTCTGGCGGTGCCAGGATGCCTCCTCCCTACCAGAATACATTGCGGGTGGGTTTTCATCTCACTCGTGGCTTCCTGAGACCTGGAGCAGTCTCGTGTGCTCTCCCCCACGCTATGTGGGAAGAGAGGCAACGGTCCCACCTCCACCCTGGCAGGTCTCAGTGTCAGGAATGGGGGTGGACGGGGACTGACGTTACTGGGCCCTGGACTGCCCCATTATGACCGGACGTACTGGGCAGCGCTGAGCAAGAGGGTCTGACTGAGCGGTGGAGAGCAGGACTGGGACGGCAGCATCTCCGACAGCTCCCAGGCATGGAGAGCCCATGGTGCTTTCATCCCCTCCCCTGCACTGCAGTCCCTTTGTTCTCTGGCAGCGTAAGGCCTGAATCCTGATGAACTGCCTTGCACTGGAGCTCGCCAATGGGGGGATCCAGTGTAATCGGAAACATCCTGACTCTCTGCAGCCTGGACAAGATGAGCTGGGGGCATCTGAATGCCTTAGAGAGAAGTCCCCTGCCCTGCTCTCTCATGCCTTGTGTCTTTGCTCAGCCGGTGCTCCCGAACGCACGTCAGGCAGCCTATCACCGAGGGGATGCGCAGCCTCCCAAGAGCAAGGACAAGGGTCCCGCAGACATTCGCCTTCTGACACGTGTGGTTTTCCTTCCATGCTGCAGCAGGCTGTGGTCTGGAGCACGGGAACCAGGTCGGACAGCTCGACCCTGGATTGGGTGTCCTTGGCAGGCAGGGGTCTGTGCAGGAGGGTGCCCTATCCCTCGGTCCTAACCCACAGCCCTGCCCATGACTCCCCTGGGCAAGTCATTCTGGCCTCCAGCCTGTGCCTCAGTTTTTCCAGTTGCAAAAATGGGGAGACAATCACCTCTCAGGGATGTTGGGGGTCAATACTCCATGCAGCATCTGGAGTGCATGCAATGCCGTTGAGCTCCACAGCAGAAGCTCTGAACTACTCCTGCCCCCTCCACACAGAGGGAACTGCCAGGTCCCTCCAGAAGCCCTGACACTTCATGCAACCAAGGATGTTAAAAGCTGAGCTGCAGCCTGAGCACGAGCACCTCCATTCTGCCCAGAAGCCCAGCTGTTTGGACACCAGTTTCCATGAAGAAGGGCTGAAGGCCTCCAGAGATGTAATGGACGGTGCCAGCTCCTGGCAAGCGCCGTCCCCCTGAGCTGCCGAACCCAAAGAGATGTTCTGCACAGACTTGCCTCAAAGCAGGATCAAGCCCCTTGGGCAGTGGAGTAAATGGGATGGGCACGTTTACATCATGAAGGACTAACCAGCAAGGGCACTCTAAACATTCATGGCCCACCAGCATCTGCCATCCCTTCCAGTGGGTCTGGCCAGCCTAGGCCAGCTCTGTACTGACGAGAGGCAGCTCTGAAATCCCTAGAGAAGACCTGCAAGACCAAAGGGATCCCCATTGCATTGCCACTGCCCTCACATGCAACCCCAAGAGTCAGCAGGCTTCAGCCAGGAACGCTGCTGCCATGGTTTTGATCTTCCCATTTCAAATGCTACCCAGCCAAGCTCTGCTGACTGCCCCCACCCCAACAGCCCCCGAGCCTCTGCATGCCTGCACAGACCGCGATAGAGACCCCAACTTACACCGAAAGGGCAACATCGCTCCAGGCTGAATCCAGTCAAGTGTGAAATCCAGAACAGTAGAGATACCACACCCAAATGCGGTGGGACCTTAAACTCAGGCATCACCCAAAGGCACCTAGATTCGTAGATTATAGAGTCGAAAGGGACCCGATAGATCATCATGTCCGACCCCCTGCCCCGGCAGGAAAGAGGACCGAGGTCAGACGACCCCAGCCAGGTGACTGTCGAGCCTCCTCCTGAAGACCTCCAAGTTAGGTGACAGCACCACCTCTCCAGGCAGCCCGCTCCAGACTCTGGCCACCCGTACTGTGAAAAAAATCTTCCTAATGTCTAACCTGAATCTACTCTCCACTAGTTTGCACCCATTATCCCTAGATACTCCCTGGTAAACAGCGCATCCCCAATTCCCACTGTCCTCCCCTGATAAACTTGTAGGTGGCTACCTACCGCCCTATCATAAAGCCCATTGAACTCAGTCCTCACTGGCCCTGGGAATGACAAGTGCTGCACACAGGCAGAAATCAGATTGCTTGAGCTGGAAACTGGAAGGAGATTTATGACCATCCGTGAGGCTCAGGAGCAGCCTCCCTGTAGGAGCAAGGGGCCACAAGGGTTGATAATTTTAGCTTAACTCTGTCACCTGCTTGTTAAGAAGCTCTATCGTGCTTTTCCATGCCGGAAAATACCTGCGCAAAAATGGACCTGCTCACTCAGTAGCTGGGCTCCCCGTGTGTGGTCTCACAGGCTTCGGCTTACTCTGAAAATAAGTTTCTTTCTCTTGGCAACCCAGCAGAGCTCCCACAGCCCTGGAAATGGGGAGCAGGAATCTCCAGCATCAGCCACAGGATTGCCAACTGAGCTCCAAAGCAGATCCGGACTCTGCCCCAGCAACTCTCAGGCAACTTGCTGCTGGTCTGTCAGGGGAAACCTGGCCTGTGAAGGCAACACTGGAGGTGTAATCCAGAGGCTGAAGCCACACACGGTAAGTATTTAGTGTGGGGAACCTTCCTTTCCAAGGCATGGAGCAGAGACGCCCGCACCTCAGGGCCCAGATGCCAGATTGAGTTTGCAAGGCTGGCAGGCAGAAAAAGCCCACCTTTTAGTTGTTAGGGGCCTGATCCTGGCATCCACACTTGGTATTGAGCGGATTTGTCCTCTCTGGGCAGTTTGGTCACCGTTTCCTCCACTTGATTATTTGGCAACCTTTCAGATTTCTATGGAGGGGAGAAAAAAAAGGGGGACGATGACTTCTCCCCCCTCCCCTGAGAAAGCTGTCATGAAAAATGTCTCCGTTTCTTTGCCAGCTTCAGTCCTACCCAGTGGAGAAAGGGATGGGAGAACTTGGGACCAGAAATCATCAACATACGAGCATGGAGCCACATGATACCACTTTTACAGAGCTGCTTTCCTTCCAGCTCCTGGAGGATTTTTTAGAAGCAATCACTTCGCTACCAAGCAGTGGAAGAAAAGGCATCGCTGGCCTGAAAGCCCACCGAATCCAAGGGCTTCTCTACACTGGAGAAAGGGCTGGGACAGCTATTGCAGGACAAGGCGTTCTGCTATAGCTACGCTGGGACAGTGAACACTGACTGTGGAGTAAGAGCATGGGGCTGCTTTAACACGCTCCAGCCCGGAGGTGAATTAAGCTGAACCAAGAGAAGGCACTGTTAGTCAGCAACAGGTATGCCCACCCAGGCAGCCAGTCCAGAAGAGCTACTAAACTTGAATGCCTCCCTTCGCTGGGAAGATCATCCCCTGTAGACAAAGCCTAACTAGCGCTCTCAGGGGCAGAGCGGCCTCCGGCCTAAGATCTCCAGCCCACACCGTTAGCGTCCCACGCATGAACTCCTGTTTATCATCATATTGATATGCCAGTGTGCTTCCCTGAAGATAACACGGCGCTAGGAACTGAAGTGCACTTTAATTATATTACTCTGTTCTCTGCCAAGACTCCCAAATGTTATTATTTACCGTCAGATGTCAGGCGAGCAAAGCTCCCTGGGAGTCATGGAGGCACAAAGGATAATCGCCTTGCTCAGAAGGCATCGCATTGGGACGTATTTTGTTTCATGCCCAGACTCCTTGTCTTTAATCTCCCCCACGTGAAATGGAAATGCCATTATCCGCATCCAGGAGGAAACCTCCGCAAGGGAATCCTCCCACCCTGGAAGCATAATGGATCTCTGAATGCTGCTCAGACCCCAATTACCGTAATCCCATTTGGCCATCGTGACCCTGGAACAGGACTTGGTACACTAGGCAGCCTGAATCACCTGTCGGGCTTCAAGACACACAGCTGGATTCATAGGATTGTTTAAATGCACGCACGTGGATTTTTCCACCACATCCTTTAGACAGGCCCGTGGTGCCTGACTTCCAGAGGCGCTGAGCGCTTCAAGCTCCAGCTGAGGTCCACATAGGCTGCAGGCACTCGGTGCCCCTCAGATGATACGGCACAGTGCAAGGCATGCTTTGCGTCATGCTGGGAGTGCAGCACCCTTCAGCAAACCTTATTAAATCCTTACCTGCCTAGCTGGACATGGGGAAGCTAGCCCCTTCCTGAACCAAACCTCAGCCCACTGAGTGCACACCCCTGTCCACAGCTTGTCACTCCTGCCTCTCAGCAGTGGCTGGTTTCCCAGATGGCCTACCTTCCATAACCAACATGTTGAAGGCACTTTTTTTTCCAGTTGGGTCCGTCCTCCTCTGTTTCTATCATCAACCTGTGATAGGCAGTTTGCATTTCGCACTAACATGGTGTGAGAGGAGAATCCGTGCCTGTGCATCTACCCCGTGCAACTCACCTAAGGAGCTCGCTCGGCAAAGCCAAGAGATGGCAGGAACCCAGGCTTTGGCAAGCTCCCGTTCTTGCCGACTCCTCCACATCCCACGTCCTCACTTCCAGCAGAAGCAAATGCAGCTGGTGAGGCCATATCGACACGAGCCAGGAATAATGTGCTCCTGCACGTGCTACTGGGGAGGTGGGAAGGCCCAGCCGTCCCCGTGCGGGCAGGAGCTCCACCGGCTGAGCACCACACGCAGAGCAAGCAGATGCCACATCACAAGAGGGCCCCCACAGCTGGCGCTGAGGAACGCTCTCCTTGCCCCCACCTCCATATTTATCAGTCTCTCACGCACGGGCAGAGGCCCCATTCGAGCACAAAGGTGAGCACAGACCAGCGCTGCCATCGCTTCCATCTGTCTGGAAGGGGGCAGGAGAGGAAACGCTGGCTGTGGCTTGCTTTGTTCAGCCGCTCTCACTCCATTATTTACACCATGCTCCAAGAGTCTCACGGCTGTCTAACACACAGCATCTTCTGGCTATTTAGCCAAGGAGATCCCTGGGGGGACGGGTCATAGTTTCGTAGTTTCTAGGGTCGGAAGGGACCTGAGCAGATCATCTAGTCCGACCCCCTGCCATGGCAGGAAGAGCACTGGGGTCAAACGACCCCAGTAAGGTGGTCATCCAACCTCCTCTTAAAACCCCCCAGGGTGGGAGCCTGCACCACCTCACTTGGAAGCTGGTTCTAGACCCTAGCCGCCCTGACCGTGAAGTAGTGCCTCCTGATGTCCAACTTAAACCTTCCCTCCGCCAGCTTGTGACC
>NW_017729011.1:16293645-16295697 GCF_001723915.1 Gavialis gangeticus | reverse complement strand
AGAATGGGGTGAGAGACAGTATCAAAAGCCTTCCTGAAGTCTAGGAAAACTATATCCACTGGGTCTGTGCCCTGCAGAGCCTCAAGGACTACAGGGCTTGTGTTGCACTCAGTCAAAAGCAACCCAACAGGGAGGGGAAAGGGGCAGGGGCTCCGTGACGAAAGCCAATGGAGATTACCAACCGCTACCCAACACAGCAAACTTCGTCACCCCTTTCAGGCTGGCACCCTAGCAAAAGTCCTAGGTTCATCTCCTGTCTGCCCCGGGTCGCCAGCCAGCCATGCCCGAACATGAGGCCAGGTCATAGGACGTCTTCGTGCACAAGGGAGCTCTCAGGACAGGAGTGAAAACTGCTGCTCAGTCAAGACAACTGGCCAGCCCAAGCAGCTGGAGGCAGTGTGGGACCTCTACGTGGCAGGACTGGATTATGGGAAGGACCCTTGGGGAACAGGAGCCCCATCCCAAAGAGGCTTGGGGCTTTGGAGACTGCCATCCCTGCCTCCACCTCTCAGCTCAGCCAGCTCCTGGGCAACACAGCTCTGTAATCCCACCGCCTTCCTCCCCAAGACATCCACCTCCACCTCCACAGGGGGCTTAGGATCTAGCCAAGCCTACCACCTTGCTTCACGCAACCATTTTCCACAGAGAAACAGAAGCGAGCAGGAGTGTGCACAGAACCAGTGCTGGGCAATTGCTGCACACATTCACACGCATGCACGCACACACACACACACACACACTCCTGCACTCACAAGAACCAGAAAGACAAGTTTGGAAACTCACCACTGCTGCACCTCCTTCTCTGTAACTGAAAGAGAAAACAAGAAAAGAAAGGGTTTTAGCCATTTGGAGCTATTTCATTTGTTCACTGGTTTCACATGAAGTTGTCTGGTCTCTCTCCATGACTTGATTACCTTGTGCACATACCTTCATGGGGAGAAAATGCTAAAAGAAAGAAAGAAAAGGCTCCTGCAGAGAAAAGGAGGGCATGAACCAATGGCTGGACGCTGATGCCAGACAAATTCACATGCAAAATAAAGCACACGTTTTAGCAGCAAGGATGATTGACCCCTAGACCCAAGAGCCAAGGGTAGGGGTGGCCTTGCCATCTCTTGACCTCTTCCAGGCAAGACTCAGATGCCTTTCTGGAAGAGATACTTGAGTATACTCAAGTGACTGAGCTCCAGAGAGAGCTGGGTGAAATCCTGTGTCCTGCGTCGTGCAGGAAGTCAGACAAAATGATCTCATGGACTCTTGTGGCTTTGGGCTTGGAATCTATGCAGTTTTATTACTTTAAGGAAGCCTCTTCCATTACCATTTAGCAAAACTTTATGGGCTGTTCCTCAACTGGTATGAACCAGCCTGCTCTGCTGAGGTCACTGATGCAGCCCTGATGACATCGGCTGAGCACTCGGCCCTATTCCCCCAGCCTCTGAAACCCAACACAAAAGCTTACGCAGACGAAGATACAGAACAGCCAGCAATTTCTTTCCAGTGCCTCTTTTACCCTGATGTGGGGAGATAAAAGCACCTACCTCAGCCCGAATATCAACAAATGAAACACGCACAGGTAGAGACGACTTACCCGCTCCCTGCGGTGCCTTTTCACTGGCACTGCGGCTGCCGGCGTGCTGACTTTAAAAACTGTCTGTTTGTGCTGGGCTCTTTTCCTACCTGTTGTCTCAGATCCCACTGTCACATTTTTTTCCCCTGCTGACTAGCTAAATCCTTAGAGAAAGTGCTCGCTGATGGTTTGGAGACCTTTTGATGTCTTTGCTTGTCATAACCCTTTTTGCATTAATCTGAAGCTTCAGAACGGGCTCCCTCTGGGTTTGGATGAATAAGCTTTGTGCACGTGCGTGTGTGTGTGTGCACATGTGTGTGAAGGCTCTGCTCCTTTTTTTGGCCTCCTCCTCCCCTCAGCGTTGTTTCTGTTCCTCCATTGTCATGCAGTCTCTCCTAGCTGCCTGCACCGCTCGGCCTCCAGCAGGGAGCAGAGCTTTGAGGCCCTGGGCTGTAACAAAACCTGGCTTTTGCACCATTTCAGCAAAA
>NW_017729011.1:16277491-16293487 GCF_001723915.1 Gavialis gangeticus | reverse complement strand
TTTAAAAAAAAAAAAAAAAAAACAAAAAAAAAAAAAAAAAAACATTTCCAAGATGAATCCCCCTCTTTGCCCAGCTGAGAAATCAGCCTAACGCTCCCCTCCCAGGACTGTGTGAGGCCTGACACATTAATGGGCGTGAAGGCAGTTGTTCATATGAGATGGGCTAACAGTGGACAACATTATCATGAGTAGTGTGGCAGAACTGAGAGCCTGGGCTAGACCTGAGCACAAAGGTACCCCTCCACCCTTGCTGCAAATATACGTACCAGCCTAGAAATGCCCAGCAGGACCCACTTTCTAGGCACCGGAGGATTAGCGGTGATACAGCACTGCCCGTCTCAGCCGTGCACAGGTCAGCACCGACTGAAATCAGTATCTCTGCGCAGCTGCTCCGTGACCTAAGGTTTAACAGTCCAACCTCGCACCCTTGCTAACAATGAATGAAAGGGCCATGCAGGCTGAAAGGCTGAACTACCTTGTCAGCCCTTCCACTAACAGCCGAGACACAATGGCAAAGCTGTGAGGGAAGCTGAGACTGCTGCTGCCTGTGCTTTACCTGTGCCGCACATAAATAGGGCTTCTCTCCCCAACATGAAACATTATATGAGGACTAAATTCATTCCAACAGGGAGCCCATTTACTTTGACAATACTTACACGAGCTAAGAGATTTCCTGCAAAGCAGCTGCAGCAGAAATCTATTATTAAAAAGGTTCAGTGCACAAGCAAGTTCATGGGATTGACAAAGATTTACTCATATACAGGGGCTTGCTAACTGTTACCATGAAAACACAGAAACCTGCAGAGAAATGTCAGCCTAGCTGGTGCAAGCATTTGACCAAAAGCGAGGCTTGGCCATGCAACAAAAATCAAGAGGGGGGAAATCTCTTCAAGCAGCTGGGCTGGCATCAGAGATTGGATCGGCATTGGCTGATACGCCTCCTTAAAAATCGGCTATCGGTATCAGCCCCCCAAATCTCTATTGGTGCACCCCTACAGGAAACGTTTATTTAGAGGGGGCCTGGTAGCAGCTTACTGCTCGGTGAGCAACTGTTCACCAGGGCACCCAAAGGAAAAACCAGGAGTAATGGCCACAAACTCCTGTAAGATCGATTTAGGCTCAACATTAGGAAAAACTTCTTCACAGTCAAGATGTCCAGACTGTGGAATAAGCTCCCTGCAGAGGTGGTACAATCGCCTACCCTGGAAATCTTCAAGAGGAGACTGGACAGTCCCACCTTGCCGGGGTCACTTGAACCCAGTTGTCTTTCCTGCTTGGTGCAGGGGGCTGGACCCGATAATCTTCCGAGGTCCCTTCCGGCCTTACAATCTATGAATCTATGAAATATATCCTCTACTTTTCCTCCAAAACCAAGGGAGCTAGAAACCGGATGCTGACCCCAGAGTGATTCTGAAGCACTTGGCCCGTCAGCCCAATGCAAGGTCAATGCCGGCCCCCCAGCTTTCTCGAGAGCACTGCTAACAAGCATTTACCAAGCCCAGAAAAGAGGCAAAGAAGCCACCATGGGCATGGGGATGGTGATGTCCACAGCAGCAAGAGCATCTTCATTGCTTTGTTGTTGGGTGCAGAGCATCAGCCAGGGTGCCGAGGGGGGGCTGTCCTCTTAACAGCTTTCTCCAGAGCACCAGGCAAGCAGTACAGACCCATGCTACCCTGGAGAGTGACTCTGCATTGAGCAGGATGGCCAGCCCCCTGTATTCAAGCACTGCGGGAGTGGCCCACCCTCTAAAACCCCAGGAGAGTAACTCAGAAGTCAGGTGATTCCAAGAAGAGGCCGATGCTTGTTATGGGCCTCCCAGTTTGGGAGTCTTTAGGATCTTGTGCTATTGAGGAACACGCTTTCCGAATGAGGGCAGAGGGTAGGTTTACTCTGTGGTCCAGGAGCGTGACTGCAATTTGCATTGGCTTACTGAAGCTCAGGGAGTAGCCTGCCAGTATTACAGGCATTAACATTCAGCAAGACCCACTTCCCCGGCACCGCATGGCTCTGAGGAAGAGGCACTGTGAATAAAGCTTTCACTCCTGCAGTGCCCAGAGGTCAGAACCTGTGCATGGCTGCACCGGGAGCTAGGACCTAACCGTCTCAGCAAACGTCCTCACTAGCGATGAAAGAAGAGCCAGGAAAACCCACAACAACACAGGCCATCCCCAGGAACCCAAGTGCTGTCTGCGTTGCAGCAGCTACTCTGCTCCCAAGATCCAAACCAGCTCAGGGCTGTGTATGCAACCTGCAATCATGTCTTCGGATTGTGGCTCTCACGTCATCCCCTGACTCCAGGAGCTGGCCCTGCAGGAACACACAGGGCCTGGCTCGTGGGAGGGGGAGGATGCATGGCAGCATCCCTCCCACGACAGGCTGCAGGCATGGGGCAGACATACCCTCTCTGCTCGAGGATCTTCCATGAGGCAATGGGGAGGGGTTGAGATCTGGTCTATATTCGCTTATAAACAACTGTGACAGAGAAAATGGTGAAGATTAGCAATAGGAGGCTGCAGAATCAGCCTGTTCTAGTGCACCTGTTTGCAGCTTGCTGGGGACAGAGAGAGTCATTGAAAACCCAGAACTGCCCAGATGTTTCTAGCCCCAAAAGAGAAAACATACTCTCCTTCGCAGACAACAAGCGGCCCTTCCCCAGCGGATGGCCTCTTCTCATTCCCCAGGTGTTGCCACTTGGAGGTGTCCATTAAGCTGGCTGATCCAATACAAGGCATGACCATATATTTTCAACTCTTCCCCCACTGGGCACCAGGCAGGAGCCTGATGTGAGCAGGTTGGTTGCCGAGGAAATAGCCTTGTTAGTCATTTCCTCTGCATCTAAATAATAATAATAATAATAATAAAAAAGCAATAGGTCTAAAATTGACTGGGATAATGAGGCGGAGTGGAGATGTGGCAACGTGAGAGCAGCTGATAAAAATAGAGACCCACAATGCATCAACAGATGCCAATTACCTTGGATGGTGCGGCCCCAAGTAAAAGAAAGCAATTTTCCGTCAGGAGGATGTATATTGTGCTTGGCAAGAGGAGCAGCTTGCAGGAGGGAAGGGCTGGCATGGATGCTACCCCAGGGGCAAAGGAGACAGCGCATGCCAGACACGGCTCCAACACGCCTGCTACAGCACCGGGAGGCACAGGGCTGCTGCAGGGCTCCAAGGGCCTCTGCTATCAGCTGTTCAAGGGAAAGTGGATACCAGATCCCCAACTGGTATCAATCACGCAGCTCCACTGACTTAGCAGAGCCCTGCTGACTTCCACCAGCTGAGGATCTGGAGTGGTAACCATATGATTACCGCTGTGGGAAGGGGTATGGGCTCCCCTGCACCAAAGAGCATTGCTGCCCCCAAGCACTCACCACTTCAGCATCCTTGCCTTGGTTTCTTAGTCCAGGCCTGCCCCTCATCCAGCTCCCGTCTGCTCAAAACCCTCTGGCTTGCATGTGGAGGTGCCTTACGGTGAGTGGGCTGCCTGGCCCATTGGGAGGAGAGGCTCAAACCCAAGGCCACCCCACACTGGAGCAGCTATCGCAACAGCTGTGCAGTGGGGACGCAGGCTAAGTGACCCCAGCACCATCCATCCTGCTGTGCTTTCCTCCAACCCCACTGCCCTGGATTTTGCTGCCCTTTGCCTCCTCTCTGTTTCTGGCCTGGGATAAGTGCTGCTGGGACAGGAGGAGCTGTGGGTGACTGGTAATAAGTAAAGACAACCTGATCTGCCTTTCACCCCAGGAAAGCCCTCCCAGGCCCCATTCCCACTGGGTTCAGTGCCTGGTGTCCCAGTTTCACAAATTCAGGCGCTTCTAGCAATCCCTCCCCTGGCAGTGGCAGGTGCCCAGCCCCGCAGGAGATCAGCTCCCTTCGTTAAATACTGATGCAGGGATTTCAGCACCTTCGGGGGCAAACTTCAGCCTCGTCACCTGGTGGAGAAAGGCACCTCCTCAGTGCCACCCATAAGCATCTGAGCACAAACACAAAGCCACTGCAAGGGGAGATCTCTGCAGGAAAGGCTGCCCTGCTCAGCCCAGAGCAAACAAGCAGGTTGCACAGTCACTGGGGAAGAACAGCCTGCCCTGGTCGCTGAGTAATTTAGAGACATCTCCAAGATGGACTGGGATCACATCTGGCCCTGCAGCAGGAACACACGCACATACAAACGGCAGGGGACCTTGGGTACGCGAGTGGGGGGCACAGCATGGTGTGGAGGGGGCTCACAGCAGCGCAACATTAATTGCCCTCTCCCCTCCTCCCTCCCTGACTGCATTTCCTCTACCGTGCTATTTCGGTCTCCGATTCAGTGGTTCGGCTCCAGCAGGAAACAATTAAGAAACTTGGGCTTTTTTTAGTACAGGAAAAATGCTGGTAACTCCATGCTTGGGCTGGGAGGGGAGGGAGGCAGGGATGGAGCTGAATGCCTGCTCATCCACAGCACGAATGATGCTGCCTGTGGGACGCCTTCCAAAGCCTCCTGGCACCCACTGAAAGCAGGGAACAGCACAAGCTCTTAGGAGCATACGATGCGGAGAGGCTGGGTGCAGCAGGGGCGGGGGTTGTTCCAGTGCTCATCTAACAGGCACCATGTGCCTAAGTCTACACTGCTCCGATTTGGGGTAGCAAAATCCCAGCCCCAGTCCTGGATGCTCTGTAGACCGCTGGAACCAGAAGTAGCCTGCACCATGTCAGGTACTGCAGTCACTTCAGTGTGGCGCTGGGAACCGGCTAATGCCTCTCAGGGGCACCAGGATGCTCCTATGTGCTGTAGAAACATTCAGGGGAAAGGGAAAGCAGATCTGGGGCCAGTTTTCCAAATTTGGAGTCAAAGTCCATCTTAGGGACTCTTCAGGGCATTGAGAGACAGCCCTGATATTTGGGGTGGTCCTGGACTATTCAGGACAGCTGGTTACTTTATCCAAGTCTCCGGTGGGAGTGCTGCCTCTAAATCTCCTCGATCCCCATTCTGGTCTCAGTTACACCAGCGGAAAATCTTGGGCACAGGCCACCTGGGGAGTTGTCTCCACCCTCCTCAGCTGGCATCTTTAAGGCCAGGCAGGCATGAAAGGAAACCCACCAAGCAAACAATTGCATCTAATCAGGTCCAGAAACAGCCCTAACCATTTGCAGGTGCCTACAAAAAAAAGGCAAGGGAGTTTTGTGAGCTGTGTCATTAAAGCATCAGAAACAGCTAGGGAAGACCACAGAGGGCTGAGGTCCTACATCCCAGCTCCGAGCGCCATGAATAAAGTGCCTATGGAGACCTGAGGCTCTCTGGGCCATGCAGATAAGGAGGGCAAAGTGGAGCAGTCCTGTGCCTGCGGTCACACAGCAAGTTGCAACCCAGGAGCCCGGATTGCTACAGCCAGTGTGAACATGCTCTGCAGGAGGAGCCAGGCTGCAGCTCTGAACAGCTAGGGATGAAACCCTGCCTCTAACAGTCTGCACAGGTGAGTTTTCCTGTACGAGACTGATCTTCCTCTGAACCCATCTGAGACCATAAAGCTAATTCCCACAAGCATCCCAGGCCTCACCCCCCCGGGGACCTCTCCACTGCAAGTACCAGGTGCCTCCTCCAATATCAACACGCATGCATGCCGCACAAATCCTACCCAAACAAACCACCACCCTGCACACATCAGCCTCCCCCTGGGGAGAGGACAGGCGAGTGTAAGCCATCTGGGATACGTCATGTAGTGCGATATTGGAAAGAGCTCAGATGACAGAGTCGGGAGACGGCTCAGAGAGCCAGAGCAGAACAGGGCAGAGGGCTGTGCCCCGCGGAGATGTCCGCACCACGTCCTCGGCAGGGATGTCCCCGAGCACGCAGGGGTACTCCATTCCAGGGGCATCTTTCAAGACCTCACACCCCAGCGTGCTCCTAAGAATGATTTCTCTGCCATGTCTCTGGGTCTGGCTCGTGGGAGGGGGAGGATGCGTGGCAGCATCCCTCCCACGACAGGCTGCAGGCATAAGGCAGACGTACCCTCTCTGCTCGAGGATCGTCCATGAGGCAATGGGCAGGGGTTGAGACCTGGTCTATAGTCACTTGTATCAGTCCTCACCGGTTAAGTTAACCCAGAGTCATGTTGCGTGCAGGCTCTCTCATCCCCGTTTATACCTGGCTTCTATCTGGTCTCCTCAGGAGAGTAGATTTGCAGGCAGAAGCCAAACCAAGTGAATGAGTTTTGAGTTTTAAGCCAACAAAAGACTCCCCACACAGGTAAGACCCCATTCAGCTGAATCCACTGCAACCCTGCTGTACGGGCAGGGCCTGTGAGTCTGTCTCTGGTCTCTCAAGTATGACGTTGGGCAGCAAATGACAGGGCCCAGAGCTTGGGGCATGAAGAGAACGGTCCCCGTCCCCCCCAGCCTGCTCTATAGGGCAAACTGGAGGTAGCCTCTACCTGGGGAGGGGCATGATACTGTAAGCCCGGTGTCCTTCCCCTGAGCAGAAACCCCTGCATGCAGAAAGGCCTGTCTGCACGTTCCTCATCTAACACAACCTCAACCTCCTCCTGTCCCGGAGCCCAACCTCATGTCTGGAGCCAAAGACCTTTGCAATCCAACCAGGGCTCCACAGACTCCATGGCTGGGCTCCATTCCCCACCTCCTTCCTTTACTGAATGGACCATTTATAGTTGCAGCTGCCAGGTCACTGTGGCGTGTGCCATCAGGAAGGACAGCCATGGGCCAGACATATCTGCAGTCGCAGCTCAGCAGAGAACAGATCCTGCAGGAGCCCAACAGACAGTCCGTTGCTTCCTTGGTGCTGCCAAACACAAGCACAAAGGGTGCAAACCCCTCCCTGTGCAATAGCTCGGTGGCTGACCCAGCCTCCTGGCCCATGAACCAATATAAGAGTCCAGCTGCAAACTGCACCTGGCTGGCTCAGCTCCTTGCATTAATGTCAGAACAGCCTGCTAGTATTTTTTAAACCTTTTCCTCAATAGTTGCAGAGGTGACACCTTGACTGAAACGGATGCTGATCTCCCAAGGTGGGACTTGTTAATATTCATCCCTGAAGCAGTGCCAAACAAAGCAGGGTTTGACGGAGAGACCCGTGACAGTTTTATGGTCCAATATCCAGTGAACCACCAGGGACAGCCATAAACGCCTGTATATCATGCGCTGGGAGAGCGGGGAATCCCAGCAGGATTTCCACGGATACAACTTGCCTCCAGCAAGGTTGCAGCATATTGAACCTTCGCCTCATGTTATTCTGATCACCACCTTTATTACTCTTCCCCACCCCCAGACCAGACCTGCTCCACTTCGTGTCTCCATCACGACAGTAACTGCACTTTCACATGGTGCTGTTCAGCCAGAGCTCCAACAATACTGAGCCAAGGCATGGCGAGAAGCACCAGTCCTCCTATTCAGATACAGGAAATTAAAGAGCACTGAGGTTAAGTGGCTTAATTAAGGTCCTGCAGGGAGTCAGTGGCAGAGCTGGGAAGAGATTTCACATCTTCCAGCTCCCAGGCCTCTGCTTTAACCCCAAAACTGCTCTGTCCCTGTGCATTCAGACCCCTCCCAGCCCCTGGAGGGTAACAGCTGGCTCTCAGCCCCACGTAGGCTGAAGCTGACCCAGGGGCTCACAGGTGAAAGAGAAGCATCTATTCACTGCTCCCTCTCTGAATCCACAGTCATTTCATGTGTGGCAGGAGGGAAGCAGATGTCCGAGAGATCTGGTCTCCTTTCCGGCTCTACACTGATGGCACAGCTGGGAAAGGGGGTGGGGAGGCAAAGCCCTTCATTTGGGAGATAAATCAGAGTCAAGCTTGCAAATGAAGCTGCTGCTATGGCGCTGGGCACCAGTGAACATGTCATGAAGAGCCCCTGCCCTGGCTGGAGACAGGGAGGCACTGATGGATGGCATCTAAGCAAGACAGCACAGAGAGGACCACTCGATTCCCTCTTTACCCAGAACAAGGAGGCACCAGCGATAGGAGCAGCAGGAGAGGACAGTGCCTGCTTCCCTTAAAGGGACACTCGGGTTGAAGAAGACGCCTGCCTTCCCCCAGCTCCACATCCCAAACACTTCATTATTTTTCACATTCCCTCCTATAAGCAGCACCCCTTCCCCACGTGGCTAACATCCCTCCTTGCTGTGCGCCCCCCGCCCAGGTAACACAGGGCATTTGGGACAAGAATCTCTAATTACGGACACATCAAGCCGAATGCCAGCTAACCTCGAGGATGCTAAACTCGCAGTAGCAGGTATTGACTTCAGCTCCTTGCCACCCTTAATTCCCACTGTCACTTTGCTTTCAGACTGTCTCAGCCTTCTCCTCTTTGCCCCCCAGTGGCTGTGGACAGCCAGGGAGGTGAGGACGCTGGGAGCCTCTTGTAAACCCATCTTTTGCTGGATGCTTCCCTGGGGCAAGATGCCATTAAACCTTCCCGCTGCAGAATAAGTCCCTAGCTAGGGATTTGCATTCCTGGCATGCTACTGACTCCATATACAGACAATTTCACCCCTCGATCGAGAGGCTGGGCTCTGGCCTGTCTCTCCCCCAGCCCTCAGAACCACGTCCGATGCCGTGCCACACGGACTGGCAGTGATTAGTGATGCTAATCAATGTCCCTGCAGCAGCAGCTAGCAGCTGGATAAACCTCGGAGGACGTATCTGCTCTGGGCTCCAGGGTGTGACTAATACAGCTGGAAAGAAACTGCAGGAAAATGAGCTTCAAGGTTTAGATGTGCCCTTGGGTGGGGGTGTAGCAGCCCCCTGGAAGACCCTGTGTTGTCATTTCACCCATTCTGCATCCCATTCACATCTAGGGACTGGCAGAGCTCAGAGCCATGTCAGCTATGCTTCAGCACTGAATAGGGGCTTGAACCTCAGCTGGTACAACAGAAGTCAAGGGAGTTACACTGATTTACACCAGCTGGGGCTCTGGCCCTGAGGGTACATGTGCCAAGCACAATGCAGTGCCTGGCAGAGATATGCAAGCCACCTTGGTGCTGGGAGCAGGAGGGCTGGATTAGCATAGCATGGCACCTGAGCTAATTACCTCCAGCAAAGTGCGGCATTAACATGACTGCTGCTTCCCAGTCCCTGCTCAGAGCAGGCCTGGGTGTCTCTGCACTGCGCTGGGCTGCGTCGTGAAGACACACCCAAAGCATTTAAGGACAAGAGATGATCTCAGACCAGGAGACAAGACCCAGCACACCCACCCCGTTTCGACTCCCCAGTTCTGCTGCAGGATTCTGGAGCTAAATCACCTGGGGGGCCCATTTCTGCACCAAATGCAGCTCAAGTCTCCTGGGATCAACTAACACAAAAGAGCTGCCACACGAGGTTGCAGCCATTTATGTTGGCAGCGCAGCTGCCTGTAGGGGCACTGGCCCCCAGCTAGAACCCTGCTCTGACTTAAAACTCACGTGGATCTGAAACGTCACCCGCTGAGCTCAGCTGCCCAAAGGGGTTTTGAACAGCACTGGGAGAAGCACAGGCTCCAAGGCTCCTGTTCCCCGTGGGAAGACTTTCTACGGCATGAGCCCACCTCAAAGTGACCCGCACCCCTAATTCTGCTGAAGCTTCCTAGTTCTCTCCCCATCTCAGCAGGTAAATCAGTAGGTACCTGACCCAAGGCCAGACTCTGCTCTCAGTTCTACCCGTGTGATTGCAGCCTGACTTGGGCTTGATCTCTTCTGGTCCAGCCTTGTGTCCTGTAGGAGATGTGGTGTCCTCTACAAACAGTTGGCGTATTGGCTTACATCTGCGGTATGCACTAGGATCCTCTGGGATGAAAGGCACTGAAGAAATGTAAGAGATCATTATACACATCATTAGCCCTAACAAACAATGCTGGGCTGAGGCCCTGTGCTATGCGTCGGAGCCATCCTCCTACATATACAAGGCGCTGAGCCCACTTGCAGCATTGGCAGCTTGGCGTCTCCTACTTGCATGAAAATGGGGCCACCTGTGGAAGGATGTGGAGGGGGAGCAACAGGAATGAGACTGGGCTGCCCTGGGGATGCAACTCATCTGGGTAAGTCAGCATGAGAGAGGTTATGGAGGGCAGTCAGCTCCTTTGGAGAAGCTCCATCAACTGCAGGAGTCTCCCAGGCCTGTGGATATCATTTTGTGGTCCAAATCCTATCCAGGCTGGATAGGATTTCTCTCTGTGCCAAGCAGGGGTCTCAGCCCCAACTTCCATTAATGGGCATAATAAATAGGGAGGCCAGTGCCTGAATAGGACCCGAAGACCAAGAACCTTTTGGGCTGGTCCCTCGGCCCCAGGAAGGTCAGCAAAGCAGCACAGGGAGGAGCAAAAGATTTTGAACCCAGGGGCTCTTGGTCCAGCACCTCCAACAGAAAATGAACCCGCTTGAGCAGTAAAAAAAGGGAATTAAAAACCTTAAGGGAAGACATCGCGCCAGCTGGTGAAGGGGGAAGGGAGCGGAAGCAGAAGGCGAATACAATACTTGGGAATTCAGAAGAAAACTGGGCCAGGCTGGCCCTTTAAATAGCAGCTTTGGTCATTTCGGACAAAGCCTGCCCAGTGCCTCTGATTTACTGGATCTCGGGAGCCAGGGCCAATCCCTTCACTTCCCATCAGCTCAGCTCCCAGCAAGAGCTGAAGTGAAGCACTGGCTGCAGCCATCCACGCAGAGCAGGGCCGGGGCTCTGCTTGCAGGGGCTTGGGCTCCCAAGTGAAGGCTGCTCCTGGACCCCGGTAGGTATGCACAGACCCTGCATGCATTGCAGCCCATGAGCGCAGCACTGTGTCACAGGCTCCCATCGGGCCACCAGGCTGTTCCAGGCCTGCACGGCTTCCTGAAGACGCGGCTGCTTGTTCGCATTGCCACCCAAAGGGTGCTGTGCGTGACCCTCTCTTCCTTCCCCAGCCTTTGCTCGGCACGCACCAGGCAGCTGCGCTCTCAGCCACTCTGCTGCTCCTGCTCTTCAGGCAGCACCGGGTCTAGGAAAAGCCCTGCACTCTCTCCCACCCAGCGCACGTGCACCCACCCCAGGCTAGCTCAGCACCCACCGCCCTCCGTCCTTGAACACACAGTCAGAGGTCCACAGGGAACCGTGGCAGGATGGCAACCAACACTAGGCTTGCGGGGCCAGAGTGTCCACTACTCCTGTAAAGACAAGGGAACACCCTGCCTTGCCTAGGCGAGCTCCCGTGCTGCTGCACAGCCCCGACTGGAGATGCAGTCTGGCGACGGGGGGCGGGGGTCTGAGCCAGAGAAAAGGGCTCTGCAAACAGGACAAAGCACAGCTCTAGTCCCTGAGCAGGGTGGGCTGTGCACCCAGCCATGGCTGCAGGATCACAGCAATGAGGGGCCAAAAGCAATGATTGCCTTGTAGGAAAAACGCCCCTTCTACTCCCTTTGCAGTACTTGTCCTGGCTTGCGGCACAGCAGCCCTTCCCTGCCACTTCCCCAGGGGTCCGTCCCTGGTCCCCCTCGCCAGCAGGGCACAGGCGCTCCTGAGACAGCGGAGGCCACGGCAAGTGCTGAAACCCAGCAGCAGGATGAGACCCAGCAGGAGGCTGCTTGGGATGGAGAGACTGCCCCCGCCTGCATGCAGAAATTCCTGCTGCTTCCAGGAAAGGCCACGGGGCCTCGTTAAACACTGCCCTGCTGAAGGACGGGGGTGGACAGGTCACTCATGCTGGTTCCTTCCCATCACTAATTCTGTTCTAATAAAAAACCGCCTGCCTCCAGGGACTCACCCTGCTCCTCTTCACGGCTCCAGGGAGCTCTTAGCAGAAAAGCACTCAGCCTTAATGCAGCACCTTCTTGGGGGAGCACTGGGCCTGGATCCTCCATTAGCTTGTACAAGGGGACATTTGCACTGGTTGTGATGGGAGCAAGATGACAGCACAAGGCTGTAGGGAGGCCAGACTTCTGTACCACCCCTGGGAGAGAAGGGCACAGAAAGGCGATGGGATTTCCGCAGGGCCACATAGTCAGTCAGGGACGGAGGCAGGAATAGGTCCTGGTGCATCCAACTCCCCATCACTCGCTCTGGGCAGCTGGCAGGGATTCCTGCATGCCCAAGTGAACCCAACCACACACCCACCCTGCCACGTTTGTATTACCTGTGTCACAGAGTAGGTAGGAAGGCAACACTTTAGAAGTATCTGAAGCCCCAGGTGCGGGTGGAGGATACTTGCCCGTAACAGGGCCACATGTGGTTCTTGGATGATTCAAACGGATTTGAACCTGATCTGGCTAATTTGACCTGGACATGAAAAAATGTCCTAAAAATTGAAAAAAAAAGAAGGCAGCACATCCCTCTGCACCTGCAGCAACCCCCAAGAAATCTGCCAAGCCTTGCACCCTTGGGACAATAGGGTGGGCAGCCTGCCATGGAGCAAGCAATGAAGGGCTCCTTCAGGAGTGGCGGCAGCAGGCAGACGCCGTGCTGCAGCAGGGATGCACCTGCCAGAGGACAGAGGAGCAGGATGCTTCCACCCAGGGCTGTCTCTGCTGCAGAAGCCAGTTGCATCTCCCCTGGACTGAAGATTTTGTGGGCAAATGTGCCTGGCTGCAGACAGCACTAGGAAGGGGTGGAGGTATGAAGGTGAGCAAGCATGTGGCTTGGTGAACGTGGGGATGGGCCCACATGGGGAGGGTCTACTGCTGCTCTACTGCAACGGCCCAGCAGCACTGTGACAAAGCTGAGAATGGCACCTGCCTCTCAGGTCCCAGGCCCAAGTTTTAACTGTAAGCCCATTATTCTTCTTCTGGTAGCTTTGCAATGTCCTTGAGACATCCACTCTAAGGATATGGCCACACTGCAGTCAGGGCAGCAACAGCAGCTCAGAGAGGCACCTGAGCCAGCCTTGAGCTAACTCCCGTGGGCACCGGCAGGAGCGCAGCTGCCCCAGCAGCCAGGTAAATGCCCCGGCGGTCTGCCATGCTGAGCTCCGTGCTGCCGCAGCTCCAGTGCAAGTAAACCCCGACTAGTCGGCTTAGAACAAGCTGAGCCGCAGCCTCCTAAACACACCTCACTTCATTCCCATACCCTCGGCTTCCCAGCAACCACTCTTCCAGGCTGAACCTTCCCCCGGTCTGGTCTCAGCCTGAGGGCGAGATGCCCTGGAGAGCCCTGGCCTCATCTGTTCAGCCATGCTCGGGCACGCCAAGGGTGGGCATAACACTGTTCTGCTCTAACACTTTTCTTTGGTGCTAACAGCCCTTTGCACATGCACCAGATGAACCATGGGCGTCTGGTGGAGGCCTGAGACCTTCCTCAACATCTGCACTGACAATGGGGATGATGACTACTGCTGCCTTCCAGAGGGCGTTGTGAGCGCCCGGGCAGCCTGTGCTCAACAAGGCCTTTGAGATCTTGGTGCAGCAAGTCCTCAGCAGGGAAAGCATCCTGCCACCAACACCATACAATCAGCTGCACTGCCGCAACTCAACTCAACTCAACTCAGGGGGCTGGACAGCAGGAAGGGCAGTGGGTGCTGAACGGGACCCCTGGATTGCTATCTTCTTCCAGGGGAACTCATGCACACAGACCTTGTTAACACTAAATGCATGCCCCATTTGCTGCACACAAGGCTCCCTTTGACCTCTGCCCAGTGCTTCAGCCGGGCTTTGCCAGGTTTCGGTCTCAAAACAATGACATCTCAGGGTGTCCGTGGCCAGACAGTCCTCTGGTGTGACCGGCAAACCTCCAGCCGTTTCCAACAAGTTGAGGCAATTTGCAAGCCCCAACATCACCACTGGCACAGACCTCACCCCCGGGCTCAGCAGCCATGACTCTAGGTACGGCCCCAACACGACACAGCCTCCGAAGCAGCTGCCCGGACTCCTGTCCACCCTCAGAGCCTTCCCAGTGCAGACTCCTGTGTGCCAACAGGTTCAAAACTGCCTGGCCCCGACTGACACGGCAGGCCTCACTCTCCCCTGCCTTGCCCCTTACCCCCATACTCAGCAGGGACAAAGGGCTCCTGGTCTGATGCAAGACACGTCCTACAGCCACTCAAGAGTGATGTGAACAGCACCCGTGCGGGCAGCCAGCTGTGATCAGGTGTCCCATGAGCTGCAGACGGCCCCTTCTCCCAGGGACATGGGGGAAGCGAGTGAACAGGCTGGCAGGGGTGCAGGTGAGCTGTATAGATACTGCACCTGCCTCCGAAGGACCGGCAAGGCTCTTCCTTCCCCTTCTGCAAACAAGGGGCAGGTTCTCGCTGGCAAAGCCCCTTGGTGGCCATTGCTGAGGCAGGCATCAGGAGGAGCAGAGAGCACTTCTCACGATGCCTCTCAGAGTATCTTCCTTGAGCTGTGCAGCTCAGCTTCCCCAGCTGCGAAGTGGAGACCTCAATGGCTGCCAAGACCCTAGGAGCTACTCTTTGACCAGATGCAGACACGGGAGGGTCAGCACTAGGAAATGTGAGAGCCCACATACCGCTGTGTGAAGTCCCAAACTTCAGTGTGACCCCCACCTCACCCCCTCTCTTGTCCCGAGCCCCTTGGGCCTGAAGGGGGAGATCGGGAACGGGGGAGCAAGAGCTGGGCATGGGCAGGTTCCTCTAGCAGAAACCAACAGGGAGGTAGCTCAGCATGCCCAATGCGCCCATTTGCTACCAACAAAAGCCAACCTACAGCCTGTATCTAATGAGTGCCCAGTCCCCACACAACGGGACCCCCCGCCATCCCAACTGCGGGCTTGGGGTGCCACTCGGTTAGATCAATTATGACCATTCCTCCCAGCCCAGGGCCACCCCCGGCATCCCTCTATTTGGATGCCTAAGCAGAGATTGAGGGACTGGCCTATGCCCCTCTCCCACAAATGGCTTGGCTTTGGGGCTCTGTGAGGAACATGCAGCAGGTCACTGCCTCTACCATGAACCCCCTCCACCAAGGTGGAGCAGAGCTGCTCCTGTTAATCATTGATTACGCTTGCTAACGCGTGCGCCAGGCAAGGGAAAGAGCAGACAGCGCGGGCAGTGAATTCTCATCCAGCGCCATCTTCCCGGAAATACGAAACATGGTTGGATCCGGGCAGGGGTGGGGTGGGAAAGGCCTCCTTCCCCCTCACGTGCATCACACACTTGTCATGTGTCAGGCAGGGAGCTGCAACGCTTCATGCAGCTTGATCCTAGCGGGCATCCCAGCCACAGGCATGTTCATCCTACCCACCCCTGCAGCCAAGGTTTTCACCCAGTGACTGCAATGGACTCAGCTAAATCGATCCTAGTGTTTCTGCATCACAAAGCAAGAAGGGCCCAGGCTGGTTAAGCGACCTGCTCAGTATCATGTACCAAGCCCTCGGTCTCCTTACCCCAGCCCTGCGTGCTGCTGGCACAGCACAGCACAGCACTGCTCCCATCCCAAACAGGCAACATCTAGCTGCATAGCATTTTCGTGCCGGGAAAATGTGTCGAGGTCCAGACAACGGCAGAACAGCCAGACAAAACCCAGAGCAAACACCAGGTAAGTGCGCTGTGGCAGAAAGCCACCTTGGTTTCTCCCCAAAAAAATCTCTGCCCTGTGACACTGTGATTTAAATCTCTGTGCTGTGACCATTCAGTTAGGATGGGCCCAGCACACAGGGGACCACACCCTCAGCCTGGCTCTTTAGGGAACTGGAGCTGGCTGCATTCCTGAGGGAGGGGGAAACCTGCTCCCTCTGCTTACAAGACTTGCATCACTTACCTGGGTGAGGGGCATCTACCTGGGGAGCTGGGATCTGCCCGGTAACAAGTGATGCATTTGAGATTGGTTGGCTGACAGCCAACTGGGGCTGACCTCCGCTGGCCCAGGTGAATGAGGTCGCAGGGGCTATATAAGTTAGGACGGGGAAGGAGGGTCTCTCCTCTCCGGCCATGAGGTGACACAGCAGCCAGGCAGGGGACAGAGAAGCCTTAACATCTGAAACTGGCTCTCTGCCCCCAAACTCACGAGCTAGGAACCGCCTGCCTCCAAAGGGAAACTTCACCTGCCTTTGGAAGATGCTTGTGAGTAAGCTACTCAATCTGATTAGATATTTAGCTGAAGGTATCACA
>NW_017729011.1:16264235-16277479 GCF_001723915.1 Gavialis gangeticus | reverse complement strand
CCCGAGGATACAGGGCCGAGACCGTCTACTCTCGGGGTGGTGGCGGCACGTTACCCCCAGACTAGCGAGTGTGCTCCGGGAGAGGGGTCGGCCGGACATAAGGCGCCCCTAGGGAGGCATTCGGAGCCTGGAAGGTGGTCGGGCGCAGGGAGGTGGGTGGCTCAACGCAGGAGCACCCCCTACTGGCCCGCCTCACGTGGTGGAAACAGCAGAGGGATACGAATACCCAGCTGTGTTCCTGAGGTGGGATCTCTGCACCCGCCACATGCGCTACCTGCCAGCAGCCACGAAGAGATGGGTGGGCTCGGATGTGAGCAGACCAGACTATACAGCCATGGGCAGGCAACAGTGTCCATCTGGCTCTCTCCGCTAGCCGACGCAGCACCCTGCGTCAGGCCGGTGGCAAGAGCAGCCAGCTGCTAAGGCTCCCTGCAGGAGCTACCCAGGCTCTGCTCTCACCTTCCGCCAGCCACAAAGGAAGACAGCTGCCTCTCTCAGCCCCGAGCTGGGGAAGACACTGTTGTGTGGTGAAGTCACTAGGGGCACAAGCATTTCAGTAACAGGAGCATCCCAATGGATATCAGAGAGTTGCATCTGCCAAGGGCTCAGCAGATGGAAACGAATGCAGAATCTGGTCCTCTGCATATCGTGCAATGCCTGCTGCACCCCAGCACACTGCCATCCTCAGGAGCACAAGAAACCCAGCATCGTCCAAAATGAGATGATACAGTCGAATACTATGGGCACTTAGCAGCTTGGGACCTCACATAGCTAGTGCCCATTCATATTACAGCAGCACCACGGGCCCAGT
Organism: Gavialis gangeticus; assembly: GCF_001723915.1. NCBI lineage: Eukaryota > Metazoa > Chordata > Crocodylia > Gavialidae > Gavialis > Gavialis gangeticus. Next base: position 16,276,668 of record NW_017729011.1, on the reverse strand, counting down.
CAGGATTGGGGTCCACAGAGGTATTCACTCTCATCTTATGGGAACCAGCAAACAGTCCCGCTTTGTACCAGCCTCTCCGCTCTCATATGGACCCTCCCCTCCCCATCAGGTTTAATGCTGTCTACGAAATCCGAGCTATTTTCTCACTTCAAACATCACCATCTGCCAGCAACAACCCCTTTCCAGACAGCTCTGGCTTTGGAAATGATCACAGCCCCTTCTGAAGTGCCGATGCCGTGTGCTAAAAGCATTCACCTCAATTTTCATAAATTAGCTCGAAACAGAAGGGGAGCGAGAGAGAAAAAACACCTTTTTCCTTTGCCAACTCTGGCGTCCCAGGGGAGTCGCCAAGCGATGCATTTCAAGCGGGTCCTTGCAGGACCCTCCGATTACTGCCCTTCACTCCTGAGAAGGGACACTGCCAGATCAGCCCTCAGCAAGGCCGATGTCTCCGGAGGAGCCAACCGCGCCGCTCTCCCCGACCGGACAGAGAATTACCTATGGGACTCCTTCAACCGGGGGAAAAGGCTTGTCTGGCCCTACTACAATTCATACGATGCACCACACTGATCCCAAGGGAAATGTCACAGGGAATGAGAACACAAAGTAGCTGGAAATGTCTCGATTGAGAAGGTTGAAACCCAGAAGGAATAACGGACGGAGAAAACCCATCAGACTGGACTCACAGACTAGGCTCTCCCCCCACCTCTGCCCTACTGAGCAATCATAAGCAAGTCAGGATATCACACAGTGCCTCAGTTTCCCCCCAGTCCTGGGTGCACACTGGAAGGTCTTTGGAAGATGGACTATCTCTTACTATGTGTTCACCCAGCACAACCGGGCTGTGATCTCAGCTGGGGTCTCTAGTTACTGCTGGGATAGTAACACTCATTTCAAGCCCACAACAGTTTCTGTTTGGTCTAAGGACTTCCTCTCATCGAAATTCAAGTTTAAAAATATAGGCAGCTTTGCTGGTTAAACATTAAAAGCGCACCACATGCCTAACCCCCCAGGCTCAGTCCAGCTGCCACGGTTCAAACGGGGAAGCACTGCTGGCCCGTCACCTATTGCTGCTCATCATGGGGCCATGCCGGGAAAGGAAAGGAATTGCGGACACATTGGCGGGACTTGTCCAAACATCCTCTCCTCACTTAGCCAGAAGCCAGATTTCTCTGAAACCCCCAAGAGCAGCAAAACTATTCGGCTGTGTGCCTGGTTCTGCGACAGTCACGCTGTGCTCAGCTCTGCCATACAAGGAGCTGTCATAAGTCTTCCCTGTCCACAGGGAAGATCCATGTCCAAATCGGATTTGCAGGAAAACTGGTCACGCTTGAACTCGACTCCCACTCCGTGGGGTTTCAGCAGTTGGCCTTGAACTGCTTAGAAACCATGGCTCAGGAACAGATGCTAGACTAGGCTGGCAGCAGGGCTGTAGGACTCGGCACCAGTAAGTCCACACTGGTCCTTTAAAACCACGTGCAAACCTCAACTTAAGTGACACTTGAACTCTCTAAACACTGAACAAATCCGATCAACACTGTTCCAGCAATACCGAGGCACCCCTTGCAGAGCTCTTTGCCCTGGGGACAGCTATACCGTGCACTGTACACCACTGTAGTATGGCGTAGAGCAGCGGTTGTCATCCTTTTTAGACCCAAGGTCCCTCTCAGAAATGCCAGCTCTCAGTTTTCACTCGCTTTTTGACTATGGTAAAATACTGAAGCAATTCTTCCGTTGCAAAAACATTCAGAAAAGGCCACAACAGGTCAGAGTGCTTTTGACACTATGGATCCCTCTTCGAAATCTCTGGTTTCTCTTGTGAATCATGTTTGCACGCTTAATGGTGCTAACACTGCGTGGCTCCCCACAGCACTCTTGATAGGCTCTCAAGGCACCCCAGGGTGCTGTGGCTCCCCTGCTGAGAAACACCGGAGCAGAGGAGCACAAGCGAGTACTAAAGGAGCTCCAGAGCTCAGTGACGGCTGCTACCATGCTTCTCCAGCACCGTCATAGTGAGACGGCCTCTGGGCCTTGACCAGGCTCTTTCCATGCCGTCTCAGAAGATGCAGTGCCCATGCCCAACGTGCTTTCCAAAACAGGTCCGTGCTATTTCTATATCATCAGTGCAGCAGATGAGTCACAGAGAGGTAAAGTGATTGAGCCCAGATCGCCCAGCAAGCCACCAGCAGGACTGGGGACACAACTCACGTCATCAACTCACGGTCCAGTCCCCCTGCTCCACGCCGAGATGCTTTGAACCCTGGAGTTTTCCTGTACTCCGTTTGCCAGCTCGGTTACTACCGCATCGCTCAGACCTGAGGCAGCAGCAGGTTAACAATAATAAACCACAGGTACATAAGGGCTCTCAAGGCTGCTAACTCTACAGCTGAGCCAGTGGGGAAATGTTTCGACCCTCTCCCTCGTGTTCGTAATGTCTGCTTGTTAGCACAGAAGACCGGGAGTCAGCAATCCAGCCTGGCCTAAAATTGGCCAGGTCACTTCACTTCTCCGTGCCTCAGTTTCCACAAAAGGTGCAGCAAATCCTACATCTCAGCAAATACCGACTAGCGGAATAGCAAGCCAGGACTGTGGAAAAACAAAGCTTTATTGTTAGCAGCACCACAGTGCTCTAATTATACACTATCCTGCATATGTGCTGACCCCATATTGTCCAGTTCAAAATTTAGGACAAACAGCCTTTTCCCTGAACACACCGGTACGTCAATAGCTACTGATAAATACCTAGAACCATGACTGCCCAAGGAAAGGATTCGAGGGGTTATATGTGTTGAAAATACCAAAATAAAAAATGCACCAAACAAAATTCTGCCTTGCTGTTTTTTGCAGACACCAGAACTGCAAGTACAAATGGCAGAACTGTAGCAGGCTCAAGTCTAGGTCGACCCCGCATAGCAGTAGAAAGTGATTTTAAGGATTCTTCTGGAGGGGAAAAATACAGTAGATTTATAATCAGAGCAATACAGTACCTGTTACTTCTAGAATATTATGCAAGAGGCAGAGGGAATTGTGCAGGCATCCAGCAATCTTCTCTTTAACTGTCGCCATTAGTGGCTTGTCTAGCTACTGTACCAAATAAACAGGCCCATAAGCAAATCTGATCCCATCTCCCTCAGGGCTGGTACCAACAAGTACACTAATATGCAATTAGAATCCTCTGCAGACACTATTAAATATTTAAGGGCTGAAGCTGGCTTTCAGAAGTCAGCTCAAAAAGAGAGAGAGAGAGAGAGATTCATAGTTTGTAACAAATAAGGGAAGAAAAAGATGATACTGAAATACTTCCAGCAACATCCAGTTGCTGCTTTTGTTTCATTCTAAGTTGCAGTTAACCTTGGTTTTCCCCCTGAGCTGACAGCTATTTCCAGGGCACAAGGATGATTCCTTCGACAGCCTGGAAGTCCGAGGCAGACAGGATCCCCTATGTCTTCCAGGGATCAGCGCAAGGGTAGTCCATCGCTTGTGAAGAGACCAGCAGTCCTGGGGAAAAACGTGCTCTTCCACAATGGCTTGTACTAAAAATTGGGCTTACTGCTTGGTTAATTTTCCTGCTTCACACAGAGTACTCACTGCCACCTGGTTCACAAACATGATGCTGCCTCCCTACCTAGCCCCTACTCCAAAGGCAGGGGAAATAGGATGTCCTTTGGCAGTGGCCATCTCCTTATTTGCAGCATGCATGGGGAGAAATTGGGAAGTTCCCAATCTGGCCAAATGAAGACCCCAGGGGAGTTTGATCCTGCATGCACACAAGTGTAGGAAAGACCATGGGCTGTCGGACAGGGACACCAAAGAAGTGAGTTTGTACCCTCGTCTTAGGGAAGTCTCTTAGACACGTGGAAAAATGGAGATTCCACCTCCTGATGGTGTAAGCAGAGAGAAAATCTACTACTGCGAGGTGCTTAAATGCACAAGTGATGGGAGTCACAGGAGCACCTAGACAGCTGTCAATCTGGAGGGGCACGAGGACCTGCTGGGGCATTAGGAAGACCTCTGCTCCTTTCCCGTAAGGTAGGGGAGGATCAAAACTGCAGGGGGTCCCTGTGTGGAAAAAGTCAAACAGAAAGTGGCCACCGGTCTGAAACGTGCCAGCACAACTCTGGATTTGGGGGCTGGGCCCCGGTGCCCCACAGCAGTCCCTGCTGCTGTCCTCATATTTAAGACTTGATCCTGTATCGCTTCCCCCTCCCCATCGCACCCCAATGTTCCCACAATGTCAGGCAGCAACTTGCTATGTCTGCTGCGTGGGCCCAGGACAAGGCTGCCCGGTGTCGCGGGAATGCAGCTAGGCAGCCTCGGGGTCAGGAGGCAGCGTCGACCTCAACACCAGCGCTGGCCCCCAGAGCAGAGACCGTTCCCCTGCCGCTGTGTCCCGTGGAGGAGGCTACACCCAGCAGAAATGAAGTGGGGTAGGCTACTTCCAGGGCCTTAGGTCTGTGGGGTAGCTGGCACAGAGCCCTGGATTTTTCTCCCCCAAAGTGGGCCGCTTTAGCTGATGCCCAGCATGCAAGACCATGGCTAGCCCTCAGGAGGTATCGGTTGGGGATGCCACCAAGTGGGTAGTGACTCGTCCACACAACCACATTCCCAGCAGTAGTCCACTGCAGGGTCCGGGTGCTTCGTTGGGGATCCCCACCGCCTGCTCGAGGTACGCCCAGCCTGAGCAAAAGGCTGCATGGTTGATATTACTGCTCTTGAATCTTTCAGTTCCCCCCGTTCCCTTTTTATATCTTCCAATCCCTCCTCCAAGGGGCTGCAACACGGAGAATCCCGCCGCTCTGCTCCCCAGCCCAAAGAGTTTCATTCACATATCACACCAGCATCAATCCAGAAACTGCTCAGCAAGAAAGCACAGCACCATGCAGCGGCCCGGCCCTGGCACCTACTCTCTGCCCAGCGGCTGCACTGTTGGCCTTGCTTAGTGCTACTCTGAATGTGGGCCAGCTGTTCTCAGCCAGGGTGTTGTGGTACCCTGGGGTGTCTTGAGATCCTTTCCAGGGTGCTGCAGGGTGCCACACAATGCTAGCACCGTTAGGAGTACACACGATTCACACACCAAACCCAGCCATTTCAAATAGAAATCTGCAGTGTCAAAAGCCTTCAGATCTGTTGTGACCTTTCTGAGCTCCGTGTCACAGAAGAACTGCTTTATTACTTTTCTGTAGTCAAAAATGAGTAAAAACTAAGAGCTGGCATTTTCCAAGAGGGGCCTTGAGTCTATTGCAGGAGGCCCTCAAGGCTAAAAAGGTTGGGGACCACTGATGTAGGCAGATGTTCTCCTTCAAGCTCAGCCCCTCTTTCAAACTCTCCTAAATAGTAACTGACAGATAAGCACATCAACCGCTGAGCTAGGATACAAGGCAGCAGAGCAGAGCGTCCCTTACTGCGGAGGCGCAGCCTGCGCATGGCTCCAGGCTCCAGCAGGAATTTCTGCTTGATAAAATAAAGCACAAGTGCAGACCTCCAAAAGACAGTCTGGAGAGAAGCAACAAAATGAAGTGCAATTGATCCTGTTCATTCCCACCCTGATGGGATAACATTATATCTCTGTTATATCTGCCTCTGAGAGGATACCAGCATGCTCTACGCTAGACAGCCAGAGACCTTCTTGCCCATCACCAAATGCAGCTGCCTCTGGAGTGGAGCATGGTGTCTGTTCAACACTGCACAGTGTCGCCACTGGAGTCACAGACGGGACAAGCGGTTACCAGAAATTCACCCCTCCGGACACACATGCAGTGAAAGGGCCTAGATGCCATAGGCATCCAGGTTTACTGAAGATGATTAATATAGAGATTAGCCCAGTGAGATCACCCCGCCAGCCAACAGCTTAGAGAATGGTTTGGAAAGAAATGCACAGGGTAAATGTACCTGCATTCAGCATCTGAAAGACAACTTGTTTTGCCTTTGGTCACCATGGGACTGAGCTGCAGGAGTGCTAAGCCCCTATTGCGCCAACTCCCCAGCATTTCTAAAGGTCAGACTTGGGGTCTCTATTTCCAGGCATGTAAAGATGGACATAATCCTATAGAAACAATGCAACGTACTGCCTAATGCAAGGACAACTTGCAACACAGGGGCACTTGACTGCCTTCCAACAGGAACATGAGCCTGTGCTTGGGGTGCAGTTTTGGGGAGCCGTTTGCCCATAAGGCCTGGTGGTTGTGTCTTGTTTTCCTGGTGTATGCAGGCGATCAGCTACGGGGCCTCACATCTACCTACTCCCAGAGAGGAGCCCTATTCTTCCAGGGGTGTTTACATCTGCTGGACACCATCATGAACATGGGGGCAGGGGCAGTCCCGTCTAACCAGGTCCTGCAGCTGCAGAGCCGTACTGGCAGCAGCCAGTCTTACAAAGCAAAGAAGCACAAAGCCCTGAAGAGACGCATCAGAGATCTGCTGCCGAGAGAGACGCCTACCAGACTCGTGCTATTTGCCAGAGAAACACTCAGGGTGGCTGCACAGAGAGCAGCGGGGTTTGGGAAGGGTCTGCATCCCTTTGCCTCGCTCAGGGTCGCCGACACTGGCGAGTTGACAAAAATCATGCCCCCTCTCTGGGCCTTGGTTTTCTGACCTGTAAAATGGGTGCACTGCTATTAACCTGGTTAGCCGCTGCGCTTGGGGCTCTGCAGACAACGAGCATAAGAGGTGCGAAGCACCGCGCTCAATTTTTGCTGTGTTTGGTTTGGGTGTTTTTAAAAGGAAACCACTTGGCTAATACGCTATCACAGGGGCTGAACAAGCCAGGGTTTTCAAATAAGCCTCCCAACAGGAAACCCTTCCCACAAGCCCTGTTGCAACACAATTTCTACTTTCCCTCTCCTGCTTCCACGTGCCTTTCCAGGCCCCTGTCCACCCCCTCATGTCTCCATCTCCTGGAATCAGTGTTGCCAGCCAGCGCGGCGAGGGAGGAGCTGAGCTGAATGGCACTGCTGGGAGAGCGCTTCCCTTAGCCTTTCTTCTCCCCAAATCTGTGGCAGGCTTGGCGGCTGCGGCTCTAGGCACGAATCTTGCACTCACTCCTGCCAGGGCCCCGCGTGTGGCCGCACTCTGAGGGCTGACTTAGGTCGCTTCCAAAAGGTCTTGCCGTTCATTCGGCTCAGGTGGCTCCACGCGGATGTCTGCAACCGAGACAGCCTGGTGTCCTGGGCAAGGTCATTCAGAGAGGAAATGGCAGAAGAGGGAAAGGAGCCCGGGGCTCCATCCACTACCCCACTTTGCCTTCCAGTGTGCACAGCTACATGGACGACCGTGCCACTAAAGGAACAGCCGCCAGCATGAGATCTGCCTGTTACAAAGCCCCCAACCCACGCTCTTGTTCAGAAAATTCGAAGGAAGTTACTAGTTAACAACCGCCACGCTGGCGGAGCTTGCTCTGCCATCCTACAGAATTCAACCCACCTCTAGATTTCACGGCAAATCGAAATCAATACCTTTATCGTTTGCTCTTAAACTAATGCCCATTAATTCAATGCATTACTGTTGAGCACCAGAGCCAATTTTGTGGCTGTGTTGTAAAGGAGGAAAAAAAACCCAGGATGCTGAAGTGAGTTTAAAATTTACCAAATTAATCAGCGCGTGGGACTCGGTGGGAAGGAAACCAGCACTGCATTCTTTGGAGGACCGGTTGGCGATGGAGGACTCCTTCGTGCTGGCAGAGGTCCCTCGCCAACAAAGAGCTGCCCCCACCCTTCACTCCTCTGTGGGTCTTCCACAGAAATTCACTGCAGACCCCCAAGCTACACCTGTAAAACACACGGATCTGGGCCCCAACTGTGCAGTCGGATCCACGCAGGCTGGTTCCTTACAGCCCTAAGGATCCTAGTGCAGCCTGCTCAGCCCTCGGGGCTTTTTTCTGAAGAGCACAGGTGCTGGTGTGAAGTGACTCCATAAGAAGATCAGCTTTCACTTCAAAATATACGTTCTTGGCATTTGTGCACAAGATTCAATACCCGAACCCCACAAAAACCAGAAAATGCCAAAAACCACCACCAAACAGTGTTTTAAAAAAACCCAACAAACTCTCAGACTGTTTAAAGCAACCTCACGAGTGTTATGAGTAAGCAATACTGTTACCACTGGTTTGGGAGTGAGATTTGAAAGTACTTGGTCCTCTGCCTTTTTGGCAGAAACCAGTGTCACACACGATTCATTCCTGAAAGATAAATATTCTGCCCCTCTCACCGTACAACATGCATGTGCTCTTGGCACTGTCCGTGGTTTTGGTTATATGCATTTCTCTCCAGTGACAGGACCAAGACAGGACCTAAAGCACCCTGGCCCCATTTCTGCCAACCACACTAAGGTTGGTGAGGTTTAAGCACCTGCTTGAATTACAGCCCGTGCCTGGTTCAGTGTTGAATCAGGGTCTTGACAAGGAGAAAGAGCAGGAAGGATTTCCTGGGAGACTCAGGCAGTTCTCGCCTCTCAGGACAAAGTGCACAGCAGCGATCACTGTCTTTCTATGCTAGCTTAACTGGGCTTTAGGGCTTAATAAATTAATGATTATGAGGCACTTTAAGAGGCTGTGGATGAAAGGCACTTTGAAAGTGCAAAGAATTACATAATTCATTATTAATTATTATCAACGTTCAGTGTTGGCTTTTGCTGTATTCCCCTAAGAGGCAGCAGCTTGGACTTCTAGAAAAGTTAGCGCTCTCAGCGCTTCATCTGGGCTCCAGTCAGGTTGGCTCACCCTGCCACTTTGCAGGCAAAAGGAAACAATTTTTAAAAGTTTCTTCTCACATACTTGGAGATGCAGTTCAGCACCCAGTGGCCACCCCCGGTCAGACTGAGGTATCCAGGCACCATTTAAAACTGCAATAAGTGTCTGCCTGCATCCTTAGGTATCTAAACACCATCAAAAAATCTGGCCTTGAGAGCTGCAAGTCAGTAGCAGAGCTGCAAAACAAACCCAAGAGCTCTGGTCTCCATTCCTCTGCCTTTGGGTTATACAGCACAGCTCCACGTATCTTCCTATCAATACAGGCCAATGCGATGTCCCCCGATTACAGAAATGCACAGTGTAACATTCCTGGGATAGTCTGGACTTGCACCAACACATGGAGCTGTGGTCAGTCGTACGTACTGACAACTTTGTTCACAAGAGCGATAGGACTGGGGCTTTGTGCACTGAAACCCAGCAACCTCTCCAATGACAACACAAAGCTACCCCACAAATTCGAGCTGATGTAACAGAAGGAAATTTCCCATTGGGATCTGTTGCTAAATGGCTCTGCTCCAGACACAGGGCTCGCAGCATTATAGGAAACTACGGGACAGGATGATAGCCTCGCAGGAGAGCGGCCTGCACCCCCAGGGGAGCCTCCTCTAGATGCGCTTCTCAGTTTGCAATGTAAATGGCCCCTGGGACGGCAGCACGCTGTGCTGCGGAGCAGACCCCATTTTGGTAGGCCTGGATCGCATGTTGAATTTCAGGATGGATGCCAAGGGATGGCACTCCACAGTTGTTCATTCAAGGCCTGGCAGCGTCTCTCTTGGCTCACAAAGGTGCTCAGATACTATGGCAACAGGTGGCATTGATAAAAACCTACCCTGGACAGAGACTTGGACCAGGTAATGGATGTGGGCATGAGATGAGAGCTGGGATTTTCATCCCCCCAGAGGAGCTGTGTGTTGGTTCACTGATGCAACTGCCCTCTACTAATTCTGTCTGGTGAGAGAAGTGGGTCTAACAGACTAGACAAATACCCACAGATCAGAGTTCAATTCCTGTACTCCCATCTGCAAATGAGGTTCATACTTCTCTACTTCACAGGCTCTAAGGATAGACTCTAAGCTATGAGAGCCATGCAGGCACCGAGGCTGACGGCAGAAACCTCACTCGCCTGGACCGCTGTGGCAGACACAGGACCACTTTGGAAAATATGAGTAGCAGCAGAGAGGAGGCCTAGAGGAGCAAAGCTTAATAGTCCAGTTGTAGTTCTGCAGATATCGCTCTGCTGTAGACATGGAGGCTGCACAGGTGTAAATACATGCAAACCTGGCCTCTGGGACTGAACTTGTGCCTGGCCTGTTGAGCCTGTATCTTTTACATGCCCACACAGATAAAAGTGTGCAAAAAGCCACCTGCACACACCAACTCAGGGATAGCAAGGGCACTGCTGCCCTGCATGCGTGTACACACCAAATTCAGTAAATTGGGTGGGACAGAGCAGATGTGGCAAATCAAGAGCCTTGCTGAGGCTAGCTGAAAATGTCCCGTAGTCTGTAGCAATGACTTGCTTTTTGGTCCAGCATCCAAAAAACATAAGACTTTTTTTTTGGTGGTGGGGAGGGGGCAGAGGGTGGCACAGGGGGACAAGCAGAAGAGAAAGGAGGAGAAAAGAAGTGTGTGGGGGGGTGATAAAACACCTTACCCTGAGTTGGGTTGGGTATTTGACCAGTCAAATACAGTTCAGTCTATTGACCAACCAACTATTGGTCAAAAAATGTAAAAAAATAGCCAACACGTTCAAATAATACACAGAAAAAGCACAAATTTTCCATTGAGATGTGTTAAAAACAATTAAAAATCATATTTCTATCAAGAAAACTATAAAAAAGTGGGGTTTTTTGGTAAAATTGCTATAATCTTTGACTGTCAAAAAATACGCAGTCAATTGACAATATTTCACCAGTTAACTGACTGGCTTCCAACCCCAATGGAAACATTCCCAAGGCAGACACTCCCATTCTGCAATGCTATTACATTTGTTCTGCACCATCGCTGAAACGACCCTTGTCTGCCATGTACTTGTCCCCTGTGGGATTCACTGGAAAGGGCTGCTCTTTCCCTAGGGTAGAGTGGCACTACAGAGTAGACTTACACTGGTAATTAAGTCCAGTGCCAGCTTGGGACGGTGCCAGACCAGCCTGGAACCATCTCCACCATCTCCAGGAAAAAGATGGAGATGGGAGTCGAGCTGAGGAGCCCTTAAGGGTCTGTCTACAGAACAAAAGGAAGGTATGATTGCAGCCCAGGGCATGCATGTGATGCACCCAAAGTGCCCTGTGCTTGCATCAGGCAGCAAGCTAATCTGGGCCCCTGCTATAGCTCCCTGTGCAGAATGGATTAAATCTGGCTTGGATATACCTGCCTGGACCCCAGTCACACCTGTGTTGGGGTATGTAGCCATCCCCTGTCTGACTTGCTCTAGTGCTCCTATCTGTCCAGAGACGGGATGCAGCAAGACTGAATGTCGGGGTTGTGCAATGCACCAGTGTGCCTCTTCTCCATACGGGAGAACCAGCTGCATCCTAATCTACAGCTTTTTTTGGGCAAGCACTGCTGTGGGACTGCAGCAGTGACAGTGGAGAGAGCTCTTAGGTCTGGCTACACATATTTCGACTATGCAAAGAGAACACCTCCAGCCTGGATGCGGAGAGGTAAACTTAAAACACAATAGCCTTGGCTTTCCCTTGATTCTTTCCTTTAGAAAATCATTACAGCAATCCACTTGCACCAGTCAAAACAGTTCCTCTGGTAGGAGCGCTCATAAGGGTAGATCAGAGCTTGCAAGCCGTCTGCTTTGGAAGAGCAGAGCATTAGGCTGATACTAAAATGTCTAGCAAAACAGAGAGGGAACTTTCTGGTCTGACCCTTCACTGTGCTACAGAATAGGGACAAGGCTCCTCTGCTTCATGCACCGAAACTCTGAAAGCCCTGCCGAGGGGCGGGTCCTCATTTTAAAGTAAAGCAAGCTGCCTGGTTCGAAAGTGGAGTGAAGAGCCCAAATGCAGTGATCTGTATGTACTGATGGATCAATGCATGCCCATGCTGGGCAGGAGGAAGCCCTATAAAGATCTTGAAGCTGCAGATCCAGGTGAAGTGCATATGGCGTTTAGCAAGTCATAACACAAGGCCACGTATGTGGGAAGGGGGGAGATGGGGAAACACATCCCTTGGACATTTACAGCTAGGCAAAAAAAGCATTTTTTTAATAGGATGGGGGTGTTCCCTTGGCTTCCTGCCCCCTATAAATAATTTGTTGTCTGTATGCCTCTCCCAGCTAATCTCTCATGAATTCCTTCAACAAAGCCCAGCAGTGTCTGTGCAATCCATTAAGAGAATGAGTAAGAAATTGTCAATGCCATGAACCCCTCTCCCTGCTCTTTAACTAAAAATAAACCAAAATCAGAGGGGGCAGCGCAGAATTTCTGGACTCCCTGCAGATTCACCAGCACAGCACAGATCACAGCAGTCTTTGCCACTGAATATTTTTTCTCTGCCCCCTCCCCACTCTGTTTCTCCCTCTCTCTCACACACACACACACAAAGTGTGGAAGAGATTCGCAGGGATGGGGGTGTTTTACTCTCCTTGCCAGCACTTCAGTGCATTGTGATGTCTGAATCACCACCATGAGCTCCTTGAGAAAAAAAAAAAAATACCTGTCTGTCTAGTGCCTCTCACAG
>NW_017729011.1:16258403-16259235 GCF_001723915.1 Gavialis gangeticus | reverse complement strand
TGCATTGTGATGTCTGAATCACCCCCATGAGCTCCTTGAGAAAAAAAAAAAAATACCTGTCTGTCTAGTGCCTCTCACAGCAGCGGTGGGCTCGTCGCCCAGAATAATTAGTGGAAGCATTTTCCCCCTTGCAAGTGCCCCCCCTGGAATACCTGCCTTTTGTTTTTTTGTTACGAATATAGCGCATCCTGCAAATGGCACCAAGGGACGCATTTACCTGCTCCACTCCTGTGCCCTCCCAGGCGCACACATTCATATGGCATAAATCGCACATGTGCAGCCCCCCGATGCACACGCGGGACCCCTCGAGACCAGCAGAGGTGTCTTCTGATCAGGACTGGGATGGACTCCAGCCATCGCCCTCATCCCACAGCAGAGGAGCACATCTTTGCAGAGGAGGGGAAAGGGGGGGGGGTGTAGGGGTTTTTTTTCCTTTAATACTCACAGTATGTTTTCATGTGTGTGTATGTATGCGTGTGGTGTGTGTGTGTAGGGTTTTTTTCTTTAATATTCACATTATGTTTGTGTGTGTGCGTGCGTGCGTGCGAGTGTGTGGGGGGGGTGTAAGGGGGGGGGGTTCTTTAATACTCACAGTATGTTTTCCTGGTCAGCTCTTCCACAACTTCAGGCTTCAACTTGCTGTTGGATTTCCCCATTATGGCCCAGCCGATTTCTCTCCAGACTAATCAGTGCATAAATTGCTGTATCGCCCTGCAAACTCCCCCCGTTTCACTGAGGAGTCATCAGGGCACTCGCTTTGACTTTACAAATAAAGAAATATATAGCCACACCGCCACCGATACCCTCGGATGCTTCTTCCAGCTTTCTCTAC
>NW_017729011.1:16246433-16253403 GCF_001723915.1 Gavialis gangeticus | reverse complement strand
CCCAGCCGATTTCTCTCCAGACTAATCAGTGCATAAATTGCTGTATCGCCCTGCAAACTCCCCCCGTTTCACTGAGGAGTCATCAGGGCACTCGCTTTGACTTTACAAATAAAGAAATATATAGCCACACCGCCACCGATACCCTCGGATGCTTCTTCCAGCTTTCTCTGCTTCCTTCCTCCCTCCTCGGCAAAGAACAAGGCTCTTTCCCCCCCTTTTCTTTTCCTTTCAGCAGCAGCAGCAGCAAGGTCAGGATGAGCGGGGGAGATCTGCTTCTGTTTCAGTGCCTTGCTGGAAGATGGGATCTCAGTCCTGGAGGATCGGCGCCCACTCTTCAAGTGAACAACAAGCAAAGAAAAGAGCTGCTACATCCCGCTCAGGGAGACGGCTGCCTGGCTCGGCCAGATCAGCGCTGTGCCTTCGTTTAAATCGCGGCCTCTCTCAATGGGAACGACCATAAAAAAAAACAAAAAACCACTGCAGGTTGATTTATTTTTCCGCCCTTCCCTCTCCCGTGCGCCGGCTGGAAAGGAAGGTTATTGTGCAGGAGCTGTCTGCGCCTGTCTCTCTCCCTCCCTCTCTATCCTCCCTGCATCTCCGTGGACTGTTGCTGCTGTCGTCCCTGGTTACAGAAACACCCTCCCCTCCTTTCTTTCCCTGTGCAGCTTCAGCAGGCGCGGATTTGTCTGCGGCCCTGCTGATAAGGTGTTAACTGGAATCTGCCAGTCAGGCACCAGCAAGCCAATACCTCCCTTTTTTTTTGTCTCTTCACTGGCTTTTTAGATCAATCCCGTTAAATGAGACCAATAACCTTTTCATTCAAAACAGCTCCTCTGCTGCTACTTCTGTTTTTTTGCACGGCGTGTTGATTTTTGTCCCCTGGGGGCTAAAGAGGAAAGGCCGCTTCTTCCCAACTTTGAATCTCCCTTCCACACTGAGATCGGTCTCTACCACGCCTCCCTTCCCCTCACCAAAGTCATTTACGTTAGATGCATAAAATTTGGAGATGCAAGAAGCCACCGGGGTCCGTGGATCGCACCCGCGTGGCCTATGCAGGATCACTCCACTGTCTCCTGCCTGCCTTTCAGTGGGAAGCAGCACCGGTCCACAGATAAAGTGCCCTGTCCGTAACTGGGCTTCCTATTGTTACTGGTAGTTTGCTGCCTTTATGTAAAGTCTCTTGCTTAATGGTAGTTATTGCTTCCAGCGCTGCAGCGTCTTTTTACAAGACACATTCCCTTTCCTGGGTTCCTGAGACTGCGTTTCTCTGGGCATGTTTCCCCATCAGGTATTAATTAACAGAAAAGCAACTTCCAGTGAATGTTGTAGATAAGTCAACGGCATTTATTTGCTCTCTCCCCCCTGGGGGAATTGCACGTTGAGTTTCCAAGCGAGGGTGGCAGGAACCTGCAAGAAACAAAATGTGTTTTCATTGCCGACCGCTCTTTGTAAATCATTATTTTCCTTATCTCAGAGGAGGGAAATGCTCCTTCTTGAAGTATTAGACAAGGGTCTGCTCATAGTCAGGCTGCACCTGGGTGGGTGCAAAAACACTCCTTTATTTTCTGTGTTGCATCCAGATAAATACACATCCCATTTGGCAACCTTTCCTATGCAAGCTGCCTATCTCCAAAGAGATCAAGTAATCCAGTGCAATATATTAATTTCACCATTTTTAAAACAGCAAAAGGGACACTTCCTCCACTGGAGCCATTCAGAAACCTAGGCACCAGCTTCTTCCCTTGATAAGCTAGGGTATGCCTTTTGTTTTAAAATTTAGGCCATCTTGGTGATAACCAAGTGAACGGCACCCGAGACGGACACCTTGTGACACCAGCTGGTCAGAGAGGTCCCTTCTTATGCAGCCAACACCTAGACCTATTTATCAAATGCACAAGGGGTACACCGAGATGGGGAGAAATCATCAAGTCACCTCCTATAACAGTACTAGGCATGATGCTCACACAGCAGAGCAGAACCCAGACCGTTCATATCCAGGGAATGCATGGTTTAGTTCACAGGGGCACATCTACATGAGCTTTAATGCGCATTAAAAAGTGCTCTTTCACTAATGCACATTAAAATAGTGCACATTTTTCTAGTACTTCACAGTGGAGATACAGTACAAGATTTAATGCACATTACCTAAAGCGCATTCATGAACGTGTAGACATGCCCCAGGAAGCAGTCAACCCAAGAATGAACTGCTCGGCTGTCTGCTGCAGCTGTGTGCACCCGGGCTAGTCCGCAGGCACTCACCTACACAGGGGCAAGCAACCAAACCCTGCAAAGTACCAGGTTCTATAAACAGGGACATCTGAGCACCATGAAAAAAACACCTCATTTCACGAGACTCTCTCTCTTTTAGGTTTGCTGCTTCCAAGATTCAGGTGGGGGAGGAGGAAGAGAACTGATCAAGGTGAGAAACAGCTCAGCAGCATGGATTTAGGGCCCAGAACAAGGAATATTGTGTGGCCTCCGGGGTGCTGCATGACCATGGGCAAGACACCAGAGCCCATGGGTTCAGATGGGGCACCTCATTTTCTGGGCAGTGCCAGTTTGAGACAGGCAGGTGCAATTTGCCCACCTGTGTTTCTCACCAGGCTCTTCTGAGGCTCCATTAATTGTTTGCAGAGGGGAAATGGAGACCAGGTGAATACCTTCAAAAATCTGGCCCCACTCAGTCTACAACGGGGCCAGGCAGACAATCAGCAGTCGAGCTGCACACACATCTCAAGAGATAATTGCTCAGCTCAAGAGACCAGGGGCATTATTCATCTGGGGACCTAAAATTCTCGCTAGGCTTTTTTTTTTTTGTTGCCACAATGCTTTCAGCCTCCCAATTGGTTGCAGCTGGAAGGGTGGGACTCTAGCCAGCCAGAGTTTGGGTTTTTTTGTTTTTTTTTTAGAGGCTAAATTTGGGAGCTGAGAATAAGAAGACCACCAATGGGGGCTGGGAGGCTGCTGGGACTACGGCAGGAAGAATCAGCCATGCTGTCTCATAATCCAGAAAAGCGCTGTGTGTTAATTATCTGTATGGATGCACTGTTTTATTTCTGCTTCCTGTCTTCTCTCCTACCTCGCATCTCAAATCCTGCCCAGGCACGCCCTTACTCACATATCAGTGCCCAGTGAGAGAAATCATCAGCACTAATGCAGCAGAAACTGTTCCGTAACCCTGCAAAGCATCTGTGCATATTTATAAGTAACGGAGGTGAGGGGTAGGCAGGCACAGGATTATATTACACACACGCTTTGCTCCTCTGTCGGAGAAAGGCTGCCTTACAGTCAATTGTTCAGGGACATATTCCCTACAGCAGACTTTCCTAAAATAAATAATTCTCTATTATCAAACCTTCCACAAACAAGCTCATTAAGGCAGCAAAGTTTTGAAACACAGAGGAACCCTTCAGCAACACACCACCTGTCTGGGCAACAGCAGGCTGATGGCAATACAGGAGACAAAAGAAGGGAGGGAGAAGATCTTTCTCTCCCAGTGGTGTTATGACCCCACCGACTTCCAAGACGTTGCTCTGGATTTACACCATCGCAGCCTGGAGCAGACTCTGGCAAGGGGCTTTTTTGCTCCCAGATGTTCTTGAAGGAAGGGGTAGAGGGCCTCAGGCAGACTGTGCTCAGGGGCCCTTGTAAGGCCAAGAGGAAGCCTGTGGTTCAAGCACCGACTGAGACTCACAGATTCAATCCCCGTTTTGCTCAGAGACACAAGAATATAGCCTTGGGCAAGTCCGCTCCTTTGTGCCTCAGTGGGGAACCACTACCAGCAATATTCCTTTGTCCCTTCTGTCTTGTTCAAAGACAAGCTCCTTGCAGCACAGCGCCTCTCGCAAAGGGTGCGTGCATGCACCAGCGCCAAGGGGCCCTGCCATAAGCCCGGACCCATAGGAGCTCCCATAGGCACAGCGTCGTTCCCAGCCTCCTCTGTGCCGCTGTGGCATTTTAAGACAAAGATCTGCAGCTTAAAAAAGTGATGCTAACAGGATTCAAATCTATTTAAAACCCAGCCCTGCCTCTGCTACACAGAACGCTCAAGGAGAAGCTGCGATCACGTGGGGGAGAGGATAAAAGTAATGAAAAACTGTGCAGAGCCTCAATTTCTCTCCCTAATTACTGCCTTTATCCCCACATCAATAAATAAAAAGGACGGTGGCATTTGCTGGAACGCAGTGATATTTCCAAGCCCCCTGGAAAGGTCTCTGGGGCAGGCTGGTGTGAAATGGTAAGAGGGCGGGGAGGTGCAAATCCATTCCATCTAGCTAAATGTGAGCACTAACAAATGATCTGTGCACAAACGAAGCATCCGAATAATGTGCCCAAAGGGCAAATTCAGCACTGGGCCAGCGTTTGAACGCAGCCTCGCTCCTAAACCTGCTGTGTTTCTCTCCTGGGGCATACATCCGTGTCCCAGGCAGCTCTCTGCTAACCAGGCTGCGAGCGACTGCAGTACAATACTGCAGTGTAATCACTAACCATCTCGGGTGCTCTTACAACACGGCAACAGCAATAGACACACAATGCCACAAATGATGTTAAGTCCCAGGTCTTCACAACTAGGTTTTTCAGTCTGTGCTCAGAGTTTATACACCTTCTGCTCACCATACTGCAAGCCGCTGCCATGGAAATGATTATTCATTCAACGATATTCATTATTCTACTGCCTCTGTGATCAAAGAGGGTGAGAGCGGGAGGGTGGGAGGAAGTTCACACTTAAATAAAAGCCAGCGTCTTTTCAAATCTAGCAGCGCCAAAGCCTGCAGCATGCTCTGCGTTATTTATTACTGGAAGAACTCAGAAGCGTGTGGGCTTGGAGTACAGTCAGATCTGTTGTGCACCAGGCATTTGTTTCCTTGGGTATTTATTTGAGAGAGTTAAACAGAATGACTTCTCCCTAATTGGTCACAGCAAGTCTATTAGCTTCAGAAATACGCTCTGTTACAGGTGGGATAGCCACCTTGCAGTCCAAGACAATTGAACAAGCATCTCCAGTGGTTTCTGCTTTAAACTCAGGACATTGTTGGGGGGGAGTTTATTATTATTGTTATGTAACTGATAAATCATTCTGGCAAAATACTGCCAGACCAAAACAATGCAGTGGCAAACATCGACATCCTCGTTTGCCTGCCTTTGGGTCTGCATAAACCAGTGGTTCTCAACCATTTCAGATTCGAGACGCCCCTCCTTAGATGCGAGGCCCACTTTGCAAAATGCCAGCTCTTACTTTTCACTCGTTTTTTTGACTACGGAAAAATAAAACCAGGTTTTTTTTCTTTTGGTTGCCAAGACCCCAGAAAGGCCGCAAGAGCTCAGAACGATTTGGCAATGTGGGGTCCTCTTGGAAATCTCTGGGTTTATCATGGGAACCACGTTCGGCCGCCCAACAGTGCGAACACTCGAAAGCCTCTCAAGGCACTGCTGGCTGCTGCAACCCCTGGTTGAGAATCACTGGTAGAAACAAACACAACACCCAAAAGCTCACAAAGAACAAATTTTTCCAACTATGTAGTTGGTCTAATTAAAAAAATCACGATTACCCAAAGAAACCTTGTCACAACACCCCAAGGAGCTTAAGTACAGAGGCCCGGAGCTGTTACGAGAGCTGTGTGACAGCAGTGTTACACCAAAGGGCCCACGTGTAACTGGCACCTCTTTGATGCCTCCCAAGTTGCTCCTAGTTCATTGCTTGTAACATCACAGGAGTCCTGAACCCCCGACCCCACATTCAAGCCTGGATGTGCCAGACACTGCCTGTGCACACATGTGTGCACACACACACAAATACATGTACACTTGCACACACATGGCCAAATACACGTGCACACACGCATGCATACACAAATACATGTACACGCATGCACAGCTACCTGCACAAAAACATGCAGTCACACCCATGCACGCATGCGCAGATACACGCACACATAAGCAGACATGCACACAAATACATGTGTACATTCATACTCCCACATGCACACATGCAAGTACACACATATAGATGCACACATGAATACACACACATGAATACAAGCACATACATACACACAAATACATGTACACGCACGCAAATATGCGTGCGCACAAATATGTGCACACACATATGTACAGAAATACATGTGCACACACGAATACATGCATGCACATAGAGACCCACAGGTAAATACACGCACACACACAAATGCACAACTACATGTGCGCACACAGAAATGCATGTGCACACACAAGTGCACACACATACATAGCGACCCGTGGGTAAATACATACATGCAGACGCACAAACACACAACTACACGCATGCACATAAAGACGCACAGGTCAATACATGCACACACACGTAGATGTGCACACATATATGTGCGCACACAAACGCACAACTACATGCGTGCATATAAAGACGCACAGGTCAATACATGCACACACACACATAGACGTGAGCACATATATGTGCGCACACGAACGCACAACTACATGCGTGCATATAAAGACGCACAGGTCAATACATGCACACACACATGTAGATGTGCACACATATATGTGCCCTCACAACCGCACAACTCCATGCGTGCATATAAAGACGCACAGGTCAATACATGCACACACACATGTAGATGTGCACACATATATGTGCCCTCACAACCGCACAACTCCATGCGTGCATATAAAGACGCACAGGTCAATACATGCACACACACAAATAGACGCGCACACATTTTTTTGCGCACACAAGCGCACAACTACACGCGTGCACCTAGAGACCCACAGGTCAATACACGCAGGCACACACGAATACACGCGCCTGCACATTCCCACGCGCGCACCGAGATCCACGTGCACGCACATTTGCGCACACGAAGGAACGCACGCACGCACGCACGCACGCCCATCCACGTGCACACCCGCGCCCCGCCCAGGCCGGGCGCTGCCCCGCGGGGAGGCTCCGCCGCCCCCGGCCCCGCCCCCG
>NW_017729011.1:16238718-16246423 GCF_001723915.1 Gavialis gangeticus | reverse complement strand
GATTCCCCCCGCCTTAAAAGGCTGCCGGGGCGCCTCTGGGGTCTTGGCAACACACGGAGCCCGTCCGCGGCCCCGGCGGAGCCGTGGTGGGGGAGACGCGGGGCCTCCAGCGGCCAGCCAGCCATCCCGGACCGTCACCCCCCAGCTCCGCCCGCCACGAGAGCGAGCGGGCGTCTCAGGCCGGGGCAGCCGGCTCTAAAGCCTTGTCCGCACTCGCTGGGCAGAGAGCCCTGCTATGGGGGAAGGCACGACCCCCTGCAGTCCTTACCCCTCTGCCCCGGGGCGGGGGGGCAATTCCTTCCTGACCCCAAATAAACCGAGTGACGAGCTGGCGTTTAGCAAGAGGGGTCTCGCGCCTAACGAAGGGGCCTCGACTCCGACAAATCGAGGGAGGTCCAGCGCCGCGGCCTCCCCCCTCGTTGCCCCAGCCCTGCCTGCGATGGGGGCGAGGAGCAGGGCTTGGGGAGCAGGAGGGTTCGTGTGGACAGAGGACCTGCCCCCTGCTTATTTGCCGGCCTGGTCTCGATTGCCTGCCTGCCTGTATGGTGGGGCACCTCCAGCCTGAGACTGGTGCTTTTTAAACATGAGTCTGCAGAGAATTAAACTCATAAATCAGCTCTGCAGACAGCCAAGGGAAACGGTCTACTGCTGCCTTCACCTCTCACAGGTACCCCTGGAGCCATCATGGGCACCTCGCTGTTTTTAACTGCCCTCCCCACACCCGTCTGGGGTAGGGAAGTCACAAAGGGCACGGACACCAGGCCAGGGAACCCCTCTGGATCCTACCAAACCTGTCCGGAGCATGGGACCGTCTTTGCTCCGTGCTCCAGGACACGCGCAGCCACCAGGGTACGCAGCGTCGAGTCTCCTGCTCGAGGCCTGTCGGGCGCTGCACTTGGTAGATCACACGGGTACGGCCGCTGCTGCCCCGGTTCCAGCGCCATTGAGACCATCCTGCTCTGCCTGGCAAAGTGCTGAGCAGGTGTGAGAAATCCCTTTGCCCGGCCTCATCGAGGCTGAACAGAGTTTCCCAGGCAAACGGGAGCAGAGACGCCTGCGGGGCAAAGCGCGAACAATCAAGCTAGATGCATCCTTGGAGCGCCGCTCGTCAGTAAAGAGCTCGCAGAGGCTCTCCTGCCTCAGTCCTGGTGCCAGCAGGCTGGGATCACAGGGAAGAGGCATTTTGCCAGCACTGTGTGCTTATTGTCTCAGTATCATTATCCCAAATGATCATTGTATCTCCACCAGCTCCTGTAGCAAACTAGGGAACTAGCAATTAGTTCCTCCCAGCAGCAGAGACAATTCTTGTACCGCTGCATGCCAAGGGTGGGGGGCACTTGCTGTTTGGATAGCTTGTTCTGGGCTGGAGGCTGCCAACTCGATTCAAATTGTGCCTGGGTAACACTGGACTTCCCAGGTGGCCCCATGAAGAAGGGCGTCTACACCTGACATAAGGGTGCCATGCAACGTGAATGGAAATCCAGCTCTTCTGTAAAACCAAAAAGCCCCTCGTGTACTCAGCCCGCCCGGCAGAGTCCATAGAAAGCCAGACTTGGTGGGGGAAACATGGCAAGGACTCACGTCTGAGGGAGGGGAAGGAATTTACATGTGAGGCTGATTAATTAGAGGCGCCAAAAAACCCAGCTATTTTAGGATAATATTAATGATCTGACTCAAGCTGACAAAAGCCAAAGAAATTCTTGGCACCTCTGTTGGCTGCCCCCAGCGAGGAGCTGAGAACGGGACTGGCAGAGAGCGCAGGCACTTATGCCATCCTTGGAAGCAGGCCCGCCAGGTCAGGGGCGAGGTGCGCTAGCAGGATATGGCACGACAGACCTCAGATGCACTATCCCAGGAGCACCCACTCGGGGATGAAGCAAGGTCTTTGGTCCGTGGGGCTGAGGCTCTGGCAGCCTCCCACCGCGCGCTTGCTGGAGCGCTGGACTGGACTGTGCTTTGTATGCACATCCTTGCGGGTTCCAGTTGGACGCATCACACAGAAATGGTAATTTTTATTGAGGGCAGAAAAAGGTTTGAGGCTGAGCCAAATTCATCCCTGCGGCAGGAGCCACCAGCAGTTACAGAGATGAATCTGGCCCGTTACCTTCCTATAGCCTCCTGTCCTCTGCCCTGGCATTTCAGGGACCTCAGATCCATGCACCGACTCTGGAGCAGAGCAGGGTCAGTTAAGGGTGCCGTGAGCCGCCTTACCTACGCCCCCATTGCTTCTTGTCTACCAAACACCGCACATTTGAAGCCTTCCTCGCCTTGACAAGACACAACTGGAACGGCTGTTGTTTTGGCCCTAAACCCGCAACAGGTCACACGTTCCAAAATGCCAAATCCTAGCAGAGGATTAACATTGTAATTGCTTTGATACTGAGCTATAAACAGCCAAATCACAGAGCCTTGGAAATCAAGGTTTATAACCTCAAACGCTGAGGGACCCGAGTTCCAGCCACCCTGCTGGGCACCACTGTAATAAATCAGTACTATGTCGCATGAAGTGTTAGTACCAAACTCCAGCATGACTTCAAGTGAGAGTAATGGAAATCGCATCGGTGTACCAACTCTGTGCCAGCTGGGAGAGGGGTCCTGCAGGCTTTTCTCCTCCAGATGGTGGGTCTTTAAACACGAAACCATGGACCAGCATCAGAGAAGGGGTAGTGGCAGGCATGCCTACATATGGCTCAGCGCAGTTGCTTTCTAAAGGCTGACATGCAGATGGTGCGCTGGGTACGACGACCCACTACACTATTAATCTCTCTTGTTAAATTCCAGTATATTTTTTGAAGACTGCATTCTCTCCATAGCCTCTAGGGCATAATTATTATGTTAATGCAGCAACCTTGAGAGGTTGTGAACTAATTGGTTCCTCTCTTTTTTTGCCTGGCTTATGTATTAAATCCTGGGGCTAAGACACAAGAAGGCAAAAGGTAATGACTTTTGCAGGGCCCTCAGCCTGCTAGGATTGCGTAGCGAACAACAGGGAAAACACTCTTCTCTCTGCCCTTCGCAGATTCAGCTTGCAGCAGAGCAATCCCAGTTCAGTTCAGCTCCTCTGAGCCTCCAAACTGCATTTCCAGCTGGACAGATTGATTGTGAAGAGGCTGAATCCCAGAAAACAGTTTTCCGAGAGACCAACAAAAAATGGGAGTGTAGCAGAGTATTGTCTTCACTAAATACGCTAGCACTGTTAGCTGTGCAATTTGCAGCAGTTGCATACAGCAGAGCCACTGTGCTTCATTCACTGGGCTGCTCAGGTCACGTGGCTGATGTGGAAAGGCTTTTTTCTCCTTTCTCTTTAAAACTGTTCCAGGCAGGGGTGGGCTGGCACGAGGGAGGTACCTCTGTGAGGACTGCTCTGAAGGGACAGAGAAACACTGTGGGAAGCGTAAGGAAAATCTTTTGGCAAAAGATTCCTTAAGCAGGCAGCATCCCTTGGTGAGTAGCAGAGGTGGCAGGGTGGGGTCTGGCAGCAAGGGAAGAGCAGGATTTCCAGTGCGAGACAGATATTAGGGATGGCCAGAGGGCCCTGGACAGATACATTTTTGCATCTATGCACCATATAAGCTTTTCCACTCAAACCTCTCCGCTCTGAAAAGACCTGAGAAGGGGACTTCAATCTCCATGTCCATTACAATCCAGTCCCAGCACACACAGAGCACAAGGCGCACAATTGTGATGGCCGCAGTCGTGCTGGGTGCTAGGTGGAGCCCCATTGATTTCTGAGGTTACTCATGAGTCACGTTGTATTTTCAGCTCCTCTGATTCACATGCAGCAGAAACACTGGACACATTATCAGTGCTACAAGCAAACAGATGAACAGTCAGCAGATGGCCGTGAGCTTTGGTCACTACCATTTGGAGCCGGTTTTAAAAGGGCAACAGAGCCGCACCAGGCTTTTTGCCCAGCCTCCTGTTGAAAACCCACCATCACCACCACCCAAGTTTAATAAACCCATCCCTTTTCCAGCAGTGCCCTCAGTTTGCCTAAGGCATTTCTGGCCCTTTCCTCCTCTGAGGCCCGACTAAAACCATTCGCACCCATCCATTTTCCAGATCTCAGCAGGACCATGCCAGGCACTGTTGCAGCCTCCCACGTGGCAGCTGTGATTCATGACAACACGCAGGCACTCTAGGATCATTAAGTCCCAGCAGATATCTCTGTTCAGCTTTTGCAGCAACAGTTAAGGTCCCTTACTTCTCAGGAATACAGACGAGAGCACACACCGCTAGCTTCACTTTCGTTTATCAAACTGGTGTCATGGAGGGGTAATGGAGTCGCTGGAGAAGCAGGGTTGCACGCCGAACTGCAGATCAAGCACTTTTAGCCCACATAGAAATGAGCAACAGGAAAGACTGAATCAGGCATGTAGTCCAGCCCATAGCCAGTGGGGGACTGCTCCCAGCAGTATATTTAGCAGTGATTTGACCAATCTCATGCTAATTATCTGAAGCTATAAAGAACTGTCTGCTTCACTAGGGAGATGGCTCTGCAGCCTCACAGATCCCACTGGCAGGAAGGTTTTCCTCACATACTATTTTTCCTTTCCTTCATTTCATCCCATCCCATGCCTCTGTATTAAATGCCTTTAGTATAACCCTTCCCCTCCCATTAATTCCCCTCCCTCCTTGCTGTTTACACCCTTCAAGCATTTTGTAGCAAGTTGCTACTTCTCTTCAGCTCCCTTTAATCAGCAATTAGCCAAAATCTGCAGCTTTAATTCTTTTAATCTTCCAACATGGGCCAATTCCCTCTTGCCTCTTAGTCACAACTGCTGTTCTCTTTACTCCCTCCAATCTGGCAGCAGCCTCCTGGCATAGGCATCAGCCCAACACAAGCTCTATTTGGTTTGCCCAAGAGAGGGAAAAAAAAAAGGTTGACAGTGTTTATAGATGGGGGTGGTGTTTTTGTTGGCTTCCCTCCTCTTGGAGAACAGAAGCCAGGTCCTAAGGGGAGGCGAGGGGGTTATCTTCAGTGGGCCCAGGCCCCCCTGTTGCATAAGGCCCATATTAGTGACCATTCCACAGCAAGCAGAGGTAATTTTTTAAACCTTCCTTGTCAATGTAAAATTGTACTAAAAAGCAAGAAATTGCCTTTGAATGAGAATTTTATGAGATAGCTAGCAGCTCTTTTCAGGATCTTTTCTCATTAAGAGACTCCAATCAGATAGTTCAAGGGAGAGGGAGAGATTTGAAGCCATCGCTCCTTTTCCCTTCCCCATTCTACCCTCTGTAACAACTGCTCCACCGTCTTTTTTCCCCAGCAATAGGACAGCTACATCCTAATCGGTTATATTGTACTTCACTGTCCATTACGGAGATTCCACATCTCTGGCTGGAAGAGCCCATCTCTCTGGAACAGCAGCAGTTAATGCCTGAAACGATTTTTTTTTTTTGCAAAAATCTTGTTGATCTAGTGAAAGATATCAATCATCTCTACTACAAGTCCTGAAAAGAGATTGTGATCTTTCTCATCCAATGTAGGGCTAGTGGAGCTCTCCTCCAAACCTTTAGAGAAAATATGGAAGAGAACTATTAATTACTGCACTCCCTCCCTAGGAAAGGCAAACTGCAAATGGGATTTGATGACTAGCTCATATATATTTAAAGGGCAGAGGAACCAATAAATAAAACTAGTCCCACAGAGCGAGAGAACTCACACACGGGGGTTGCTCTGCATTTGTTATAGCCTTGGTTCCAGCTGATAACCAACAAACCCCTTCTGCAGCTTCTGTAGTCATAGCAGACCAGTTTTTTCTATACCAGCTTGTTTCTATAGAGCAGCCACCATACACAGCCTCACACCACTCAAGATAATCACTAACAGGTGCTAAAAAGTTAGATTGTTTTATTTTTCTTCTTTTTTAAGGCAGGCAGCAAATCATTGCTCTGGCAGAAGCCTCATGCAAAGGAGGCAATTGAAGCTATGGGTTTGGAGAGCCTTTGGGAAAGTCAAAGAGGAACAGCAGTTGGTTTGGGAAAAGGGCCCCCAAAGTGTTAGAAACATGCAGAGCAACCTCTATACTCCTTAAGGTAGAGGAGTGGGAAATGTCAAGGCTGCACCCAGGAAAGGCCATGTGAAGCTCTAATTGAAAGGCTGCTGGGAAGCCATGCAGGGGAGTTGCAACACAATCCCTACTTGGAACTAGTTAGTAGCTGGCCTAAGTGTTTGGGGTTCAATAATGCCAAGAGCACATGGATAACACTCAGCTGGGCCCATCTCCCTTTGTAGGAATACAGCAACAATTGGGGGCAAGGTACAAGAGTACATCCAGCTTCACGTGTAACATAGGACTTGAGACACCTGGCTTTGGGGAGGGTGGGGGAGAGGGGGCAGGGGAAACATAATACCACCAGAGAAAAATAGTCCAGTGGCAGAAGGAGTAGGCTGGCACAAGAGGGAGATAAAACCTCTGTGCCATGACTAGTCAACTCAAAAGGCAGCTGTGACAGCTGCACTAAGGCAAGCAAGGCTATTCCTTTCATTGCTCAAGTGAGGACAGCAATGGAAACCAGAGTGCTCTTCTGACCTAGGCCGGTGTCGAGCTCTTACCACTGCTTGGCACTCTGCCTTCATAGTCTTCTTCCGAGTCCTCTCTGCTCTTCCCTGTATTAGCTGCAGTATGCCAATTCATCTCTGGTGCAACTCCACTAACTACAGCACATTTACAAGAAGGGAGTTAAGAGTGAACCAGAGGGTCCAAACTCATTTGTTTGGAAAAGTGACCATGCAATAAAGGCAAAAACCAAGTTAACTTGGAAGGAGCTGCCTCTTCAAACCTCCTGATTCTAATTGAAAAAAAATGGTCCATATACATTTTCCCTACTGGAAGCTTGGTTTTGTTTCTAGAGCAAAATTTTTTGTCCTACAAGTAGCCTCAGCAGTCGCATACATTTTAAGGTCCAGTCATGTTCCTACTGACATTCACAACAAAGACGTCTATTGATTTGAAGGGATGCAGAGCCAACTGCTTTGGTTTCAGCATTTAGACAAGGAAGTCTGTCCCTCTCTGGTGAAGTTTGTTGCCAGACGGCTGCATTTGTAAGCTGAGTCATTGCAAACTATCCAGATTTAGAATACCTAGGATTTCATAATCCATAGTGTGTTAGTGGGAAGGAGTCATCTTTTATAGGGTCCTTTTTCCATCAGCCCTGTCAATCACTGCCAACATACCACTAGTTTTTGGCAGTGAAGCTGCAGAAGTTTCATAGTTAGTAGGGTTGGAAGGGACCTGGGCAGATCATCAAGTCTGACCCCCTGCCATGGCATGAAAGAGTACTGGGGTCAAACAACCCCAGCAAGATGTACATCCAGCCTCCTCTTGAAGACCCCCAGGGTAGGAGCCAGCACCACTTCGCTTGGAAGTTGGTTCCAGATCCTAGCCACCCTGACCGTGAAGTCGCACCTCCTGATGTCTAGCCTAAATCTACCCTCTGCCAGCTTGTGATCGTTATTTCTGGTGACTCCTGGTCATGCTCGGGGGAACAGGGACTCCCCCAGTGTCTGCTGGTCCCCTGACTAGTTTATAACAGGCCACTAGATCCCCCCTCAGCCTTCTCTTGTGGAGGCTGAACAGGTTCAGGTCCCATAGCTTCTCCCCGTAGGGCCTGCCCTGCTGCCCCTGATCATGCGGGTGGCCTCCTCTGGACCCTCTCCATGTTGTCCACATCCCTTCTGAAGTGCAGCGCCCAGGACTGG
>NW_017729011.1:16230301-16233718 GCF_001723915.1 Gavialis gangeticus | reverse complement strand
AAAATGACCCGTCCACCACCACTCTCTGGGTGCGGCCCTCCAGCCAGTTGGTGACCCATCTGACTGTGTGGGTGTCGACACCACAGTCCCCCAGTTTCTTAATGAGAACGGGGTGAGAGACAGTGTTGAAGGCCTTCCGAAAGTCCAGAAAGACTATGTCCACTGCTACCCCTGCGTCTAAGGATTAAATAACCCCATGGTAGAAAGGTTGCACTAATGTCCTGTACTGCTTTGAACTGGTCTGAGAAGTAATAGCTCCAGGACTTGCTGTCCCATTACACTGTATTTTCTGCAAGAGACCACTAGAGAGAAAATGCTCATCTCATTAGTGCAAAATGGTCAGACACTGCCATCAAGGCACAAAATGAGCTTCAGAAACTGTACTACCTACAGTGCACAAGCTTGTAATATCCTGAGGCATGCGAAAAATAAAACCAAAAAAATGTTCTGCAGGGTAAGCACAGTAAACAACAAGATGGCAGCTAAAGGCAGTACAGAGCAGCATCCTACTGGTATTCAAACTCCTTAATTAAAAATAAGCTTTTCCTGATGGGGAAGACCATGGTTCTGAGCATCTACTCACATTCTTAAGTAGTAAAAAGCATCAGCTGTAGCCAAAACACAGCTTGTTGGCCAACATGAGCAACCAGGCATTCTGCTGGCTAGGCACATCTTCACTAGCAGGAGCTAAGGAAGAGTGTGCACGTGTACATGTGCTGGAGCCACCGGGCCTATCTGGTCACTACAAACCTAGAGCAGAAGATCAAGAGAGACACTTTCATTCCAGTCATACAATCTTTATTTTACACATTTATCACAGCAGGAAAAACCAAATGACCAATCATCCTGATTTGTACCCACCCAAATTAGCTTTAGATAAATACTGTTCATTGCTCTTTTATTAAAAGTTAAAAAAAAAAAAAATACTGAAAAACCCATTTTGCGTTGCAACGTGAAACTAAGAGTCAAATATTTACACACCTTCAAGCAACCCCAAAAAACAAGAGCTCAATGAGGATTATCATCTTTTGATTCTTTCAGAGTTTGGATGGCCAAGTACAACCTACAAAGATGCCCTAAAGCAGATTTTGGATACAGGATCTTTTTTTTAAAAAAAGAAAGGAAAGAAAAAGCAAAAAAGACCCCCACCAACAACCATTAATAGAGGGGCACTTTTCAAAGCCATCCTTTGCTTCAGATGGTTATCACCTCACTGCTCCAGTCGCCTAGCTTTCGGACTTGTAGATACAAGAGAAAGTCTGACTCCCCTTTGGCAACATGGTTGTCAAAGCTCAAATTATGATATGGAGATCAGAAGGCTCAGTGAAGTTTCCAGAGGGAAACATTTAAAAAATTGCCCACTACAGAATTCACTGTAGGCAAAACTTAAAACAGGTCCTTGAACCAGTCAACTTGCAAAGAATGAGCTCTTCTCAGCCACTTTCTTCTGTCTTCACTTCATGTATAATGTAGTATTTCAAGAGAATATTTCTCTCATCAAGTCCAGCTTCAGCCTCCTAGAAAACAGCTTTCAAGTATAAACCATGCAGAGACCTTAAAGACATCACTGCTATAGCTAAACAAGACACCACTAGGGAAAAGCTACAGAATTCGCAGTATCACTAATAAAAATGACGTAAGCAAGCAGCTGCATGGCTGCGACTATCAGGAAATCCAAGATTAATCTTTAAAAAAAAAATAATTAAAAAATAAACATTTTCCAAGGAACACTATAAGAAACTAATTGCTCAAGCGTCTCACGAAGTCTCTTTCCCATGTCATTTCCTATTAAAAACATTTAAGATACGCACCAGGTTTATATTCAAAAAGAGTTCTGGAGGCAAAATAATTGTTCTTGGCGAGTCTTGAGTGTCACCTTGTGACTTCCCCTCACTGTTGGTTAAGCCACCATGGTTTCTTCAATGGAGAGAGGGGAAAGGGTCATGTATGGTAAGGATGGAAACAGCCATATCGGAGCTAGCGTTCCAAGCCTGCTGTAGTTAGCTAGCTATAGTCAAGGGAGATACCAAATGATATTTAGAGACAGGCTGGAAAACAGGTTTCCTTTCCTCCCCCTCAGTTTGTCCTCTCATGGTTCACTTTTCAACAGGTGTCCAGCAATCTCACCTGCCGTGGAGCTCAGTGGAATTTGCAGGTGCTCAACATGTTTAACAAAATCAGACAGGTGTTTCCCAACTCACTGACAGCTACCATTCCCCTTCTTCCCCCACCCCACGTGAGCATCTGGTGGGCATTGACTGGAGTGCAAGTCCCCCCTCACTAGGGGCGATGTCACTGGTGGCAGAAAACAAAGAAGGCTAAAAATGTGGGTTTAAATCCTGTTTTCTGGAGTGGATTCCTGGCTTGTACTTTGATACTTAAGAAACTCAAGTAGGATATATAAATTTAATGTTGGGAGGAATGTTACATAGCTAAAAGAATACACAGTAAATGTATGCTCACACTCTACAGGGCCCATGTAGCTTAGGAAAAAAATAGACATCTTCCATATACTAGCTCCGAGACAAAAATGCTGCAATGCACCAAATCTTTACAACATGCTCCCAGGGTACGCCAGCACGGAAATCAAGGGACAGGGCAACCTGCTGGAGAGAAACATGCTGAACAATGTACCGAACAGACCGTGACATGCTGGTTTAGATGGTAACATGAAAAAGAGCTTACTAATAGCATAGCTTGTGGCTTCCCCAACTGGAACTACCGCACTCGAGGGAAGGAGGTGACATCCTGGGTGATACTGTTAATATCATGGTTGAAAAAGAACAAAACAAAACAGAAGCCTCAAGGGAAATATTTCCCAAGCCAGTAATATGCAAGCATTTGGCAACTGCGCTACAAGAAAGCTTATTGTGGAAGACAGCTTGCTGAACCAAACTACAGCAGTCACTGCTACCACGGTGGGCGGGAGTGTTCAAGCATCATTTGCATATCATTATCAATATTGATTTATTGGGGCATAAGTTGCATGACTACTGAAGAGAGAACTGATGCCTGAGACGTTTCACAGTTTGCACAGTATGTGCTGCAAGGTCTCTAGGGGTGATGCATCAAGCCATCCACAGCTGTATGTTCACAGAAGGCCCAGTTTTCCAAGCCTCCAGATACTTTTAGCGCTATGGCCTTGTAAAGTCTTTCATTTTTTGCCAACTTTCATCATTACAGGCATAAGGAGGGAAGTTAAGCCACTTGTATCCCAGGATGGTCAACTTAGTCACAAGTAATTGGATCACCCTCTTTACAGTGTCAGTAGGGTACCAGACATCTGTGGAAGCAGTGCTTGAAAGCCAGGTGCTTTGATTATTGTAATTTTTGGGTCACTATTTCAGGGCAGTGGGGCTGGCCACCAAAATCAAGCACTTGCCAATCGCATGGAGTAGACGCTGGGGGGGGGGGGGG
>NW_017729011.1:16227860-16230243 GCF_001723915.1 Gavialis gangeticus | reverse complement strand
GGGGGGGGGGGGGGGGGGGGGGGGGGGGGGGGGGGCAAGCCTTCCTTTTTGAGAAGCAGGTAGAGGGAGTGCCTATTAAGACAGTGGCTGCTATATGAACTTTTGATTGCTCTGCTCATTTTTCCACCCACAATGCTAAGCACTATATTTTCATAGCAATAATTTAGCTGCAACCAGCTGGTACCGCTGGTTGTTTTCCAACATTGCTGACATCAGATGCCAGCTAGAATTGGCCAGAAAGTGGCACATTTGTCTCCAGTTCACAGACCGAAGTTGCCCATTTTAGAAACGCTTCCTGGGTTCCTCCTCTCCACCTCATAGCCCGTGAGACAGCCTCAAATCCTGGTTATTCCTTGACTCTACAGACAATTTATATCAGATATATTAGCAAAAGTGCATATAAAGAGAGAAACCTGAGATTGAAGGTATAAGCATTAGCTATACCGGTGGCTGTGTTGCCGTAATATGTAGCAGTTAAGAGTTGGTATCCCCCAGCACTCCTCACAAGGCTTCTAAAAGGGCCAACTCACGTTGGAGTAGAAAGAGCCACATCCTTTAAAAAAGTTCACATTTAATTCAGGAAGTGTACGAACAGATCCCCTGAAGGCATCACTTCTGGAGTAAGAATGTGTTGTTGCACCTCTATCCTGACAGCAAATCCTTACCGCTTACTCAACCGCCTCCATTTGCTAGAAGAGCACTGGAGTTGCCAATGCATTATTCTCAACAATTTGCAGGCAAGTCCACATCTATTCCCTGGAATTGCAAATAGGCAGCCAGGGACTTCCACAGTTCTGGGGCTGCACATCAGAGCAGAGTGAGCGTGCTTTCCCATACAAGGGCAACAGCTTTCAAGAACACAACTGCCTTGGCACACTTGGCTGAGTGCTACTTCCTCACATCTCTACCACTTAACATGCAGAAAGAGCAAAAACAATTCTTTCCAGGACTCCTGGAAGCTCTACAAGATCATGTGTGGACCACCCCGCTAGTGAAAAAATTCCATTTCTCCAAATGAAAGCTTGAGGTTCATGAGATGTTAGCCACAAAGGGTAGGGGCAGATGATTACAGCTCTGATGTATTATGAAGCAAGTGAGAAAGTTGCTACAGAAAAAAACCTTGGTGTTGGGAATAGAGAACCACTACGTTTTCAAGTGCAATATGAAAGGAAACTGATCCCAGGCATCAGAGCAGACAGGCTCTTCTTACCATCCACTTTCAACATTTTTGAAGCTAGCAGTGATGATGAGAATTGGTGTAGGGAGAAAGCAATACCACTGTCCAACAGGAAGCAGTTTTAAAGAACTGAAACCCCATCTCAGCCTCAGCTCCCAGAAAGAAACAGTTCAACAATCCAAAACCAAAGTGCGTCTCACCCTGTTCCAGGCTGTAGTAAGAGAATAAAGCTGCCAGCAAGTCTAGCTCCCCAGGCAGTTGCTCCCTGGAGATGCAAGCTCTGCAGCCATCAAACAAATCTCATCCCTAGTGGATCTGTCATCTGCAGGTATGCCAAGCTCTTATAGTGAAACCTATGCAACCCTGCACTATATCTACGTAGCCTTGCAAAAGGACTAAGGCTAATGTCCAAGTCACTTAGTTTCTACTTATTTTATTGTATTAAGTTATATACCACCTTATCCCTCTTATACTGAATTCAAGAGCAACTCCCCTACCTAGCTAAGAGCAGCCTTATTAGTACTATGTTAGATGCTTGTGCTATCAGAAATACCAGAGCACTACAGGTAAAGTGCAGGGCACTTGTAATTTGTCTGTTAAGGATCCTATTGAAGACTAGAAGCCAGGAGGTGAAATTCCCCAATTAGATACTCATCAATTCTTTCCACCAGCACCTACTGCTTCAACACTGTTCCTGCTCCGCCACAAAGCCCCTCCCCTTTTTCTTTGACTTTAATGCCTGAGCAGAAAGCTTTAACTACCCATTTGCTGAATGTTTACAGTGCCTAGGAAGAAATACCATCATCTTACTTCCCAACATGCTCCCTGCTATGGCTGGAGCTGCAGCCTACTGGTTACGACAGCAATTCTGTTCAACTCAGAGGGGCTCAGGCAGCAGCAGCATCACTGATTCTACATGCTCCAGCCAGAGGCAAGCAGCCACCCACAGAGACAATATGGTTCAGAGTAAAAGAGATGAGCCAGAGATTCATCCTGCAGTAGTGACAGCATTCTTTTGGAAGCTCTTCCTCCCCCACACAAGTAAGAAGCTCTTCTCACACTGGACCATTGCCCTTTGCAACACTCCAGCCCGCCACAATGTGTTTCTCAAACATTTCATATTGCAAACCAAAACGTTCCGTGTCACAGTTTAAGAATCAAGACTTAAAATGATCCCATAGGTCCCTAACAAACAGGGTTACCCAG
>NW_017729011.1:16209466-16222860 GCF_001723915.1 Gavialis gangeticus | reverse complement strand
TCAAACATTTCATATTGCAAACCAAAACGTTCCGTGTCACAGTTTAAGAATCAAGACTTAAAATGATCCCATAGGTCCCTAACAAGCAGGGTTACCCAGCTGATAGGAAAGGGCCCAAGTACCAAATTCTGATTTCTTCTGCATCGGTGCATAAATACAGAGTAACTTTCCCAACAGTGGAAATCAGAACTTAGCCTGAAGGACAAAGAGCTCAAACCATGATGTTTTTCAATGGAGCACATGCGTAAAACTGATGCATCCCAGTATATACCTGCATGGACTAGAAAAGACCAACCTCTGGACTTCACCAAAGGGAAAGATGGCAAGAGTCATCTCTGATCCAGTATCTGGTTACATTTTCCAAATGATCATTTATGTTAGTTTATTTTACAGCCTCCTCACCGTCTCCCTCCTGCCCATCAAGAAGCCTGCCTGATTTGGCAGAAGTTTACAAAAAAAGAGTCACATACCCTCTTCCATTTCCCCATTTTTCATGATATGGTCAACTCCAGCATGTATGTTACAGAGCATGTGTGTATCTATATGCATTATATAATTATAAGCTTTACATACACACTAAAAGGTCTCTCTCTCTCTCCATTTGTATTACACTTTTCAAATAATGCTGCCAAGCAATTTGGATCATCTACCTGTTCCAGAAAGGGGGCAAAATAATATTACGAAAAGAAAACCAAAGCCACCCCTGCATCCATAGGAAAGTGTCACGCTCTTGGCAGGTACAGCAAGAAATTCCATTTTCTTAAAAAAAAAAAAAAGAATAGTTAGGTATTTTTTGCAATGTTTTGCTCCCCCTACACACGCCCCACTGCAGTGTCAGTGTTGGGAAGTACAGGTTGCTCCCTTTCCACTGAGAGGTGTATTAATAAATTAAAAACATAAAAAGTCTCTCTGAAAGTGCTGCCTTGGTCCAGGGGATCAGGCCATCATGCCGTGTTCTCCCACTCGCCCTGGGACTCTGCTGAACCGTTCATCACCTTCTTGACCTTCTTCATCCCCTCCATTACCCCAGAAGTGGTCACCCTGGAGAAACAAAGAAAGAAAAGCAAAAAAGCCGGTCTCAAAATACAACTGAAAATAACAGTGCTTCAGAAGAGTCAAGATCCACAACCCAAGAACTGGAACACCCCTTCCTACCAACCACCAGGCTTAGCCCTCTATTTTGTTTCTGTTTTTATTATAAACTAAACAAATATGATGATTACTTAACCAAATCAAAACAAACACAATTATCTTTCTATAATTAAATTTGCACCGTTTTACTTCCACAGAAATCTCTAATTAGTCACATCTAGATTAGACTCATCTTTTTCCACAGCTTGCAAAATCGTAGCAATGCATTTCCTCCAAGACGATGCTGATGCTGTATAGGAGCCAAAGTCATATGGGCAGATATTCCAGTGGTACAAGAGAGGTGACTGAAGTCCAGTCACATCCCTAAAAGAAGGATCTTTAGTATAGAGAAATTGAGGCTTTGGGAAATAATTTGACTCCAAGTTAAAGGATGACACTGGATTTTAAAACTAGGGTTCAAACTAGCTCATTATTAGTGCTGATAGTTACATAGTCCTTGTCCTAAATATCTTACAAATGGGCAAGAATGGCACCTATTATTCAGCAGAGACCTGAGACAAGTGACTTAAGACCATGTAGGGTGATGGAAAATCCAGAAACCAACCCATGTCTCTAGGGTGCCAATTGTATGCCTTAAACATAAAATTATCCTTCCATTTTGGTACCAAGAACTTCCATTTCTCCTTCCATAAACATCCTCATTTGTTATTTTTCCAAATGGAAATAGCTGGCACAGATTCTTGCTGAATTTCAGTGGAAAGACTGTTGTTAATGCATTTGCGTTTTGCAGGCTTCAGTGCAAAAATGTGCTGAAGTTTATTCTAAAAAGTCTTTAGGCAAAAACAGATGCATCCACAGGAGCCAGAGTAACCATGCTGGGACTAAACTGTTTGTTTTCAGCAGTCTGAAGAAGCCACCCACAGCCAGCCCTACAGGCCTAAGACGGCACAGAGATCAAGACTGCACAGAAGAACTGGGACCAAGGAGGAGAAAGCCACAGCAATGCCGAGACTCCTTTATATTCTAAAGAAGTGTTGCTGCGTAGCACTGTGTGCAACTTCCTAGCTAAAAATCTTTCTAGGATGAACAAACTAGAGGTAGCAGGGAAGCAAGCACAGTATAATTGGTTATTGGAAGCTCTTTGCAAGAGGATAAGGTCTTCCAGTAGGAAAGCAAGTTGCTAGCTAGACCAAGGGAAAGGTCTACCAGAGCAGTTTTATGTATTGTGCATGTAAGTACTTTAACCTCTGTTTATGTTAAAGAGAAACAGTATGCCTCAGCTCAACAACCAAAACCCTACAGACTATCCACTTTTACTAAAGTTTGAAGCCTATAAGTTAAAAACAACCCAACAAACTACCCCATGAAGCATATGTATTTTAAAATTTTTTTAATTCTTTAATTAACATATAGAGTTCATCATGACCTCTTCTGGATCTTCTCTGCTTCTATACATAGTAACCAGAGGAGGGGAAAAATATCTGTGCTATGTATTATACACATGGCTACAGTCCAGAATCAAACATTGGCTTACAACATACTGAGTCCTGCTAATATCAAAGTTATTCAGTAGAAATCAGGATAACAATAAAAAAACCGAAGTCACTTGTATCAATTTGGGACTGGATTTATCATGGCAATTTGACAGAAGGAATATAAAACCTCATAATACTCTAAAGATTATACAGGCACATCTGTGCACCAAGTTGGAATAATGCCACCAATGTCAGACTATTACCCTGAGGATCAGACAAGCTCTCCAAGATAGGGATACAATGTCCTTTTCCTCTGTAAACCACAGATAAAATAATCTCTCCCACACAGTAATTTGATATATATGCAATTTAATCTTTTTATTCTGTTGTAGAATATGGTACTTGCTCCACTTATTTATCAGTGCCTTTTAATGTCCTGTCATGTAATAAAATTCTTTACTGAGGACCCCAAGAGCCCCAGGTAAAAATGCTCCCTCGCCTCCTCCTTAGGCCCCTGTGCAAATCCATCACAGAGAATCCTGATGGCAGGTAATGTCCCGCGTTGAGATGCGGCTTTCATTCTTCCTGTGCCTTTTCCCAAAGAGCTGGTTTGAGCAAGATATTCTTAAAAGGAAAGGAAAAAATGGCTCTCTCCTCATCCTTTTTTGGATGAGGGGAGAGGACTGTTTTAAAGGCTCTTCAGATAATGCCATTTTACTTCCATCCCAGGGAAGATCTTCAAGCTTGTGTTTACTGTAGCTATAATTTTCTGAGAAACACACTACTGCCAGCAGAACTCCACTGGTGACAGAACAAGCATGGACTGCACAGAGGAGGTCCAGATGGGACAGCATTTATATACCTATCACCTAGGTTTTTATTTCTACCTTTGTCACTAATAACCATTGTGAAGTATGCCCTCCCCCGAAGCAGTTCAGACAACATTTATTAGGAACCATGAAACTCAGGACCAAACAGCATTAGCTAAATTCAAACACTCACATTCAGACTCACTCTCCAAGCTGCCATGAGATTTCAACCCTGATCCACAATAATGTAGCTCAAAGGTTCCCAGAATTGCAGTGTATAGGAGCACTGGTTATTTCTAGCCAAAAAATGATATTGAACGACAGCTAAGACATGTCAAACCCCTTCTCCTCTGTTTTTAAAGCAAGTAATACTTGTAGTTGCTACAGGAGCAAGTAATTTGTCACTAACAGGGGGAAGGAGTGGTCCATTACAACCTCTGTTAAAAGGTGTCCCACTGCTATGGAAGTTTGTTCCTGTCCTAGTTATCCCAGATCTTTAAGGAAAGGATTGCTATGTCTGCAGAAGTGTTTCCATCTTTCACAGCTCAGAACATCCTGACCCTCCTTTTTGCTTGGTCTTTTGTTCTACAGTTCTGTAAGAGGAAAAAAACTGGAAGGGTGATAGAACCTGACCTCTAGGAGTCAAGTCTGATACTGCAAACTGGACTGAAAACTGATCTGCCATCAAGCAAGGTCACCAAACTCAAAGAACAGAGCTTTAGAGCTGCTTGCTTTTCACAGCAGTCTGCTGTGAAGCAGGGCCTGGAAGCCTGTGGAAGGCAGAATGGCAGGGACCTCGGGGTGCTGCCATTTCCTTCTCCTGCAGAGCAGTTTATTCCACCTAATGCAAAGGGAACAAACTCAGGATGCAGAGATGAAACAAAGGTGACAGTATTCTTACAGTGTTTGCTTTATTGGGTGGCTGCAGGTAGCTAGAAAAATAAATTGAGGTTACAGCCTTTATGCATTGGTGAGATGCTTTCATTTAATTTAATACTTTTACTTCCACCTGATCCCACTTCAGAGGGGATCCCACACCCCCAACACATGCTCCCATGCATCATTTGTAAAATAGCACCGAGTCATCTGACATGTACAAACGAGGCCTATTGCTTTGGACATTCTCCCCACCCTTCCCCAACCCTG
Source organism: Gavialis gangeticus (assembly GCF_001723915.1). Classification (NCBI taxonomy): domain Eukaryota; kingdom Metazoa; phylum Chordata; order Crocodylia; family Gavialidae; genus Gavialis; species Gavialis gangeticus. The sequence goes on along the minus strand of NW_017729011.1, from coordinate 16,218,338 downwards.
CCAGGAATGAGAAAGCAGCAAACTGCTTTCCCACCCACCCCAGGGAGGACAACTGTTTACATGCTGTGTTTGGGTCCAGAAGATGATATTAAACCCAGAAAGCAACAAATCTTTCTTTTGCTTGAGAGTATTGGCACCCTCAAGCCACAAGCCTTAAGTGAAGTAAAATGCCGGCTTCATGTGCACAAATGGACAGCACATGCTTTACAAGTTGCATAGTACAGAGTACATAAGTCACTTGGCTGGTGAAGAATAGCTATTGCCCCTGCTTGGAAGAAAAGATCAGTCTCCAGATTAGTTTTAGTATACTCTCACCTGCACAGACAACTCATTGTTTTCTGTTCAGGTGCACCAAATTCAAAGGCCTACAATGTCCATGATCATTTTCTTCTACTGGCTAAGGACCCTCAGTAAAGATGCAACAAGCACATACTTTAGCCTTTCCTACAGCTAAGCCTGTCTAGCTTGGATTTAATTTAAAAATGGTGAAAGCTGACCAAAGTTTTCATGCAATTAACTGTGCAGTCCCACCTATGCGCGCGCATACACACACACACACACTTCAGGTTTACAGCTTCTACCTTAGCTTGTCATTTCATCTACTGCAATTTTGTTTCACATGCTGGGGTGGGAAGGGGTTCTCTCTCTTTTTTTTTTTTAAATTGTCCTTAACAGCATTTTGGTGTTGCACAGACCACCCAAGTTTCTCAAGCTTCTCCTGTTTGAAAGTGGGCATGGATCAGAGCCAGAGTGAAAATATCCAGTGCAACAGCATTAGCTCATGGTTCATGGTTCCAACATTTTCCTGGAAGAGTTGAGCAAAGCATGGAGCCCAGTTAGGGTGAACACAGTAGGCTGAAATCTAAGAGACAGTTCTCCTTTCCCTTGGTTTACGAGAAAGGGGATGTTACAGACAACAGTTCTCAGCCTTTTTAAACTCAAGGCACCCCTCCAAAAATGCCAGCTCTTAGCTTTTATTCATTTTTTGTATTGTAGAAAGATTAGAGTAATTCTCCTGTTGTAAAAACCTCAGAAAGACCCCAACAGGTCAGAAGTTTTGAACACAGTGAATCCCTATTTGAAATTTCTGGGTCTCTCTCATGAATGTTTGCACACTTAACACTAACATGAGGTGACACCTTTGAAAGGATCTCAAGGCACTGCAGGGTGCCACAGCACCCTGCAGAAGAATCACTGGGCCTAGACCAACTGAACACTTCTGCAGCACTGTTCCTCAGAAAAATCAAAGGCACTTTCCATCTACCAAATAAGAGAAAGCCCCCCCCCCTTTGCATTTCACTTACAAAAAAAAAAAATCAAACTGGAACAACCTAACATGGCAAAGGCTCCCTATGAGATTTCTGAAGTTTGCAACCTTTTATCTTCTGCCATGGGCTTAGAAAAGTGAGAGGATATTTATTACACGAAAAGAAGCACATAAGCATGCGTGCATACATACAAAAGTACTCAGGATGCCATTAACCACCCGACTGTCAACGAGCTCTGATTTTTTCTGCTAAAGCATTATTTAATTAAAAAAATAAACCAAACCAGAACAGGAAATGCTTAGTTGGCAAACAAGCATATAGATTTTTACTGCTGTTTCACCTAGCATAAGTGTTTACAAATGCAGTTTTTCAAATGCGTAACCTTCTCTTCCTTGATGTAGCTGGAGAATGAAGAATGAACATCTCTTTACAGATCATCTCTGCCAAATGCTCAGTGGAATTAAACTGACCCATGCATTGAGGAACTCTAAACGGGGCTCTGGGATGTTACCCAAAATGGGCAACAAGGGAAGTCTTAGAGCAAAACACTAGATTCCCTCACTCTACCAAAAACTCAAAAATACAATATTCTAATCCCAAGTCTCTTGCCTGCTCCTTGCTTTCCTGTGACTAAGACGCACAAATAATTTAATTTATTCAAGTCACTGGGCTTGCTCAAACAAGAACCTACCCCTAGCAGATTTTTTAAAAAGGATTAACAAAAAAGTTACTTAAGTACAAAAAATAGATGTCAAGTTATTGGTCCGACAAACTGGGGGTACATCAAGGACACACTACATGATGTGGTTTGGGGAATAAGAGATCCACTGCCCAAAATTAATCTCAGTGCATAGCTACCAAGGAAGTTAGCCAAGCGTCCATGCCTGTTCCATGAGTCCATGTAGCAGTGTTCATGCCTGGACCCCTCACGAGTCATTTAGGACTGTGTTTTCCTGGCTTGGACATTTATTCACCAGCGCCCACGCTGGAACTACATTTCTTGCATAAAGGCCTCCTACCCATCATTAGGTAATGACTTAATTGCTCCTGAAAAACTAGGTTAAAAGATTAGTGAGGGTGATTTTTTTGCATTACCAACTCCACAAGCTATTCTAAGCACCAGACCCCCAATGCAACTGTTGAAGGGCAAACACTGGATCCAAGTACCTCTGTGCGCTACCTCAGGGCACTTCACAGTAAAAAGGTACAGACACAGCATCAGAAAGAGGATGATACTGTGGCACTTTCCACCAAACAATTCATTTCAGTTATCTGGGGGTACTTGTACCTATTTCAGCCTCATTTATCTTAAACATTCCACTTACGTTTTCTCTCTTCTCAATAAGGAGAACCAGATGGCCGAAATAAGATGCTACAAATAAGAATTGAAACAAGAGACTGTTTTCTTTCGCCTGTACCAGAATCAAGAAAAATTGCTTTTGTAAGCAGTTCCATACCTTACTGCTTTTCTGTAACCAAAGGTTATGGGACAGTTGAAAGACCAAGCAAAGAGGCATGCTATCAGATACATTTGAAAACTGGCCAGAGTTCCAGTCCTAAACAGTTTGTAATACAATAAAAATAAATTCCAGAGACCATTTTTATCCTCCACTATTTCACAAAAAAATTTAACAGAAACTTGTTGCAAGAAAAATCTTTTGCTGAATTCTCTGGGGTAAACTTGTCTTCAGTGCTTTCCCCAGCTAACGCCACTTTCAAACTCTGCTGACACCGGTGAGGTTGGTGCAAACGAGTTTTGACGTGCAAAGGCTCAGAACTGGATGAGGCAAGTGCTTGCCAAATTGGAGATAAATTAATTAGAAGGAAAATTCTTGAGCTTGTATGCAAATTACAAAAAAAAAGGCATTTTCTAAGTTTACTGACAACACTAATGGGAGCTGCTGGTTTAAAATGATAAATGCTGCTTCTTTCTACAGGCCAGTGAGGAAAGAAAAAAAAGCTGGGTAATAAGTAACACTCCTATCAGGAAGCACAGAGCATCTATAGTGCAATGAACTATTGAAGAGTAGCACAAAATACAGAGCATCTCATGTCTGAAACATTCAAACCTGTTTTACCTTGTATCCAGGGAAGAGTTAAATTTATACAATTGGTTACATAGGCTAAAAGTTCAACACATTGTCTGGTGTTTCCTGGAACCAGCTAGTCAGGTCAACCCACTGTTAGATACCGGCCAAGATTAATTTTGTTAGAGTTTATTAAAAATACTGCAAAAACTGACTTTGTCACTAATTATTCTTTAATTGCTGCTCTCATTCCACTTATGCACACCTTAAACTGGCTCACAGCACTGGAGACCCCAGTCAAAGTTAGCTTTTAAACCAATGGACCTTTAAAGACATAAGATGGAGTATGCAGAGAGATAAAGTGCTATAAGCTCTTTGAGAGCCCGTAGCAGGAATACTCCAATATGGCACCATGTTACCCAGTCCCGAGAAAGCAAAACAACAGCACCTTACAATTAAGAAACACTTTAAAAAAAAAACACCTCACCTGTGCTGGCCAACAAGGCTCCTTGTCAAATTTTACCTCATCCTCTAGATCAGAACAGCACCCTAGCCATATTCTGCATTCAGACTGGAAACCCACCTACCTGCATGTCCCCTGCAAGGTAAAAGCCTTTCAAATTCTCTAGGAGCTACAAGCATCTAGGGAAACACTGCTCAAATGTGTTATTAAGCATACTAGATGAGACAGCTGGCTAATGATTCCTGACAGTTTTGTTGCACTGAGTACCTACCTAATCAGAACTTCTATCCAGATCTCTGCTTTGCCTATACCTAGTCACACAGGGTGTTTATAGACATGCTCCCAAGAGGTGGGGGGAGGCACTTTAATCAGAGAACCACACTAATTAAAAGTGCCTGAGCATCATGTGCATCAGTATCCCCACACTGAAAGATGACGACAGGGCACTCTGAACTAAAGCTCCTTGCACAAGATTTAGTTTAAAGCGCCCTACTGCCACTTTTCAGCGCGGGGATGCTGCTGCACATGATGCTGGAGGCTGCTAGAGCATGTTAATTTCTGTGCTCCAGCAGACTTGATAAATGGCACTGGATTTGCAACACAGCAGAGCAGCCTTACTGCATGCCTACAGGAGTACACAGCTGTTCTTGTTCTTGTCAGGCCCTCTGCTATTGTATTCTTGACATTAAGCCTATCCTCCCTGCTTCTTCCAACAGGGAAATTATTTCAATTTATACAATAGCCAAAAGCTATTAAGAGCCTGTCTGGGTTATAGAATGAAACTACTGGAAGCTTATAAGCCTCAATTGTGCTTTGACAGTGACCAGATGTGCCACCAGTCAAGCTACAATTACAATTGCTTCGCTGTAGTTTGGACCACTTTGACTATCCTACCCACGCAATGGATACCAGCGCTGCAATCTAATCAGTTTCAAGATGTGCTAAATTTAGATATTGCATCTGCTTCCCTAATCTTGCAAATGCTGCTGGTTCCACTTTTCCTCTCTCCCTTCTAATGAAACAGCTTCTAAACTCCTGTGATCTAAAGAACTCCCACAAAGGAGAAACTGTCTACAGAGAAGTGGAAGCAAAAGAAACCCAAAACAAACCATGAGGCATGCTATTACACCTGCACAGAATAAGCCACAGAGAACTTATTTTTCTGATGTCAGTTAAAGTAAACCCTGAAATAACTAAAAGGAAAGAAAAAAAATACAGACAATGTGATTTAAGATGCTATTCCTTTAAAGGTACCTCTGGGAAGACCATTCTATTGTGTAAGCCTCTAGGAAAAGGAGCAGATTCAGTCTTTCACTACAATGAATTGGGACAGATAAGGTTAATAACAGCCTTGAGACTTTAACGATGGATTCAAGCATCTGTAGAGACTGCCTCACCAACTCTGCCCTTCGTTTGTCCTCTCATCCCAAAAGCATCAACTCTCTCCCTGCTGCTTTCTTCAAATCACCACACCCCAAGCAGGTCTGAGAAATCAATTCAGATGGGCAAGAATACATGTTAAATTACACTGAACAAGGCTTTTTTATGGCATTCCATTACAGGAAATTAGAAAAATTTCTGAATCCCACCCCGAGGCAGAAATACCAGAGGGGCAGGGGCAAGCATTTGGACTGAAATCCATCTTTGTGCTTAATTATTTCAGATTATAGAACTCTTAGAATTCTTATTTCCATGTGCAATGGATCATCAGCCCCAGGGCCCGGTGATCTAGCAGAAGCGATGGAACATGGAAGAGGAAGGCTTCGAAGAATTCACCCCCTGGTTCCGTCTTGCTCAGGATTGTGCTGTCAAAGCTCCAGGCTCAACTACCGGGGCAAGAGCAAGTAAAACAGCACCTTGCATTGAACTCCACCCACTGTATGGTGGGTGAACACAGATTAGCATCCTGCAGCTGCAAGGAAGTTGTGTGCTCGTGAAGAATTCTCAGGGTAGGAACTGCTGGAAGAAACCCCTCTCTGATTACACACTGGATGTGCTCCTGTTAAGATGAGACTGCAAGGGATCCAGGTCAATTCATTCTGGTCTTTGAGCCAAAGGTCAAATCACTTTTCCTCCATTTGCACTAGAATTAAGGATTTCCCAGGGATTGCCTCAAGTTAATCTAATTGCCAGAACAGGCTGTGACATGACAGCTAGAGCCAACAGATTCATTCTAAAAAGCCAGGCTGAGAAAGCTGTATGCAGGCATTCAGCTGCCACCAAAAATAGCGCAGTTAAGATAACTTCAGTAGGGTAATGATCCACAGTGGCTCTTCTGCAAGATCAAGACTTTCCTCATGTAAACAAAACCTAAACCCTAACAGCCCCTCTCCACTCCAAGCAGACCAGAGTGCAGACAAGCCTCATCATCTGCAACAGTTAATACATAGATGCAAAAACATACAGGGAAAAAAAAAACTATAGGGGTAAGACAATAAGGGTGTCTATGTTTGAGCCACCATGTGGATACTTTTAGGGAGATAAATGGCCATCAGTGTTGCCTCTGGCTGGAGATAGTTGCAAACTTTGATAAAGGTCTAGGAACAGCAGATACTGAAGCAAAAGAGAAGAATGTGGCTCTAAGTTACAATATAACAATCTTATGTTACAATGTGATGCTGTACCTTCTCTCTCACCACCTCACCCTCCTCCCCAAAGTGGGATTGGGAAGGATGTTGCAAGGAAGCAGGGTATGGCCCTCTTTCTAAATTTACCTCGAAGTATCTTCACCTAATAATTTATCTGCTGCTGCCATTAGAGCGCATAAAAATGCCTTCTCTTTATTATAAGCCAATCCCATGTTGGAGGTGGTGCTTAGCTTCTTTTTTGCAAAGTGCTGTATGCCTGCAGTACATGTCAAGGCCTGGAATGCCCCAGTTTGAGGCCTCTGGATAAACAGTTGCCTGAGAATGTAGGGTACTGGCCTCCATGTCCCAAGAGGCCCCTTCTAGTCCTGTTCCAGCCCCAACAGCACCTTTGCAAATGACTTCTTTAAAAGCTTTTTTTTTTTTTTTTTAAACATGACATAGTATCTTTCTGCACACCAGTACAATGGTCAGTTCTGGTCCACACAAGTACCACAAGCTTCCTTAGTGCTTTGAGAGCCATTGAGTAGAGCAGTTAGCTCGAGACACCACTTCTACACATCCCAGACTGATTTGCTTAGGGGTAGAGCGTGGAGAGAATAAGTCTCCTTCAAACAAAGGTGCAAGCAGTCTGTTCTTTCTGCACAATGTTAAACCCAACAATGACGAGGGGCAGGAAAGTTCTTACACAGCTTCCATCTCCAAGTCATCCTCCTCTTCCAGAGAGAGTTGTAGGTAAGGGTTGTCTGATGCTGGACGGAACTTGTACCCAGTAAGGACGAAGAACACCAGTGTGGCCATTTCATCCAAAAGCTACAAGTAAAAACAGGAGACAAGATTATTACTTTTAACCCCAATATAGTTGTAGGACATTTCCCTTTGTTTGAGAATTGGAGGGTTTAGCAAACCAGATGACTTTAGTCTGGTAAAAGTGCAACAAAGCTATTCCCTGCCTTATTGATGCCAGTATCTGGACAAATACTGTCATGCCCTCTACTTTTGTTGTTTTCCTGGTTTTAAATAACTAGTTACAAATCTAAACATTATTTCAGTTCTTTAAAATTAAAAGCAAAGCCTTACTGCAGTTAAGGAAACAAAGATCCTTTAAATTGTTTAGAGCTACCAGCAGTTAACATATTCAAAGACTCCCTGCATGGTAGCTTGGATTATACTGTAAGAAACCAAGTATTTAAAAAGTCATCAAGCAAATAAAGCCCATAGATGGAAAAGTGAAAGCCTGTTTTGCCAGCTCCCTAGAGCCTCAATTACACAGGACAAGCCTGGGTCTCATTTTTTTCCTTTGTATGCTCCTGATCCATTTCCTTGAGACACTTTTAAACTGAAAAGCTAAAATCAATAATATGATTACCTTGAGACATCTCATATATAATCCAGCAGCCATGCTGGATAAACAGCAAACTAAAAATATGTTCCCTCCCCACCTCAGGTATATCAGGGTTAAGATCAGAAGAAAATCACAGACCTTAGTACTGCATTTAGAAAAATTATGTTACAATATGGAGAAACGCTTGTGTATTTGCTTTTAATATACATCGCATTTTAAAATAAATGACTAAAAAAATACAGAGGATGGAAGTATTCTCCTTTGCCAGCAAGATACCTGGTAGAGCCATTTCCACTGGAATGGGACAGCAACCTTAATAAGCATCGCAATGATCCGTGTAAAGTAAATGTAACATACAATCTGTGGGAGGAGAGAAGAAAAATAAAAAGTAGTAAGAACGAAGGCACCATCATTTCAAAACCTCTTTTCCTAGAGAAACAGTACCAGTGAAGAGTTACTTGAGAATTAAGCCCAATTTGACTTGTTACACTATTTGATAAACATGAAGATACAGATTGATGATTTTATTACTAAAATCTAAATGCAAAACACTAATGCAAATCTAAATGACTCAAGGTATGATTAACAGCATAATATATATTCCTTTAACTTTTACTGGGAATGTGCAAAGGCTTCCACAGAGTAGCAAAATCAGGCGTACAGTTTTTCATTCCTACAGCTTATGAAAAGAGGTCTGACATCAGACAACTGAAAACAATTAACAGAGTGGTTCTTGTGACATGTGCTTACAGTTTCCTTTACTTTCAGCAGAGACTGCATGCCCCTCTTGGCACAATTTGGTCCCAAATTTAAATTTTATTAAGCTGACAGTATGTTGTTTTAGGCTCAGCAACTCAGTAGGCAAAGCTCAAGGTGACCTAAGGGGGGAGTGAAGAAATGCAGTGTACTCTACTTATATACCTACTAGGTAAGTACATAATTCACCTAATTGAAAACCAGTGCCAGTCCCAAATACTTCTCTCTTACTTACCTCCTAAGTCATAGCAAACATCAGTTAAGTGCACAAAATAAAAGGTAACCTATGAAATCCTGGTCATATTTCTGTATTTTCAGAGAGCTACCCCCTTCTTTAAATGAATTTATTCTCATTCTTGGCAGCTAGGAGCAGCGGGGAGAAGGAAGACACAGGCGCACGTGTGTTTTGTACACACGTGTGCCCCCCT
>NW_017729011.1:16207835-16209455 GCF_001723915.1 Gavialis gangeticus | reverse complement strand
CTCAGGTCCCTTCCGACCCTAGAAACTATGACACTATAAACACCCCTGTGACCTAGGACAGTGCCACGCCTATTTTACAACTGAAGCCCATGGAAAAACTGACTTGCCTGTGATGACACAAAACAGGCTGCATCACTAAAGGTTAAAACTCAGTCTACAATCCCAAAAGAGTTCTGCATGACACCAGGAGATTAGTGCCAGCAATGCATGCATTTTGCTTTGTCTATCTACACATTTGAGGTCAACATCTGGTTAAACACATCTGCAGGATATTTCCACTAAAAAGAATGAATAGCAAACTCAGTCTGAGCTTTTAAATTGTTTTAAGGTGATGTTGGGGGAAAGGGGTGCAGTTTACATCTCGGAGCTGCTGTTTAAGGAGACCCAGAAAGACTGTGCACAGGAGCTTGAAACTTTAAGCAAGCAAAGGATCGCTCGAAGCTCCAGATCATGGAGAGAGCAGCTATCTTACTATGCATTTGTAGAGCAACCGGCACAACTGGATATAAAGCCGCTGTGCCACTTACATTCTTGCAACACCTGTGCGCGAAAGGAAGAGCTTTCCAGCCCTGATCACAGACATACCTATCAGTTACTTACTCACCATAACATAGTAATGCCTGAACAGCTTCAACTTCGCTAGATTAATGGCAGCTGTAGAGAGAACACAAAAAGGCCATTAAGAAAAACATTAACACAAGTGACCCGATGGAACAGGCCTTACAGGCCTTTTCTATGCATGGACACATACTGCTATAGCTTACAGCATGGTAGCTGTATCAGTATAAGTCTGGTGTGGACACCTGAACTAAGGATGCCTCTCTGTAGTGTATGTCTTTTTGCACAATGATACATTTCCCTCAAAATGCAAGGAAATGTTTGCAAAACAAGCCCTGAAGAAGCTACCCATCAGAGCTAAAGATTTTTCTGTCCTCTTCTATGGATGGTGTGGATAGGTTTTAAAATTGAGCTATTATTATTGAGATGATGCTCAAGGGCAACCAGTGCTGTTTCATTAGGGGCAGGTCAGGTCACACCAACCTGATTGCCTTTTATGATCAGGTCACAAAGGCAATGGATGCAGGTATTGCTGTGGATGTAGTCTTTCTGGACTTCAGCAAGGCTTTTGACACCGTCTCCCACCCCATCCTCATTAAAAAATTGGGCGACTGTGGCACTGATGCCTACACAGTCAGATGGATTGCAGATTGGTTGAAGGGTCGCACTCAGAGGGTGGTGGTGGACAGGTCATATTTGACCTGGGGAGAAGCGGGCAGCGGAGTCCCCCAGGGCTTGGTCCCTGGCCCCATGCTGTTCAATTTCTTTATCAGTGATTTGGACGACGGGGTGAAAAGCACCCTGTTTAAATTCGCTGATGATACCAAAATTTGGGGTGAGGTGAGCACGCTAGTAGAAAGGGAAAGACTACAGCAAGATCTGGATAGGTTACAGGGGTGAGCTAACAAAAACAGGATGCGCTTCAGTACTGACAAGTGCAGGGTGCTGCACTTGGGCAGCAGTAACCAGCAGCACACTTATAAGATGGGAAACTCCCTTCTTGAGAGCATGGAGGCAGAAAGGGATCTTGGAGTCATTACTGACTCCAAGATGAACGTGGGC
>NW_017729011.1:16185066-16202835 GCF_001723915.1 Gavialis gangeticus | reverse complement strand
TACAGAGACTGTTTACAGTGGTTTCAAGAACAGAATCTGGATTTCATGGAAGCAATTCAGTGGCAAATAAACAAAAAGGAGTGAAGCTTGTACTCTTCAAATGTCCTTGGTGAGAAACAAACCCATTCTTCATCTCAAAAGGATAATCTCGCAGGGAGGCGAGGCATGACAGAACACTGTAGTGGGGAAACGCACACGCGCAGCCAGAAAAAACTGTCTGAGAAGTAGCTATGAGACAGCTGGTATTTTCTGGAGGCATTACAATCCGTGAACCAATTTGCTGTAATTACTGGGGTCCCTGTATCTGTTAAGTCAACACCCTGCAGAGTGAAGTATGGGGGGGGGAGATGGGACCCCCCCCAATATTCAATGCACTGTTCAGGCCCTTCCAGCTAAAAGTCAACAGGTGTGGGAGGATGTCTCCCATCGTGCCAGCATAGTCTGCAGGCTATTAAATTCTTCTGCAGATCTTTCCGACGCACCTTTTAAAAAAGGTCAAGCTGCATTTCCCTTGAACTTAAGCAGCTCGCCTGTGAGCAAGAGCTCAGCCTCCAGATCACTTCACCACTTCTCCCAAAATAATATATCCAACTCTTCCCAAGGTCAGAGGGGTCAGAGATGCAACTTCTACTTTCCTCCCCCCTCCCTTTGTATGAAATATCGATGACTGCCGAGGGCAGCCTGACTGCCTCCTCCTCTATCAGCAAACGCCCTCTCAAGTCTCACTGCAGGAACTGGGGAATATTTTTGGTCTCCTCACAACACTCGGCTCATTATCGCAGTCAAAGAAGAAAGGAAGAGAGGGAAAGGCAGAAGCTAGCAAGCTGTGATCGACAATTAGTATGGGATGCTTCAGATTACAGCAATTTTCTCCTTCATCAAGTCATTTCCACAAGATGCATTCTTGATCCTTCCCAACATGAGAAGCAATTGAATCTTTGGCAGATACATTTCTAACACAGGTCCCTATATGGAAAGCAACTGCCTCAGTTTACCAGGAACATCATGCCATCGCGATGTATTGTTCAGGAGAGGGTAGACGGATGGTGCCGGGGAAGGACAGGGAAGGTGAAAGTAATTTATACCCCAAATAGTTCTGTAGCATTTTACTACATGATCAACTTCAGCTTCTCTTTTCTCTCTGCACAGGGTATGCCTTTCCCAGTGTTTTGTAGGGTGAGCACCACATTTTTACGGATTAACTCTACACTCATTTCTGTTCAGTCTATCCAGACTAAATTGCAGTCTTCTGCATGCTTTGACAGATGCAGTCCCTTAAGATTTGGGTTTCCGCACTCTCCATTCACCAAAAGCAGATACATTAACACTCCCAAGCTAAAATGGTTCACACGCCATCAACATAAGCACTTCTAGCCTTCCCATTACCCCTCAAAGCACTGAGTACTTCAAAATGGAGTGGCTGACCTCCTAGGCCACTCTGCTTAATCCATCCAGAAAGGACAGCCTAAGAGAGATTTTTTTCCCCCCCTTTCATCAGGAAGTGTAACTTTTGTGATGGGGCTGAACAGCATAAAATGCTCTGTTGCCATGTTGAGCAGAAGGATAATTGCCTATTAACAATTGGAAAAAAAAGCAACAACACTGCACTGAACTGTAAGAGAGGTGGATCAGTTCAGGATGTGAGGAATAAAACTGGCAAAAACAGTACAAAAGTTACTCAGGGTTTCTTAGAAATACTGCAGAACTTACCTTGTCAGCCACAAGAAAAAAAATTACAGCAATAAAGCTTTTTCCTGTACCAATCAGTCATGCCTCAGCCATAATTTAAGGCTGATATCTGAAGTCATATTAGAGCAATAGTTCTCATGACAAATCCCCGCATTCCAGTCCCAAGCTGCGCAAGCGAAGGCCCTGGGGCTAAACGGCCTGTTTATTGAAAAGATTACGTAGGCTCTTGCTGAATGCAGCATATACTGATGTGGATGAGAATGGAGGTCAGCAACAGATGGAGCAGCTGTCAAACTCGGTTTGAGATTCAGGCTCTTCCAGGTGGTGCTGGAATTATGCATGTGGCCTCCCGGTGCTTTAGTGACATCACGAAGGGCAAAGGGTCCCCGCTGTGACAGTCTACATAGATACAATCTACTTCCAGAGCCACTGAACATAGGTTTCTAGTCAGAATGCCTGTGGAGGCTGCAGGGAACAGAGCAAACTTGTCCAGTTTACACAAAAATGTTTGCTGCCTGTCAAAAAAAGCTACACCATTTGGCTCAAGCAGCATCCTAAGAGGGTTTACGTAGCAAGAACTGCTTTCTGCCATGTCTAACGTTTTAACTGGATGCAAAATTTAATAAGGAGCAGCACTGCTAAGCCCTTTTGCTGAAACTGCATTTGCAAGCTCTGCAGCAAATGAACCTTAATAATATCAGAGAATGCAACCCAGATTAACAGGTGAGCCCTATAGATCCAACACTCTCCAGCTTCCTGGATGGCTCTTTTGTGGCAGGTCTGATACTCAGCTCCCATTCACCAACAGGGCTATCAGGGACAACGAGATGGCCATGAAGTGACAGAGAAGGAAGAACTGCTCTTATAAAGCATGCAGCCCACTACAGCACAATCACTATATCGGTGCATTCAGCTCGCCTACTGCTGTCAGTGTACAACACAACAGTTGTCTGGAACAGACAAAAATGTTGTGCATCAAGTCGTCTCTGACAACAGCTCTAGAAAGCCAGGCTTTTGAATCTTGGGCTACGAACATTCCTGTCATCATTCCTTGGTTCATCTGGCAGACAATGAAACAGCCTGGTAAGCAGGGTGTGTTACTGCCGTGTCAGTGGTATGAATAGGTCTCAACATGTAGGAAAGCCCCATTGAACACACCCAAAGCCATCTCTCCTGTTGTGTGTGTGTGTGTGCGCGCACACACACACACACACCCTCCAAACTTTCTTGCTTTTAAAGGAACACATGCAACATGGTACACACAAAGCCACCCACACAGCCTGACTTGTTACAAAAGGCAGGTGCAGATGCATCTAGTATTGCGTACGTATAAAGTCTTCCATGGACTCAAGTGCAAGCAGGAGGAAACTGAGCATCAGAAAGAGGCGCCATGTTGTTGCAGCTGCGACTAACTAGACCAAATCTTCGACTGGCCAGCTCACTGCAACAACTGCACTCGAGGGTCCCTTTATATATAGTACAGCAAAGATACTGTCAGCTGCATTTAGAACAGACTGAGGTCAAAGTCTGGAACTGGTAACGCGACAGCCAAAAGCAGATTCCACTTTACTTGGAGCACTGAAAATGAGCAGCAGAAAGCCTCCTGTAACATGCATAGAAACCTTCAAGAACAGCACACTTAAGATTCACCAGCCTAGGGCTAATTTAACTTGAAAGTCTCCAGGGCATGACTGAGGAGGTGGGTAAGCAGTTGGTTTGTAGGTAAAGTTGTATAAGCTAAGTATATACTACCTTGATTTAGAAGCAACTGGAGCATTCTACACCTTCCCCTTCAATTAAACTAGGACTGGAAGGGACTACCTGGCTCATGGAATCTAGTCCCTATCCAACCCAACTTATCTCTAACCAAGTACCCAATATGCCAGCAAGGTACAGAACAGCAAAACCGCAAAGCATTCTGACTGGCTGCAATGTGCTAGTCTGACCTTTATAGCTTGTCACTGCCTCCAAGTGGCCAAAACCAAAAGGTTGTATCCCAGTCAGATCAGATTAGGCTCTTCACCAAACATACCATGCTTAGCTTCAGGAAAACAATTAGTACTAATAGTATTTATGGAAATCTGGCGCATTGGAGCAGACTCTATTAATAGTCTGCAGAGCACATGAGCTGACGTGCCCGGCGCTGCATCACATGCATTTGTATAAATGGTGAAATGCACATTAACATGCAGAAAATGGTGGTGGTATACTTTTGAACTAACACACCTTCAGTGTGTTTTAGTTCAAAAAGTGCACTACTGCCATTTTCTCAGCACTGATGTGCATTTTGCCATTTATACAAATGCATGCACCACAACACCAGGTGCTTTTAAAAGCATTTGGTGCTGCGGCACGTGCATGTGTACAAATGCCCAATGAAACTAGTTTTGCTGCTCCTCCTCCTTGCCACAAGTCAAAATTACATTCTTTCTCTGGTTTAAGTAAGATAGCTTTACATACTCATGGCTCTAGTCTTGCAGTAAAGACACAAGCTATTAATAAGAGCTGCTCATAAGTAGGCTTGGCAGAACTCAATTTTTAAATCGGTGAATGTTGATAAACACTGATTTCACCTCACACACAGGCCAATGAAAAATTATTTCTATCAGTAAGCGTCAAAATTTATAGAAAGGGAATGCAAGAAAAATGATGGCTGATGGAGTGTGCAATGACAGGACGATGCTGACTGGAGTTTGGACTGCAACTCCCAGAAACCCCAGGGGACTGGGAACACAGGAAGACGACGTGGCAGAGCAGACGAGGGAGCTACAGATGAGCAGAGCCGGGACTGATGTCAGCTCTGCCACTCAGCTGGTGATGGTTACATTTGTCACAGCAGGCGGTTAAACTGTACTACTAATAATAGTATGCTGTCATTAATAAATTGTCTGCCCTCTACACCCCTGATTTCAAGCAATCCTGAACATTTTAACCAAATAAAAATCTAAATAAATGCTTAAAAATAAACATTGATACTATCAGTCAAAATTATTAAAACTCAGATCTGCCAAGCCTACTCATAAGTATGAGTGCAGCATGGGAACTGACAATGTTCCCCTGATGTCCCACTCTGAAGGAGTTATTCAGTGATCAGAGTAAGATATGCCACGCAGCATAACACCATCTAACATTAAGCTTGAGTGACGACCGAGAGCTTGTGACTTAATACGCTCCTGTGTCAGTTCCCCACCCCCCAGTCCCTTCTCTCACTAAATCCCTCACCAAAGCCTGAACACAAATACTAGAATGCTCTGACTTAATTTTTGTGGTGGGTGAGGGGGCAGGCATTGCAGCGCTGCTGTGATTCAAACTTCCAGTCTATCAATGCTCAGTAGTCCTTGACTCATCATTTGCAGGAGTTATTCTACATGATTCATACAGGGGGAAAAGGGCAGCGACAGCAAAAGACCTGATTGCCAATTAAAACTCATCATGCATATTCCCCGAGTTGACAGGGACTGAACTCCACTCTGAAAAATCCCTGTCTAGGGATAATCAATATGCAGCTTCACAATACCCAGTGCTCACCTGTGCTTTGGGGAGAGATGAGGAAGACAGAAACTACAACAATTATGAAAGGAAATGAAGAAAATGTTACAGGAAGCTAGCTTGCTCAAATAATCAGAACGTGCTGCTTTCTTCAGCTGCGTTCAGACACCATCTCACTCCACCAGGGACAAGACCCAGTGTTTGTGTACTGCAGTGAGGATCAGCCAGTTTCTCTGTCCCCTGAACTAAAAGTATGGTCCTGCACTGAAGAGATTAAAAATGACAATATGGCAGTTCCACGAGTACTGGTGATCAGTAGCTTATGCAATTTTTTTTTGCAAACTCAATATGCTCAACTCTGTAGCAACCCAGTCAAAGTCTTGCCGTGAATGATCGCTAAATAAGTTTAAAACCCATCTATCCACAAGGCCCAGATACTGTAACTAGAATGGGACATACAAAGCCACTGACAACTTTTTGTAGAGGGAATTTATGCCAGGACAGCAGCTGGCATTTATAACCTAGAAGTCAGACAGGCTTACTATCTAGAGCTCTGATAAGACAGAAGTGCTGGAGAAGGACAAGATGCACATAACTTAATGAAGGCTTGGCAAGTATGTGAGAAGTTGATGTTACACTCTTTCTCTGGTTTAAGTAAGATAGCTTTAAACACTCATGGGTCTGGTCTTGCAATAGAGACACAGGCGGTTAATAAGAGTTGCTCATAAGCAGGCTTGCTATAACTGATCCCTAAATTATTGTTATAGTTTCTTCAGGTAAAAGTGATATCTTTTATTTGACCAATTACATTTTGGTTGGTCTAATAAAAGATATCACATTTACCCAAAGAACTTTGTCTACCCATGTCCTTAGACCAACACAGCTACAAACAACACCCCTGAAACATGGCAAGTATGCAGTGGTTCTTTAAGGAACAATGTGCTTAACTGGAGAGCAATACAGAGAACTGAAGGAGGGCCCCTCAGGTTCTACAAAGTGCAATAATTAATTAGGAAAAGTTAAAGTCATGTTTCACCCTGTCCTTGGAGGGATTTAATGAATTAATGCCCTTCCCAGGAAGGTGTCTCACTGGTTTGTAATAACACTTACATTTTGGCTCTGCCAGCTCCCCTCTCCATCTCCATTTGAAACAGCTTGTACCTGCAATATTCAGATGTGCATTGATCAAAAATATAACACCACAAAGGTCTGGAAAGAAGAACGTCTCGCTCCAAGTGTCTACTACGCTGATCTCGGATGCTACAACAGGCTACAAAGGTGGAAAAAAAGGTCAGACTGTCCATCACAGCCCAGCACGCGGGCAGACAAAACTTTGTTGACAAGTCAGTCTGACCGCTACAGAACATTTATGCAATAGCAATAAGGACTGTGGCTCAGGACACAAGCAGACCCAGTCCAAACAACTGTGTGGCATGCAGTGGAACAAACAGCACTAAGAAAAAGCTAGAATGCACTGCATGCTAACCTACTAGAAGTGCATCACGCCAAGAGCAGAAAATACACTAGAAGCTTTCCAGATAGATTCCTTATTCCCTTCTTCCTATCCCCGAAGAGTCAAGCAAAGTACGTGCCTACTTCCCGCTGCCCATTGTAAGAATAACTGAAGAACACAACTGCCCCAAGTCGCTGCAGGTTCAGTGCTAGTAAAACATTCCAAGGCCAGAAGTGGAGTTTGGAAGCCGGGTTGGGTTAGTATGGCAGCCAGTATGGTATGCTCTGGTACCAAGTGTACGCATCAAGCAGGGCGCAGAGATCAGCAGTCTAAACTTTAGTAGGAAAAAGAGGAGAGTTTGGTATACAAGCTTCAAGTCACACGCACTCTCGCAAGTAAAAACCTCAAGGAAAAAATGGCCTATTTTAGCACCTCTAAACGTGAGGCCATGAAACTATCAGAGCAGTCATACAACCTATAACTTAGATCTGTGACACCTGCAAGTACATTATCAGATCTCCAAGGGAAACACTTGACAGGTCTACTCCCCTAACTCACAATCCCCTCAGTTATGCTCAAAAAGTCGTGTGTCCCCCCCCCGCCCCACTCAAGGTTTTTGATAATAGCACAGACCTATCAGTCTGGTTCTTTTTGCTGAGAACTTCAGAGCTGTGCTCTGGCCAGATCCTGCCAGGTACCCCTGCCTCCAACATAAGCGGCTGCCGCCATTAGGAGCAGACGGTTCTCTGGATCCAGCACAATTATGCCCTTCAATCAGTGTTTCTTTGATGCAGCAGCAGGAGTAGAGGGGCTAAAAGTAAAGAGCGATCAAGTTTTTCTGAACTAGGGGGCAGGCATGAAGGAACTCATCTGCCCACTGCAGAGCATACAGGGAAGGTTGCCTGGGAGCTACTAGCTGCAAAGTATTTCCTCTAATATTGCTGCCAACTTTGGCATGCTGCAGTGCTTCAAGAAAATAGCTAGCAGTTCGTGACCAGACTGCACCAACTTTCATATCTCTCTTCACATACACATGAGAGGGGCACAACAAAAACTGCAGCAGTATTCTTCTTCTTCACCCTGTCCAACAATACTGAGGGCTTTCAGCATACCGAAGAGTAAAGTTACTAAGTTTAAGGGGACATGTATTGCAACCATGAATTTAGGAAAGTGTCTCAAAAGCAGAAATTTTACTAAACAGTACTCCCTTTGCTCCTCCATGCATAGTTCTTGCAACATCCTGAGACTAAAATGTGAGTGTAGATGCATGACACACAAAGCATACAAGCCATTTCACTGCAGGGTTGATTCCCTTCATACCCAACAGAGGAAACTGCTAAGCATTTAGATTTGTGAACAAGACAAAT
Source organism: Gavialis gangeticus (assembly GCF_001723915.1). Classification (NCBI taxonomy): domain Eukaryota; kingdom Metazoa; phylum Chordata; order Crocodylia; family Gavialidae; genus Gavialis; species Gavialis gangeticus. Next base: position 16,194,837 of record NW_017729011.1, on the reverse strand, counting down.
TTGATCTTCAGTAACTAGTGAATCAGACAGCCCAATGAATCCTGTCTGGAAAGCAAAGATTTGGGGAAGGATCAGAAGCACAGCCAAGCTTTTAAAAGCTGGCAAGGAACACACAAAGCAAGTTACAGGCTCTAAAATGCACTGCCAAACACTAGGAAGAGAGGAAAAAAACAGCCTAGAGGGATGATTATACCCATTGCTAAACAGGGCAACAGCCAGTCATTTTGTTTTAAGAGAATTAAAGGTTGCCTTACAGGCGTAAGATCAGACAGGGCAGAGTAGCAACTCCAATTGTACAGGTACTGTGTCTGAACCACACCCCGCTGGCAGTCTCTCCTGCCCACACAGCTAAGAATTTTTCCTAGAACAATAGGAAAAAGTCACGTGTCAACTACTATTCCTTCTTCCAGACATGCACTACAGTTAACCTCAGCTAACTGGCCTTGAACCACCTGTGCATTTAGTGGCCCTTTTACTGAGCAAATAGATGGTCCAGTGAGCCTGCAACAAGCATAGCTGTGACTGGCAAATACAATTACTGGTCAGGCAGCCTTTTACTTAGAGTTTCTATTCTAGTCAGACTACAGTCACGACTGAACTAGACTTGGGGGGCTACTAGCTAATACGCAGTTTGAGATGCGGCTAAAATAGTTCAAGACATGCAGCTAAGTGGACGTGTGGGCGGGAAAGACTGCTAGGATAATGTGCTGAAGAGACCCCTGGGGACCTGATCCAACTGTTCCAAACAGCACAGGAATCACAATTGTACGTGGTTCCTTAACGCAGCCAAGTCTTCTTCACCAGTGGGAAGGTTATAAGGTAAGAGTATTTAGCAGCTAGGAGGTAGAGGCAAAGCAGAGACCTCTGTGTCAACAAGGTATGGTTGCAAAGATTGAGACAGGAAGTAGGGTAACTGAATAAGAGAAAGTGGGGTGGACCATCTCCAGCTGCTGGCATGCTGGAGATGAGATAAAGGCTAGGGACACAGAAGACGTGAAACTGGATGGCAGTGTTAACCAAGCAAACACAAGCAAATCTAGACGAGTTTAATGATAAGGTCACATTAAATAAAATCAGTGAATTGGTACCGAGCTTAATATGTAGAAGTGGTTTTGTAATTTGGGACAATGGAGCTGATTGCCCACCAGTTTATGCTGATCAGTGTTACTAGAGCCAATCACCAAACTAACTCCTCTAGAATCAAGACCTTGGTGTAGCTAGAACCTCCTTAAGAGCACAGTTTGGCAAGGTGCAAAGGGGGGAAATGGAAAAGCTAGTCGCTGTGATAATGGGGTTCAGTCACAGGGAGGTGAGGAAGCCAAAATTTAAAAAAAAACAAACTAGAAATCAATGAAGTTTGAGAGAGAAACAGGGGAAGTCTCAAAGGTAATGCTAGCAAGACCAGCAAGGTGACAAGCAGTTCAACCAGGACTGCACTGTCTGCAAGATTCAGATTAGGACATGCAGCACTGTGCTTCCTGTGCATGATAGAAGATCTAGTAGCTCTCACCAGTTAATAAGGAGAGACTCTCTCACCTTCATCTAGGAAAGGAATGCTAGTCCATTTACAGACAGGGCCAGTCACATCTTTCCTACACGACTAGATAGGGCCTCCAGAGCAATCGTATGAACTACCCAAGAGTCAGAATTGAAAAGGACCATAATTATTTCAACTAAGCATATACTTTTATATTTAAAAAAAAAATTAATGCAAATTAAGTCTGGCTGATAATGCAAACAAAATTATCTTTCATCCTCTGAACTAGTCAGCTAGGGTGGGACCCGTCACAAAATTCTACTGCTGGCACCAGGCTCCTGTTAATCCTCACACCAGAAGGATTCCCACTTACGTTCCTGAGACTCCTATCACCAGTAGCATAATTACTTTACCTTTAATGACTGCATTTATATCTGTCACATGAAGCCCCATCATCTCAGGTGCCCCCAATAGTATCTTAACTAAGAATTAAAGCAATAATCTTTCTGGCACAATGCTCTTTTTCATTATAAAAAGATGGCAAGCAACTGACCTATGAGAAAAGATGCATTCTATGAGCACATACAGATGAGCATGGGCATGTGGCCCTGCAGACCCACAGACCCTTCTACAGTGACATGCACCACACATTCAGGTGTTCCCCCGCTACAAGCTAGCAGCGCAAGGGATGGGAGGGTTGATGCCATAAGATCCTGAGATCTAGCTGCCAGCCAGGCTCCAAGCAGCAGGACTGCCATGGCTGCAGCTCCCCAAGGCCCCCAGAACCCCAGGTACAACTCCTGGGGCCAGCACACTTGCTGGTCCCAGCCTCCCCTACCCCACCCAGGGTAACCTGCCACATGCTAGAGGGCACGTGGCACAAGTGTTCCCCAAGGAGAAGCAACAGTGGCACAAGGTGTGCCACTGCTTCTTGTCCCTGGGGAAACAAATGTCCACACTTGTGTAGATGCAGCTTATCTGTTCAGACAATGCAGCAAGAAAGGGTAAAAACAGCCATACCTCTGCACTGCATCAAGTCACAGCCCCTCACTCTGAAAAATGAGTTGCTCTTGGGTGCAGTAACAACAGTTGTTGGTGCTCAACAAATATCCATGCCAAACTGAACAGTGTTTAGCCATACCAAACAGGAGTCTCACAACCAAAAATAAAGAAACTAGAGAAAAAGCTCAGAGGTTGCGTCAGTCAGAGGGACGTAGCTATGTTTATAAGACACGTTAAGAGCCAGACCTGTTGTACCTTTCCAACCTACAACCTGAAACTGAAACGTATCTTCCCAAAAGAACTGATTACTTGAATCTTGATTTTCATGTCCCGTGCTTTGTGGGCAACTCTTCTATGTTGGGTACCTCTGATGACAGCCACTTCATTTATCTCTTTCAGTCAGTTCATTCGAACATTAAGCAAACTCTACAGCACCATCTTGTGAAAAAGACTGGCCAACTGCACAGCACTATGATCTGCTACCATTACACTGGATCTCAGGCTCTGATCATCACTCTCAAGGCAGGTAGGCCCTAGACACAGAATTAAGACATCTCCGTATTGTCAGAATTCATTTCAAAACAGCGTTCTACTCAGGACACACCAGACAACCAGGCATATGCACCAGCACCTAGAAACGTCACAGGGCTTGGCACCATGCATGTGTACATACACACTCACACACCTCACTCCAGAGAGCTTAGAATCTAAGTATATCTTGATCCAGAGACAGATAACAAAGCAGACCAGAAAGAGATATATGTTTTTTTAAGGGAGATTCATATTCTGGGTCAACAATGGCATGATGTTTTATCAAAGAACTGCTTATAGCAAAGTCTGCAGTCTGCTGCTAGCAGCTCTTGCTTGCATTTCTGGTAGCAAATCTAATACTTAATACTTCTACAACATTCTCCATCCCTGAAGCTACTTTTTTTTTTTTTTTTCCCTCCCAAACCATCATCTGTATTTTACAGCTGGGAAACTGATATTAAGCGACTCACCTGAGGTTTCTCAGTAAGACGGTGACAGACCTGAAATCAGTATCCAAGCTTCTAATTTTAGGATTTGCCCACTAGATCACAGATGTACCCTATACCTAGGGTAACTATAAGGAAATCTAGGACATTGTCCCACCCCTTCCCCACCCCAAATCAGCAGCACTGCTGCAGGTAGTGGTAGCCAGCAGCAGGCAGGGGCATGGGCACAGCCTGGCAAGGAGGCAGAGCCGCTACCAAGCCACTCTGCCTCCTCGTGCTGGACTACACCCCATGCTCCTCTGATTCCAGGACTCTCATTTTAAATTTTCACCAACCAGCTGGGCCCAGCTTTCGAAAGCTGGGACTGTCCTGGCCAAACAGGATGTATGGTCACCCTACCTATAGCTAACATGAACTGCAATTGTAGTATATCACACTGGAAGAAGCTAAGAGGCAACTGCAAAGATAGAATAGAGGAAGAGAATAAAAAGTAGTTAAATGGAAGCGTGCAAACAGGTTGGAACAAGGAGGAGTAGACAATAGCACGTATTAGCAGTGTTGCCTCCTGAAAAAGAAGGTTTAGGCTTCAGTAACAGGAGTATTGGAGAGTATTAGGTATTGCCAAAGGGATCCAGTTTTATTCAAGAGATGGAGATCTGCAACCATGTGAGCTGAGTACTGATCCTAGAGAAGCAGGAGGACAAGTCAGGAAAGCCAAACACCGCAAAGGTTTTATGCTCCAACCTCCCTTTCCCCTCACTTCTGCAGCTGACAGTAAAGTCCAACATACTTCCCCTCTTTGACCAGCTCCCCATAAAGCTGAAGTACAGAAATATGCAAGTTAGGAAACTTTGGAACAGCTGGAGCTTGTTTAGTAGTCACTGTTGTATAATTTACACTAATTTCTAAACAGGTTCCTTCAGTTCCCTTCTTCCGGACAGGAACACAAGGAAGGATAACAATTCCTGAAATCTGTTTCAAGCTTTGCTATGAAGTCACTGACATTTCAGACAAGCCATCTGCCCTCTCTACCTCCATTTGCTTTCCAGGAAATTCAGATACTGCAGAGGGGGCTACAGGAGGGTTCTTCCGCAGAAGTTTTATATACAAGGTACTCCAGCAGCCAAAGTACCAAGAAGAAATGCCACTTTACCTAGGTATTGCTTCTGAGTTTGTCTAACAGAAGTTAGTCATGTAACAAACACCTTGTTGGCACAAGCATCCCAGTGCTACCCAAGCAGCACTTGTTATTGTGTTTTGTTTTTTTTAAAATCAGCATTCTCTCACTCACTCAAGGACAGACATTTCTAAGATGCTTGAAACCTAAAGCTCATTGAAAGGTGAAACTCAGGCAGCAGCAGTTTTTGACATTTAGTGTGAAGCAGCAAAAAAAAGATGCAGATTACTTACCTTTCCCATCTGTTGCTGAAGCCTCCTGTAAGTGTCTTATTGACCTGAAAAATAAAGCACAAGTTTAACTATAATAGTGGAGTGCTAAATTTAACTCAGTATTGGTCAACTCTGACAGTGCGATTCCATGAGTGGTTACTGGCAGGGGAAGTATCTTCTTGGTCAAGTAACTAGAGCATACTTAGCACTCTTTACCATCTCCATCTCCTCAAGCCAGATGTATTAAAATTAGAGCACTGGAGTGCCCTCTACTGCTGGGAAAAACAGATGAGTAGGACCTGCTTTACCCACTGGAAAGCTACCCAAGAAGATAAGCAGCTTGGATAGCATCCATTTTAGTACTTTCCACTGGTATGAGAAAACTCTGCTACTACTCACAGTGCTGCCAAGTGGCTGGCATCTTATTGCTTTTTTAAGCTCTTTTCACTGAAATTGGTGATCATAGCTCATGGCTCTAAATAGTAAATGTCACAAGTTCAAAAGCCACCCTGAAGGAACAGAATCTCAACGACCAACTCCTATTCTCCTTGCTGAGATGAGTCATCCAATCATTTCCAATGAAGCTATCCACAAAGTACAGCTCAGGATTTCAACCCCAAACCTTAATGTCTATGTATACTAATATCTTGACAATATGGCCATTTGTTCAAAAGGAGAGGAACTCCTTAGATACAAGAGCTTTCTAGAAAAAGGGTTTTGTACCCAGGGAGTTGCAGAAGTACATTTCTAGCCCTGAGGGTGCATTTCACCTACCCTGGAGATCTTCAAAAGGAGACTGGATGCATACCTTGCTGGGGTTATTTGACCCCAGCAGTCTTTCCTGCCCAGAGCAAGGGAGGGGGCTGGACCTGATGATCTCATGAGGTCCCTTCCAACCTCTATGAATCTGAGAGAACAATTTTTACACTATGCCCCAGTAAATGTGCCTTTACCATAAGAAAAACACCACACAACTTAATGCTTTGGTATTGAAGTAGCTTCATTTACACTGTCCATATAAAAAATACATATATAAACCTGAAAGTACCGTCAGGTTTTTTTGGGGAGGGGGTAGATGTCACACAATGATTTGCTGAAAGATCCTACAGATGTTATGGAAAAACAACAGTATGAGTTTAGACAGTCCTCTGTCCAACTACTAAACTGCATAAAAGACAACCCAGTTTGACCAAAGCAAACCAAGGTGGAACTCTATTGCCATTTCCTCAATTTCATTTGCTGAGCAATATACCAATCTTGAGCAGCAGCTTTCCAAAGTAAGGTCAGAAACATGGAGAGTGCTGTGCACTTACAGAACTAGAGGTTATCCCTCCGATATGTTTGCATCCTCTGTGTTACAGTAGATGAGCAAGGATCAAAATGTGACAATTCTTGCAATTGTATTGTTCAAAGGACCCAGCAGCCCATTTATATCTGCTCATTTAAATCCAGCTGTTGATTTAATTAAGGCTAAAATGGAATTCAGTAGATAAACACTGCAGCTAAATGACTGTTTTAAGGACCAAAGACAGCATTTAGCAGAGTTATTTATATTTTAGCCTAGTTCTGTTTAGCCAATGTTTCCTTGGCAAAAAGAGTGGAACAAGGGCAAGGAAATGTTCCTTACAGGATTCCTCCCTTCAAGCAGCGAAGTAAATACATAGGAAATGTGGATGAAAGCCAAAACCATTTGGTTGTCATCTAGCTGCTTGATTTTCCATCCCAGATCACTAGAACAAAAACATGCTTCTTTATCTTTAATGACCACCACTTTTGAAAAAAAGTTCAGATGCATAAAGAAAGCTCCACATAAAAACCAAAACAAAATATGGATAGTAGCTAGGCAAGCAACCTCTTCCTTCATACCTTTTAGGGCCCTTCATTTTAGTTCCATATCAGCTTGGCACCCCCTCTTACTCCAGGAGATAATTTCCAGCAGAAGTAAAGGGCAGCAAGGCAGAGGTTACAAGAGGACCTTGCTCACATACTCACACTACAGGAATGAATCCTGGGATGTTTCACTGCCCAATCTGTTTCCCTTATTCCGATTCATTTCTAGACCTCTGCAGCTTCAGAGGTGTTCCCTACTCTGCTTCGGACCCAAACCTCTTAGTGCCCTCACACCTAGTGACCTTGGGGAAGTTCAGTTTCCATAACCTTTCAGCCTTTGCTTTCCTGTGTGGAAAGCCAAGAAAACAAACTGGTGCTAATTTGTGGACCCTGGTCTTCCTAGGGACAGGACTCAATATGCCTTCTCAATTCACAGGCACCTCCAAGCTGCCAAACAAGTCACCTACCAATTCACACCCACCTACCAAGCTGTGTTCGTCAACCAAAGCTCAATATCACATTATTAGTTTCTCAAACCAAAACTTCTCATCTTTTGCAGGTGACAAGCCTTTATTCAAAATAAAAACAATTTTCAAACTAGAAAAGAGAACACGATCCTACATAATGTATGCATTTCAAGATGTTGGACAAAGAATATTCTACCTCAGTGAGGAGTGAGACTTTCTTTGCTTTACACTGCACTTTTATCACCTTGAGACCCACCCTCTGGAGTCCAAACCCATAAGTTCAGCAACAATGCCCAAAGAAATCAGGACCCTGAAAACCAAGTGCATCAAATGCATTAACTCACCATACTACTGGAAATAGGATGGCCCCACAGCATAGTAAGTCTACCAGGAAGAGGATCTCTTTCCACAGCCCATATTCAGTGGTTCCCTCTTCTGTTGATTCTATGATGATGTATGCCACATTTGCCAGGACCTACAGGGCACAGTAAGCCATTATCAGTTTAAGAAGAAAGAGTTGAAGTGCCATCATAGAGTCCCACCCTTAACTCTGGGTATGTCTGCAAAGGTCAACACACTATGATGCAGACACCCCCAAGTTAACCCAGAATGCAGCAGCTCCTGTGCCAGCAGCAGTATAGCTGGCTCTTCACCTGGATCAAGCAGCTCTACTAACACAGGTGTACTCCCTTTGGTACCCAAATTAGCTCCAAATGTATTGTGCCTCGTAAAGAAACTGCCAATGACTCTCGATAAATTGCAATTGATTGCACTGATTTTCTAGGTTGCCAGATCCATAAAAAGTCAGCCTAATTTCCTTGAAAGAGCTTGTGCATCAACTAAGTCATAACACTCAATACCTCCTCTGTAAAAACTTTTGTGACAAGGTCATGTTTTCAATGACACCTTCACAGATTTCATACCAATAGAACAAACTGGAATTAAATTTCTGCTGATGTTCAAGAAAGGATCAGAATCTTTTTTCACTCCACTGTGCTGGATCTGCAGTGCCAGCAATAAGCAGTGAAGGCATTCACTGAAGTATGTAAGGAAGACTGCATACTGAAGGCCAAACTCCAGGCCCACACATTCAACTGGGTATGAGATGCAGTGCTTTGTGCCTGAAGCACCAGTTCTAGGGCTGTCCAAATGGCAGCTAAGATTTGTGCATCTGATTTTGTAAAACAAGACTAGCAAGACCAAAAGACTAAGCTACTGGAGGCAACAGGCCTTGGAACTATCCCTTTCAGTTCCTGTATCTACTCTCACTTCTGGAGCAGAAGGGGAACTCAAGCTATGTAACACACTGGGGATATTTACTTCTGTTGTCCCAATTCTAGAGACTCTTGAGCCAAGTGGTTTTTTTAACCCACCCAGTTCCAATATTTCAGAAGCCAAGTCTCCACTCATCCTTGATTTTTGTTTGACTATTCAAATTATGGCTCGAATTCTGCTCCAATACCAGTGAATGCATCTCATGTAGTCAATACCTACTGTCTTTCACACTGTTTAATCCTTGTATCTGCCACTCATCACGGAGAAAAGTAATTTGAGTGACCAGACACTGCATCTTCACAGACCAAGAGACTGGATCTTAACTCCACCACGCCAATAATGGGTTGACAGGCTTGTTCACAGAATCTAATATTTTGGACTACAAGCTTCATGGCCAGTACCTTAATGCAACCTGCCATCATAGGGAACACCTGCAACTAGACATCACCAAAGCGATGTAAAAAGTTTTCGTGGATTCTTACAGATCTGTTCTCACCTGTAGTGGGATGACGATCATGAAGATTTTTTTGTCTTTATCTGAAAGGATGTGTTTAATGAAAGCCCAGCCAGTTCCAATGAGTGCAATGGTGATGAACAGAAGAGCACCCTTCAGCCTAAAAAAGGAACAGATGCCTGTAGTGACAAACTTATCCCACTTCACTCCCACTCTGCCTGGTCATCTCTTGTGCAGACAATTTTAACAAAACCCCAAACCCAAGCAAATGCATTTCTTTAGAAAAACTGACAAACATTTAATTTATAACAGAAAACCAAATTTACTCACTTATGCCTGCACACTGCAGAGGAACGTGAGACTTTTCTTACAAGTGTTCACAGAGTGCTAGCATTCTGAGGGAGTTATGCATCTGTCATTATGATCTTAAAAAAAGTCTGAAGGAGAATTTGAAGTCTCCTAGTGGAACTGGCAACTCTGTCTTCCCTTCACACTCGCAAGGGAATTAGATTCCAGAATTAAAAGCTACACAACAGAGCCTCAATGTAGAAAAGCAAAGCATTTCTTTTCAGAAACTCATTTACTCTTCCACCTGCAAGCACCAACCCCCTGTAGGTGCGCTTTAAGAGCCCACCCCCCTTAAAATTAAAATGACTGCTTCTTGGCAGTATCAGCAGCAGCTTGCTCTTCCTCCCCATAAGAAGACTGAAGACCCTGCACTAAGTTACAACAGAACCAGACTTCATAGTTTCAAGGGTCGGAAGGGACCTGAGCAGATCATCTAGTCCGACCCCCTGCCATGGCAGGAAGAGCACTGGGGTCAAATGACCCCAGTAAGGTGGTCATCCAACCTCCTCTTAAAAACCCCCAGGGTGGGAGCCTGCACCACCTCACTTGGAA
>NW_017729011.1:16167996-16184789 GCF_001723915.1 Gavialis gangeticus | reverse complement strand
CCCCCCACATCTTAGTGTCATCAGCAAACTTGAACAGGGTGCTTTGCACCCCCTCGTCCAAATCACTGATGAAGATATTGAACAGTGCAGGCCCAAGGACCGAGCCCTGTGGGACCCCACTTCCCACGTCCTTCCAGGTCGAGAAGGACCCATCCGCTACCACCCTCTGGGTGCGACTCTCTAACCAGTTGGCAACCCATTGGACTGTATGGGTGTCTGCGCCACAGTCCCCCAGCTTCCTAATGAAAATGGGGTGAGAGACAGTGTCAAAAGCCTTCCTGAAGTCCAGGAAAACTATATCCACTGCCACCCCTGCATCCAGTGATTTAGTGACCTGGTCGTAAAAGGCCACCAGGTTGGTCTGACTTAAGCTGCTAGAGGATGAAAACTCAGTAAGATGGCTTACACTATTCTAATCAATTGATCTGTTACTGAAAGAGAGGAAATTTCAGATTTCTGGTAGTTTTCAAAATAATTAGAGCTCTGACATAAGTGTCACATTAGTACCCTATCAAATTAAAGCAGACAGACTCATTAACATTAAGATACAGTTCCCTCTAAAATTGCTACCATCAGTTCAATGATAATTTACAAAAAACAATCTGATAGTGGGGGAAACGTATATGACTACTTTGTTAGCAGTTCTAACACAAATAAAATGTACAAAAGCAGGGAAGGGCAGTAAACAAGTTAAGGTTCTCGGCTGGCTCCTTTCACGCATATCATTTTGCCAGGAAATTTAAGCTAGAACTAATTTCATATAGTCTTTCCAGATTAAAATTTTACAATCAGTTTCAGAACAAGAATTTTCATCATTAAGTGCATACTGCATCATTTTCTCAAACCTAGCACCAACTTACATTATAGCATCAAATAGGTCACACACCTAATAATAGTTACTAGGGATTGTCCTGTGCAAAAAGATTCCTGACAGTCCCTCTCTTTGAAGTCCAGAACAGCAACTGTCATGAGCCAAATGTTCTTACCTCTTTCAAACCAGGACTAGAAGTGAGAAGCAAATTATTCATTTCACTTTGCTTCTTTTGTAGCATTCCACACCCCCCGGTAAAGACTGGAACCATTTGTGTGAAGTCCCAGACAGACAATACTGTAGTTTACATTTGAAATGCTGCCTTATTTTTAAGTGTTAAAAATCACTTTAGTGTTCTTCAGAACTGGATGGGTTCAGCTCCAGAGCTTGGCAACTGAAAATAAGTGAATTTATTTGGGCTGTGCCATATTGAACTCACTTGACTTAAAGATCCTGCAGGAGGACCTGAACAGAAAAATCCCCAGTTTAATTAGAAGTAGCAACACAACACAGACCTAAAGGAAAAAATTAACTTGTAATACAGACACAAGTAAGGCTTTACTGGAGGTATGTTACAGCAACTGCTCACAAGACAATTCTTACTCAAGTGAACACGAGGACTCTGTTGTCAGCCTCTAGCATACTTACAAGTGTGTGATGTAATAGACAACAGCCCAGCCTTCGATGGGAAATCCCTGAGAGGAGATGTAGTGGTAGTCAATCTAGAAGCAAAAGGGTACAAGATGTCACTTCATAAATCTCCTTCAGCAGAATCTCAACCCCTACTAGAACACGCATTTCATTTGCAATGGCCATTTCAACTTGACTAGAATGCTAACAGCAATTTGTGCAGGATTCACATCTGTGGTATCCCCCTGAAGGATACTACAGATGGGCTGCCAATTTGTACAGGTTTTAGACTAACCTAGTAAAACTAATCTAGATGGTGCCCATTTGTCACATCCAGCCCTTGCCTATATTTAACAAAACCGCTTGCATTTGAGATACTTGGCATTTTACTAGTTACTACAGTTAAATTGCATTAACCTAATAGAGACTTTTCTTGCCTTGCCTGGAGTTGAACTACTTGAACCTAGTGCCAGAGACATTAGGTGTTTGTCCTCATTAATAAGATCCTTCCAACAGGAAGGCAACATCCAAACAGAGTTCTTTGTATTACTAGGATTTTAAAGATATTCCACGACTTAAGACTTCTAATTTTAGATCTGCTATGACAAATTGAGATACAAATATGGATTTCTAGAGAAATGGTCCTGAAGAATGTATATAAAACCAAGAAATTCAAGTTCGCCTGTCAATGTTTACACCACAGCCATGAAGCTAAAGAAGTCCTTTGGCCTAAAATTCCAAAACAGACACAGATGGCTGAAGCTTTAGAATTCACGGAATTTGCTCTACCCTAGCTTATTGTCACATCACATTGGGCTGTGATCATCAGTTCTATTATAAATCAAGCTTTATTAGGACTTGATGGAAAACCCAGACTTCCACAAAAGTGGACTGATTCATTAGGCAGCACTCTTCACTTGCAGAGCCTTTAAAGTATACACATCTGTGCCAGGCTGACAGCTCTGCCAATTATGATTTTGAAGTTCCCAAAGAACCATTTTCAAGAACAATTACATTAGTTATATGCCCTGATTAAATTTAACTTCTTTAAGATGTTTAATTGACAGAATCTATATTCACTGCCCTTCTAAGGAACACTGCATTGCAGTATTAGTACAGGACTTTTAGGTTGCAACTCTGAACATGTGCATTTCAGTGGTGAGAGAAATGAGCCCTATATAAACAGTTTGGGAAGTGCTTTGAAATCTCTCATTAGGAAAGGCAATATAAATATACATGCTCCGTTTCCTCTGATACAACTTACCCTGGCTCATTTGTTCCATTTCCCACATACTTCTCTTCCACTTCCCCATCATCCATTCCTGCCCCACAAACTCCAAGAGGACATATTATACATACCGCATGGAACACTAAAGACAGAGACTTTGTAAAAGGGAGAGCTGCCATTAGCCAGTGAATCTTAAACACATCATTCCTGTCAAAAGGAGACAAAATGGCATGAAGTAAGAGCTCCTACAGGAATGTTAAGGAAACATCCATTTGAGAACAGTATCCTATATAAACCCCAAGAACTGCTACACCCTGACATTACTATTTAAGTTAAAATTATGGCACGATTTTATTTATTCTGAAGTTAAGCAATAGTCTACAGAGCCCTTTAACTGGATAGTTTCAATATTTATATGCAGTATGTACTTCTGCAGCAATACCATCTTAAATAGAGCCCTTGAATAAGGATCAGAATTAACTTTAAGAAATTTAAGTTAGCTTACACAGATCCCCAACACATGCAGCCATTTATATCTGGTAGAGAGCTATAATTTGCCATCCTCATGGACCCCATGGGAAAGACGTAGCTGAAACAATGGCTATGAAACAGACACTCTGTTTCACTAATACCAAGTGTAGTTTCATTGTGCATCTGGTCTAGCAGGCGCACAAGCCTTAACCCAACAAGCCTGCTCCAAGTGGTGGGCATCATGTATTATTCACATGTCTAACAAATTTAGTTCTTTTCATTTTGAAGCCATTAAATTGCTAATTATCCACATTATATCCCTAAAAGAATTAGCAAATCATTATCTTCACACTGCAGCATTGCAAGCTGAGGCTGAGAAGCAAAGTGCCTCTGCCAGTTTCACTAAGCAAGTCACTGAAAAACCAAGAAGCTTAAAACTTCTAATTATATTCCTGAACCTGTATTCTAACCATCAGCACATGCCTCAAATAAGGAAGCTTTGGACCTTTTACTTATGAACAGGGATCCTGGTTTTCTCTGTTTAAAAATCACAAATTTTCCAACTAAAAACCTCACTAATTCTCTGATTTAAAAAACCCCAAAAATCTGTGTTTTTCTTCTTTAAATAGAAAATCCAAGTTTTTTCACAGCAAATGGAAAACCCGGATCCCTGCTCATGACCACCATTACAAGATCTAATTATTCTCTCTCCTTCATAATGACAGGTTTTTTGTTAACCCACACACAGCCAAAGGATTTAACCACAAGGATAGTGGATATGCATTTCAGATCTGCGGCAAATAATACATTAAAATAAAGAATAAGCCTTTTAGATTCCACTCCTCCTTCAGTATTATGGCTACTTCCTCACTTTTGGAATTTTAGAACCTGAAGCGTGACCTCTAGAGAATGGTTTAGCTAAAGGATATCCTCCTCAAGTTGTTCTTTCAAAAAAAAAAAAAAAAAAAAAGCTCCAATTAGCAAGTCAAAGGGCCATTAGGAATCCCCCCCACAAACTCATATTTATCTAGACGCTGTTGCACTCAAATGGGCAAGACTTTAAAACCACAAAGCTGTCTTATTGTAATACATAAAAGGCTGCATCAAGTGCATTTGGATGGAGTGCAGAGGAGGAAGAGGGGCAGGAAACAAAGCAAACAGTTTCTCAGTCTACCTTGTTCTTATTTGCCCTTGCACTGCAGAGAAGGAGTTTGTTTACCTGCGCTTACGGAGAACATGGATCCACACAGTCCCAGAAAGGAAGAAGAAGAGCGCCATAGAAATGTAAAGCTTTGGAAGTGGAATCTCATCTGCTGAGAGATAACTTTCAGGATTCTTTTCAGTGATCTCTATCTGAACGGATACAAAGAAATGATAGGGTCTATAGCTGAATGAGATTTTGATCACCACCATGAAGCTAATTATTGGAGTTTCTGATCACAGAGTACTAGTTTACAATTCATATTCCTAAAGTGGCATTGGCAACAGAAGTAAAGATTCTCTTGCCTCCTCCCCCTGCCATGATAAAGCTTTTCACCCTGAAGAATCCCAGAGCACTTTGCACGCAGGAATCACCTCACTGGTATGCAGCAGCTATATGTATAAGGTAGAGTCAGGAAGGTAGAGTATAAATTTCCTAAACCACTGTTTTGTACAAGGAGAGAACTTTAGAGTTTGAGCTCAACTGCAAGACCCCACCTGTTCAAACCACAATCCACAATTACATAAAGAAAAAAAGAGGTATTAACAGCAATTTTGAATGAATTATTGCCACAGCACATCACAGTTCTAAAGACTACACCCAACCCTCAAAGTTTTTATATTTTCATCTGCTTCTTCTGGCACTGAATTTCTTCCTGCTGTAACATACCTGATGTCACAGATACTTCCTTCAATGATGTCTGTGCTGAACAGTACAATCGAGGATTTTTTATTTATTTATTTATTTATTTATTTTTAAAGATGCTCCCTGCACATTCACCTGCTTTGAACCAAAAGCTGATGCTCCTATGCTGGAGTAGCATGTTTTCATCACTTGATGCTGTTAATTAAGTGAATGCATTAGCTCTCGTGTATGTTACAAGCAATACTCACATCAAGGCTAAACAGGAGCCGATCATTGGTCTGCATATCATTGCCAACACACTTGTAGAAATAAAGGTTGTAGAGACCTTCTTGGTCATCAGAGCTGATGCTAAAATTAAACTGAAAATAAGAACAGAGAGAATCAGCAGGTTTGTAAGAAAGAACAGAACTGCTCTGGTGTTAACACTCTCTATTGAAGCGTGAAACGTACTTGCAGTCATTTAGGGTCAGATCTCCCCTTTGCACAAAACTCACTGTATATCAGAAAGATACCATTAATAGTGTCAAAGTACTTCAGATGCATCAACAATGTACTAAGCTCCTTCATGATGTGCTCTTAAATTCAGACCCACCAACTAAAGGAATCAGTTTTACTTTACTTTTTCCTCATATGATACAACGTCACATAATGAATATTCAAAAGATTAGGGCAGAGAGACAGGATCAACCTTGAGGCTACATGAACTCATCCACCTCCCAAAACACCTTTTCCCACCAACAGTTGATAGCATTTAGTTTTTTAGACAAAAACAAGTCAAAAACAGCATTGAGGTTAGCCAAATGTGTTAATTTGGTCTCCCTTAACAACAGCTGCCACCTAAATTTTTTGTTACAAAGACAAACCATAGCTATTTTCATTAAAGTTCTCTATATTTTTAAGCCTCTAATTACACAGAGCAAGTTTTATTACCTTCTGCCTAGCAAATGAAATAGCATGGGAGACCCAGATCAGAAGAGCAAGTGCTGGTTTACAAAACCAGCTTCTACACCTACATCCCATAAAGAATGAACTTTCCAGATCCTACTCTTAAGAAAGCAGCACAAACAAGGTCTTGTAACAGAGCAGCAGACTTACATTTTTTAGCAAGAGAGAAAGATAGTCCTTTTACATTTTCAGAATGAGGTGCCGACTGAAAACATACCTGGAATGAAACCGTTCCTTTATCATTATGAATAGGGTGTACTTGTTCTATTATGTTCTGGTAGAAGAAGAATAGAGAGCCAGTTACAATTTTGTTTAAACAGATAAACATTGCAATGAATTATGTTATATACCATGTCTTTCTAAATGTGTAGATCAGGAGGTCCCAGTCCCCGGGCTGTGGCCCAGTACTGGGCCATGGCAGGTTGGCTGCCAGTCTGCAGTACAGCTGGCTGCCAAATTGGAAGTGGCTGCGGACCATCAAACTGCGGCTCCCCAGAACAGGGCAGAAAGGCAACGGCTCCTTCCACAGGGCCCGTGGCAGTGCAGGGTTTGGCGCACCTGCCTCCCTGTCTGGGGGGTGGGGGTATCTTTACCTGTCTTCCTGCCAGAAATTCCAGCCACAGTCAGCTGTGACTGCTGGGCCATGGCATAAAAAACTTTGGAAACCCCTGGTGTACATATTACATTGCTTCTATCCTACATCAGTCTAAAAACATTCTTATTTTTTACTACAACTTGTGTCTGGAAGATGGCCCACCCCTTTCCCTTTAGCTTATCCCAAAGGTCTACTAATGTTTCTCTTACCTGAGCTGCTGTTGTACTTCGTTTGAGCTTTTTGCCTAGAGAGAAAGAAGCAGAACAAATTCAGACACTGTTTGCGTTAAAACACTCTCACGTACTGCACTACTTTCTATTTCTGCCTGGCAAATATACTGATGACTTCTAGGCTCTCCTGCTGGTCTGCCTGTCAGTTCTCAAGTGGACTTTAATTGTAAGAGGAAAGTCTCCTCCTCAAGCACTTTTATTAATTCAGGACTGAAGCAGTGATGGATTTCCCACAGTCGCATACCTCCCAAGGAATACTACTCAAGGGGTCACAGTTTCAGCTGCAATGTCCCTAGACTACGTCCCAGTAAATGATCAGAAGTTACCCACTAGCCAGGGGCGGGCAATTATTTTGGGCGGAGGGCTGCTTACTGAGTTTTGGCAAGCAATTGAGGGCCAAATGATAGGCAGCCAGGGGCAGATAAATATTAATTTTCTAAATTTTTAGGAGCCCTGCAGACCGGATAGAATGGCCTGGCGGGCCGCATCCGGCCCACCCCTGTACTAGACCAAGGTTGAGGCCTTTCCCCCAACAAATGCAACTTCCATTTATAGTCTAGAGTTAACGGATATGCTTTGATGGAACATAACAGAGTCCTCAGTCCCACTTGAACAGAACGTATGAGCAACTTTACAGCAGCTGTGATTAGTAGAGTAAGAATTGGAAAAAAAAAAAATGGTAGAGTGAAGCTGAAGCTTGAGAATACTACAGCCAGGCAGCCACTTCAATCCACTAAGACTAGCCTTAAGCATTTTTTTCTTTTTTGCCTGCCCACAGACAGAATACCATAGGCTGTTTACAGGGAATCTCATCACAGCAGGTACTACCAGTTACAGCCACCACTGCTGGGAATCAACTCAGAGGCACATATAGCTTTAGTGCCTAAGAGTGGTTGCTGCTGCATTGCTAATGAGTGGCACAGACTAGGCATCTACTTAGTCCCAATGCTGTGAAAATGACATCATTGGATTCCAGAGGCACAATGTTCTGTTGAACAACACAGTCACAGGCTTAAGCACATAAATGATGCTGAGATGGGTAAGTGTAGAAGCTAGTGTGCCAAGTATTGCCTCAAAGGGGATATATGACTGGCAAATCAAATTAGAATTAGGTCCCATTAATTTCAAAGAGAAAGTTGAGCCCAGATTATACATTCTCATCAGAAAATGCATAGGAAGATCAAGACTGTGGCATATTTTTTTAATTCTTTGTGTGGGGTGAGGGGCAGGGAAGGGAAGTATGTTCACTACCTATACAGGACTACTGCTGAATCATCAAACCCTCCTACTTCATAAATTGAGAGTCAAAAGCAGCTCTCTCTTTTTACAAGAGCAATTTGACAGGATTTCCAGCTGCCCCATCCCTTGGGCCAAGCTTAAGGGAGACCCAGAATGTCAAAGGGGGCTCATTAACAACGACAAAACTAAGAAAGCAAGAAAGGGTCTCACATATACCGTGCTGATGTACAAAGCCTCAGAGTGGCCAATAAAGACCATTGCTTGACATCACTGTGGCAGAAACCAGATAGTCTGAATCGCAATAGCAAATACAAGGGGACAGAATTAATTAGCAGTTTCACCAGAGTTTGGACTCTACAGCAACATGTTTTCATCCATCAGATGAAAGATTCCAGCACCTTAACCAGAAAGGTTCCTACACAGGAACCTACAGCTAGCACTGGGGCCTGGCTGGACAACTACAGGATTAAGTGACTTTGTCATGGCCAATGGCTGCAAAGGGCTGCATGTGCATGGAATAGAAATGCTGGCAGTGGCAGCACAGCCTACTTTGTTTGGACAGGCTCACCTTGGTTTTCAGGATTCTGGCTGCTCTCTCCAACGGCATGCTCAGAGTCACTGGCTTGTTCTGAAGTCTTAGTAGCCTCAGAAGTATTCCCTTCTGGCGTGAAGAAAATTTTAGGCAACTGAGCAGCAGCTTCTGGAGAGAACCTTACTTTCACACTAAAACAAACAAGAGGGGTCTTGTATGTAAGACAGCAAATGGGACAGTCAGCAGCAGACTATTAGGCATAGTTGTGCACAGGAAAACAGACTGCCTAACACAGTAAAAAGAATGGATAAAGAAGCTGGGTGGCATTTGGACTAAAAGCAGGGAAGAGAGTAACATTCAACTCAGGGGACACACTCGAGACAACTACCCACTAAGATGGCTTTGAAGACAACTTCCTCTGAAACAGTAGCTCCTGAATTCTTTAAAACATATTAACAAATTTCCTGTGTTATTTAGAGTGAGCAGACCAAAGACTAACCCAAAACTGTTACCATGAGACATGAAGTGAACCCGCCAATAAAAGGGGCCCTGAAGAGTTACAGCAGGTGAACAGTGAAATAATTTCTTCAGTTTTGATAGTTTTAGATGTTACAACTAATAACAGTGAAGTCTTTCATACAGAATACAATTTTAATTTGAACAATTGTGGAGAGTGGGCAGCGGCACACGGAAACAGGGAAAGGAATACTTGCATTACAAGATACATTTGCTACAAGCATCTCAAAATATGTTATAAGTATTATGTCTTAACACCATGTTAGAAGTATCATGTCTTAACCATTCAGTAGTAGGTACATATCTGATTCATATAGAAAAGGGGCAACTGAAACAGGATTTTAAATAAAGTTAAGTGAGAACTGTTTTTTTTTTTATTGAGCAAGTGACAGCGTTGGGAATAGAACCTAAGAATCCAGGTTCTATTGCTTCTAACCATTAAAGCAATACTTTCTATTCAGGAGAGACAGTGGGGGGGAGGGGGGTTTAAGATAGTACTTGACAGTAGGACTGAAGCAGATCACAAAATGTTATCAGTTCCCCTTGGCTTCTCTAATGTCATGCATGCTTGCAGTAAAAATGGCAATACAGGCAGAATAGTTTTCCTATATTTTCCAGCTAGTGCTGACTTTGCTAGATTGATCTATAAGTGTGGAAAATAATATACAGAAATGAGAGACAGAGCACGCGCCGAAGTCTTTTTCTGAGTTTTACTCACACATCATTTTTGAGGTCGAGGAGTAGAAGAACAACAGAGACATCCTGCTCTGGTTTTTTTTTCAAGATACAGTAATCCACTTCTTCATCCTGACAACGCAAGAGCAAAACATCTCACATCTGCCCTCTTGTTAATACCAGAATCTTTAAGTGGCCTGTTGGGCTAAAAAAATTGGGACGAGACCTACTCAAAGGAGCAGATAAGGCCAGTCCATCACACCACCCATAGAGTAATTTAGATTAATGGGTAATCCTTCTCCATCAGTTCTTAGAATGCTGCTGACCATGGGAACAATTTTTAGAGAGTCTGATTAGTCTTCAGTCTATATACAGAACCTTCACCCCTTCAGTCTTACCAGGTAAGTGTAGAGTCCATCATTCTTCGTTCGGTCCAGAGTGAATCCCACCTAAAAACACAAGCATTTCAATGTCACTGTTGCATTAAATCCAAAGCTGAAATTCTTCAGCACCAAAAGTCAAATCACCAGATAGATGAAGACAGTACTTCCACCTAGCTTAGTTTATTTCGAGGCAGTTACATTTGAGGTCCAGGAGTAGAAGAACAGAGACACCGGGTTGCCTACGTTATTTGCCACATTGGGTACAGAACTTACTAATACAAATGGATTTGATGCTTCATCCAGCTAAACTAAGAAAGAAGGCTGTCAGCACCTACACTGTTTCAACTCAGCCAATTAATTCTAAACCAACCAACCAACTCAGCATCTCATTAGCTTCTTCAAATTGAGGCTACGGGGATCATTCATATTTTAATCCACTGTGAACTTTTTTTTACTACCTTTCAAAATCCTTTTGCTGAAGGACATCGTGTGACTTGGGTGTATAGAAAAATAAAAACAATAAGGAATTTTTTCCTTTTTTACCAGTCCCATTTTATATTTAACAAGGCTGCATCAATAGACATTGCATTAACAGCCCACCTTGCATCAACAGACATTGTAGTAACTGTAAGTTTCCTAAATATTAATCCATGCAATATTTAAAATGGTATAAGATACCAATGCAGTTTTCCTTCGCATTGGGAACTTATCAGTCCAGTACAGCAAACTATTTTGTGATGTTGTTTAAAAGAACAGTAGCTCTACTGAGAAAGCCATGGTGGAGAACTGTTTAGGAAACCATGAGATACCTACTTCCTAAATAGATCAATGGAGAGCAAGTGAGTTAGAGCACACCATAAAAGAAAAAAGGATGTTACGGTAACTTGCCAGGAGCAGAGACAGACCCATTTACTAGTATAACTCTACCAAGATATCCATACTGAAATGAATTAAATCCCAGTAGTGAGTAGCAGCCATTATAAGACCAAATTAAGACGTGAACCCTAATCAGAGTCAAGATATTGAATTAAAAGACTTTTTATACAAAGCAGAGTATAGGCATTAGCATAGAGTTTGGTCAATCCACAAGCAGCACACACTGAGCAGTTAAAGAGAAGTGACAGATTTCTCTTAAGAAAACTACTGGAGTGGGAGCTCCCACCCTTGTTTAATACTTGTTACTTCCATTAGCATTAAGGGGAAGGGTCTCATTATGCACACAAGTCACTTACTGCTAGGTTGTTTTTGTCTTCAAGGGCTTTAGGCCCTTTCAGTGAAAGACTGCTGACATTGACCTTCATTAAACCATCCTTGAAGAAGCCAAACGTGTTGAGGTGAACTCTCTGCCTCACATCATCCTGCAAGAGATGCAACTGTTAGCAACAATGCAGGTTTCTAATATACCAATGGGGGAAAAAAAAGAAGTTGGAGAAGAAGTGTGGGGGGGGGAAATCACAGCATCTCTATCAAGTGTTAACTCAAAATGAGTGATGGGTCATCCACTCAGAGGGGCCAAATACAAGTCAGCTTTAAATCAGAATCCTTATTTTTTCCATCAGTAATAGCCCAGCTGTATTCAAGACAAAGATTAAAAACAATCTGGAGATGGTATTGTTTTGGCACCACTGCCAAACTTAATATTGGTACAAAAGCAAAAGCTGTCAGTAAATCAAAACTGCTACTGTTTGAACACTAGCTGTTCTCTCTGAAAAGCAGCTGTCATTGCAGCAGATTAGAAAGGAACTAGTTTCCTCAAATTCACTTGCCTAGCCAAAGCCCAGCTCTCATTTAGATGCCTTATAAACATCACATTCTCCTGGCATCTCTCTCATGTTAAACAGGCCCAACGCTCAGATGATCAAACACCTGGGATGCTGGAGGATGTGGCACAGGCAGTTTTATAATTAAATCCTTTTCCTTTCAAATACTCTAAAGCCCCAACTTGTCACTGAGAAAGAAATTAATGAGAATACTATCTTTTCAGTGAGATGTAAAAGAAAAATATATATAAGTAATGAATACTGGGGCCATGCAGAATCCAAATACACTTTAAGAACAGAGGTGTTAGCTCTAATTAAAACAGCAAAATTCAGCCCCAGCTAGCTTGGTCCTGCATACATAAAGTCCACCTGGAATTTTATGTGGGGTGTTTGTGAGCCCCTAAGCCAAACTAATACTGATGCAATTCAGCTGTGGAAGAAGGGCCCTTGTTTATACTTTGCAGATGGAAAGATGGAAAGAACACTTAGGTGGCTAAGTACATCACCATTTTCAGATGACAGGCACTGAATGTTTAAGTATTATCTCTGGGGATGCCACATCATGGACAAAGAAGGTCACGACCCTACTATGTGTCATGGATGCATCTAGATTAACATGCACAATCTGGAGGTTCTTAGTCTTAGAAAACTATTGGGAACCAGAGGGAACTCAACAATAACAGAAAATAAAATAAAATGAAATAAAGGCTAATCAATGAGGAAGCTTTTGAAGTGCATTTTACTTGTTCAAGCTTTTGTGGAATGAAAACAGGACTACTTACTGGCATAATGAAGGGTGTGTGGACTAGGGAGTTTTTTCCTTGCTAAAGAAAAATCAACAGGTTGAAAGTGAGGCAAATTTCTGATAGTGTAATAATCAAAAATGTATTAGATTGTGGAATGTTCTTTCCTATTCAGGGAAGCACTATTCCTCAACAGTCTAAAACTAACCTGAAAAGGGCACTGGAGGAGTCAGCAGACCATACAGGAATTGCAAGAGGTTCTTTTCTCATACCCCACATCTTTAATTTCTATGAAACTTGTTTGAGATCTCAATTTAAAATACCTTATACATAACTACCACCACACACGCATACCCTTACACAAATAGGCAATAAAAAAGTAACCCAAACAGAATTAGGTTACCCTTGTAAATAGCCAGATGGTCCCTTCAATATTCTAAGGAAAAAAAATAGTGACACATGGTTCACAGCAGATGTTGTGTTTAACAGATTATTATACTTGTGTTCTCTCTTCAGCTTCTGGGTCATTTATACACTTGAAAGAAGAATCCAGATGGCTCTTTTGGTACCACGCTCAATACAAGCCTTAATCCAATATACTCAACCAATGCTGTTTATAATATACAGCCAAATAGCATATTGTGGATAAATATCTGCTGGGCATCAGTGGGGTGGGGGGGTAGGAAAGAGGACATTTTACAGGTATTTAATCTTACAGCGTTCCAAGCTCATGGGCTTGAAAGGACCTTCAGGGCCATCCAGTTCAACCCCACTTACGCATTCCAAGGTTCTTGACTTTGAAATGAAAGGTATTTGCTTGCAGCTCAAAAAGGTTGTTTGAAAAATTCAACTTAGACCAGTGGAGGCCAATCTTTTTAGCATGTGTACCGCTGAGCAAGCCCTACACACTTTCTGAGTGCCACTTCAATCTTGTTCCCTTGCCCAACCCATCACTCAGCTTTCTGCTCCCTGCCTTTCTGCTGCTCTACTTTCTACTCCCTGCCCATGTGCCACTGGGCTTTCTGCCCAACCTGCTACACAGAGGTTGCCCATGCCACAGGTTGACTATTTCTGACTTAAACTATGCTTAACCTGTACTGTGTTTTGGGGGTGTTGGTTGTAGCCACGTTGGTCTAAGGACATAGGTAGACAAGGTTCTTTGGGTAAACATGATAACTTTTATAAGACCAACTAAATAGTTGGACAAATTGTTCTTTGCAAGCTTTCAGATATAAAAAACTGCTAGGAAAAAGGGTGTTTGTACCCAAAAGCTTGCAAAGAACATTTTTCCAACTATTTAGTTGGCCTACTAAATGACATAATTTACCCAAATAACCTTGTCTGCCTATAACCTGTACTATGTCATCTAACACGCATTAAATGGGAGGGTCAAAATATTGACTATGGTAGGGACAAACAATTTTCTCCGACTTAACCAACTTCAAGTACTAACACAACTTACAAACCCAGTTAACAGGTTTGCAGGTTGAAGATCTCACACAATGTGTCACTGTGGCCTATCTGAAAACACTTGCAGACTACCCACACACTCGGTATGCATCAACAGTTTAAAGATACACAGATGTATTAATGTTTATCTTGCCTTCTCCAAAAGGATGAAGACTCACTGAACAAGTTCTCATTACCAATTATACATCATCTGATTTAAATGAGGCTGCTCAACTCTAAAACAAGGGCAGAATACAGTCTTGTATTTACAATTAAAACAAAACTATTAGGACTAGTAAGAAAAAAGGTGGCACATTGCATATTGTCAAATTCCAAGCAAAATCCAATGTTAAGTGGGCCACAGTGAAGGATTTGGAGCTCAGAGCTGCCACCATCCACCCATAATTCATAAAGTGGATGCAACAGGGTAGCCGGCAACTTTAATAATCATAGAGTTTAGAGCCAGCCAGCCCTTTATTTATTAGACCAGATGGTAAGCTGTTAACTGTTCCCTGTAAAAGGCTGACAGGGCCACAGGAAAGAGCTACAGAAGGTGACAGGCTCCTAATGTCAACTCCAAACACAGACACTGAAGGGATGAAGCCTCTAGAAGCAGCAGTGTCCAGGATGGGCCATAAAACTGTTCTGTATGATATCAAAATTTAGGCAAAATGTAAGAAGTACATAACTGTATCTTGCCAGAGATATGGGCATGCCTGAAGCCCCTGCCTAGTCTAGAAAACAGGCCAGGAGGGAGCTTATAATGATCTGGGAAAGTATTCAGTTGAACATTTGAATGCAACCTGGTTAAGAGACATGACATAAAAGGCTGCAGGTAAGAATAACTATCTAGAAAGCGTAACAGAGCAAATTACTAAAAATTTGGTCTCTTACAATGAATTAAACAGGGTAAAGTCCAAATATACAATGTGGAAAACATGTCAAGGAGGACAGGTTTGGTTGCCTCTTGGGGGCCAGTAAATGGCAATGATGCTAAAGGTAAGTTACACTGATTAATTTAACAGCTACTTAAACAACTGTTACATTAGGTCTGGGTTAACACCACATCACAAAACTACTATCCTACTTCGTGTACCAGAGAGTTTCCAGGGTTTTATGATGATGGTAAGCCAATTATTTCAGCCCTAATTTACATCAAAGTTGACCACCTGCTGAGACATATTAAGGCCTCATCTGGAGATATTTTTTACCCTGAAATAATTCAATAGAAGGCATGCAAGAGATATTTTAGTTCCTGATATTGTGCCAGCCAATTTACATAATATTTTGAAGACTTGTCAAAAACAATGATTTTTATCCATCTATGGTTCATTTAAAAAGTGCTGCTTGGTCCTTACAGAACAAGGCAAGTATGTTCCCAGACACTATTTAATAGTTGATGAAATGTATTTCATGATACAGAAAATTGGAAGTGCAAACAAACCTAAAGGGCTTCTCTGGAAATAGACTCTATACTTCAGTATTTCCATTAATGTGTTAATTTTCAAAACAGTTCTGGAAATAACTATTTCCATGTGTTCCAAACAATTAACCATGGATTTTCAGAGGGTTTCTACTCTACCAAAGATTCCACACGCATATACAGACAGGAAGTAGGAATGCCAAAGGAAAACTTTGCCGAAGGAAACTACTAAGGTAGATTAGCATTTCAATAATTAAAGCGTGTGCTTACCTTGAAAGATAGGACTGGCTTTGTAAGTTAAAACTGTTTTTAATGAGCCAGCCAAAAGAAAAGATACCATTTTCTAAAAACAGGAACCAAGATACCAATGCTTTCAACTAGAAAACTGAAGGCTCCAACAGCAGGAACTACTTTTCATCATAACACACTAGTTATTGAGACATCAGTATCTGGCTTTTCTAACAAGCTATGTGACAATGACTTGATTAAGGAAGTAGAACACCAAAATATCCAGAACAGTGGTCCTTATCTTGGCAAACAGCATAGGTGTAATTATAGGCATCATGAAGTTAAATAGTTGGTAGGAGCCAGGTGTTCACATAAGAGCTGGAAACCAGATTAATTATAAGTGGAAGGATTGTAAGTAGTCAACTTCCTCTGTAAACCCAAGCCTTCAAAGGGTGCTAAGCACTTCTATTTTTCTTTAACTTCATTTAGAAATCATTTCCATAATTCTCAATATTCCTGCCATGTTCTATCAGTATCCTTAACTTGCCCAGCATGAGAATCTGAGTGTGAAAACACAGGCAACTGAGCAGGCTCAGGAAGGAAACAATGTAATAGTTTGGAGTCTTACTGTCTGAAGAACAAATACTAAACATTAAACATCACAACACTCATGGTGCTCTGGTGTGGTGTCAGAGGACTGGAAGAGGGACAATGTGGTTCCCATCTTCAAAAAAGGGGAGGAAGGAGGACCTGGAAACCTATAGGCCAGTTAGTCTTACCTCGATCCTGGGCAAGCGTTTTGAGAGAATTATTCTGGCACATGTCCACGAGGGGCCAGTGAGGGAGATTATGCTTAGGGGCAACCAACACAGGATCATTGGCAGCAGGTCCTGTCAGACCAACCTGGTGGCCTTCTATGACCAGGTCACCAAATCCTTAGATGCAGGGGTAGCACTGGACTTAATCTTCCTGGACGTTAGGAAGGCCTTCGACACAGTCTCTCACCCCGTTCTCATTAAGAAACTGGAAGACTGTCATGTCGACACCTACACAGTCAGATGTGTCGCCAACTGGCTGGAGGGCCGCACC
>NW_017729011.1:16161582-16162996 GCF_001723915.1 Gavialis gangeticus | reverse complement strand
TGGCCTATTACAAACTAGTCAGAGAGGACCAGCATGCATTAGGGGAGTCCCTGATCCCCCGAGCACGACCAGCAGTGACTAGAAATAAAAGTCGCAAGCTGGCAGAGGGTAAATTCAGATTAGACACCAGGAGGCGCTACTTCACTGTCAAGGTGGCTAGGATCTGGAACCAACTTCCAAGCGAAGTGGTGCTGGCTCCTACCCTGGGGGTCTTTAAGAGAAGGCTAGACAAACACCTTGCTGGGGTCGTCTGACCCCAGTACTCTTTCCTCCCATGGCAGGGGGTCGGACTCAATGATCTGCTCAGGTCCCTTCTGACTCTACAAACTGTGAAACAACAAAATTACAGGTCAAGTTTTGTAGAAAAAGTATATTCTTTTGTCAATAGAAAAAGTGCTTATCTGAGAGCCACAAGCAAGTTTTTCTTTCCAAAGCCTCCTGTAACAGATCTGAAATGCTAGGCTTCTCATAGAAGCCCTAAACTAGTAGAAGTGACAGAAGCAGTTTAGTTTCAAGCTCCTAACAGGGCAAGACTGACACATGGTCTTTGAGCACTGCTTATGTTAAAGTCAGATACATGTGCAGCTTTCAATCCCAAGACTATGAAAAAAGTGAAGTGGGCTAGGCTCGCTACCCTTCCCCAGCCATAACATAAGTAGGGAGAGCCAACGGTAGAGCTGACATCCTAAATGAATTCTTAATTTTAAGTGATGGAACCACATATTCACATTTTCAATATGAATACTTATTTCTGTAAAGAGTGTCTTCTTTTCTCTAAGTTTTCAAATTAAGAGAAGTTTCAAAAAGGTCAGTGTAAGCAGGCTATGCTTTTATCTCCTTACACACTCCTTGTTAACTCCAAGCTACTACTTTCAGTCAGCGGCACCCCTCTCTACTGAATTTGATAGTGAAGTCATGAAAGCTGTCTACTTCCCTTCTACCAGATTTAGAAGCCTATAGCAGCAGCAGCAGCCCTTTACTTGAAGCATATTAGCTAGTCTCTGGACCACAATATTTGCTTTCATTTTGTACAGTAGGATTTGTAAAGAAGGTATCATTGGATGCAACCTAATGGAAAAACAATGAAGGTATCAAGGATTCAGAAAAAGAGTAGCAACACATACTATACTCACAGCCCTATGAGAAATGATCAGGTATGTTCTGGAAAGTAAGAAACAAGAGCCTATGTTCTGCATCCACAAACAGGCACCCAATCAGCATATGCAAGTCACAAGCATTTAAAAGGCTCTGCATCCACTCCTTAAGATATCTTGACACTGGTCATGAGTGCTAACCTCATGAATTGAAATCGGAACACCAGCTGTGTATACCAATATTCAGCCTGGGAAACACACTACTGAGAAGCAGAATACTAGACATACTTGGTTTTTAATCAGTGAAAGCCCTTGAGTAG
>NW_017729011.1:16156062-16156582 GCF_001723915.1 Gavialis gangeticus | reverse complement strand
CCAATATTCAGCCTAGGAAACACACTACTGAGAAGCAGAATACTAGACATACTTGGTTTTTAATCAGTGAAAGCCCTTGAGTAGTCATGTTTGACCTGAGATTAAAGAGTTTAATGCAAAAATAAGTAAATAAATAAGGAATGCAAGAGTCTAGTTAGTTCTATTCCAGTTTGGAAATAAGGTCCAGTCAGTCTAGACTAGTGGGTCCTTGCCCTAATGAACTACACACTTGCAGCTCAATGTGTTATATGGACCACACCCACACAACTTATTTCCTGTGTATCCATTTAACAGGATTTCACATGGGCTGCAGCAGTGCACTAATTGGGCCACACCTGGCCCGAGGATAGAGAACCACTGGTCCAGACCTACTGCATCTTCCTGTTTATAGTAAAGCAATATCTCTGGGGATCAGTTAAAGAACTATGACTTTTCCAAGCATGATTTTAAGCCTTGTGAAAAAGTTAAAACAACAAAGGCAGATTTTGCTTTGGGCTTCCAACTCATCAAAAGAACTTAA
>NW_017729011.1:16149095-16151062 GCF_001723915.1 Gavialis gangeticus | reverse complement strand
TTTCACATGGGCTGCAGCAGTGCACTAATTGGGCCACACCTGGCCCGAGGATAGAGAACCACTGGTCCAGACCTACTGCATCTTCCTGTTTATAGTAAAGCAATATCTCTGGGGATCAGTTAAAGAACTATGACTTTTCCAAGCATGATTTTAAGCCTTGTGAAAAAGTTAAAACAACAAAGGCAGATTTTGCTTTGGGCTTCCAACTCATCAAAAGAACTTAAAAATACAACCTCAATGCAACATTTGTAGAGCATGCTTTGTATTTTTATGCTGTACACATCTCGTATTTCTGACACGGCACAAGTTGGCAGCTGATCCGGGAGTGGAGCCGTGCAGCCCCAACTCCCAGGGTTTTGCACCAATCTGCTTTCTTTAGCCACCAAACCTCATGCAGGGTGACTTTCTCCCGTATCATGAGCAAGCCCATGGTGATCACGCTCAAGACAACACGTTTTTAGATAGACACACCCAGCTGCGAGTTTCGTTCTGGTTTTCCACCTTTGCCAAGAGGAACGGCACAAAAGCAGAACTGTTATCTGTAGGGGTTTTGTTTTTTTTTTTCTCTTGATGGTTATCTCCAACTAAGGTTTGCCTCCAAAGGAGACAGATTTAAGGGGGTGTTTCGTGAGCACGGAAGAAGCAAACCATGCCTGCACCCACCGTGGGACCTGCCTCTGCTCAGCCGTGGCTCCCAAGCGGGCCCAGGCCATGAAGGGCAGTGTTGCCGCCTGCCCCTAGTGACAACGACACTCGGCCCAGATCTTTCAACGGCTGAGTCTTGCGCGGGGGTTTCCTTTCAGGGCCCAGGGGCAGCCCAGGAGAGGGGGCGCCCGGGTCGGGAGACACTCCAGAAGCAAGGGGCAAAGGGAAGGGCCCCCGCGCGCCCCGGGCCTTACTCTGAGCGTGAGGTGGTGTACGCGGCCGTGGCCCCATCCCGCCCACAGCGACAGCAGCGCCAGCGCCTTCCACAGGGGGACGCGCCAACCGCAGGCCGCCATGTTTATTCCAGCATCACCAGCCGCTTCCCCGCCCACTTCCGGGTTCAAGGGTCGCACCACGTGACTTCCCCGCTTCCCTTCCCTTCCCCAGCTGGGAGAGGGAGAGTGCGCGCGCATGCGTCTGGGCCCCGCTGGGGGAGGGCGGAGTGAGCACGAGCGGTCGGACCACGTGACCGCCTCTTCCCCGCCCCGCCTGAGTGGCTTTTAGGGCTGTGCGCATGCGTGTAGGCTGGGTTCGGTATGGGGCGTGGTTGCTTGGAGATAGAGAGAAGTTTTGTCTCATTTAAAAAAATAGCAATGTCATTCAATTTTTTGTTTTTATCCTTCCTAGCACCATCTCCCCTGCCTGTTGGCCCCACTGTTGTTCGCCTCCCTAGGCACTTGGCTGCGGTGTCACCTCTGCCTCAGGCAAATTTTGTGCTGCCCTCCTGGGTTTTCTCCCCCTGCGCTCCCCGGGATTGGCTCTGCAGCCTGTATTCTGCCCTCCCACCCCCTCCCTTGCCGGGGGGACAGGCGCTGAGGGAGGAGGCTGAAATTGGTTGCTTATTCCCAGTTCGTTTTTCAGGCTCCTCGCTGAAGTGGGGTTGAGGCCTGGACAGCAGTGTTGTGTGGAGTAGTCCAATGCGGGGGTGCTCGTTCAGCCTACACGGCTGTATGGGGTCTGGTCCTAGCATACGGGGCTGGATAGAGGTGGCGTAGGAGCCCTGGGGTGCACGGCAGTCTAGGGTCTAATTCTGGCATGTGGGGTGGAATGCAGCCCTGTGCTGCTCTTGTGGCCAGGAGGTTGAGCAGCACTGGCCTCATGTGCTGGTGGAAGTGAAAACCTGCTTTCCCTGACTAACCATGGGAGAGAGAGACATTTCTTTCTGTGTATTGCATATGAGCTTTTCATCTACCTGTTCTCAGATAGTCCAATCTCTCCTTTTTTTTTTTTTTTTCAGACAGTGTGCATCAGTCAATCGAAGC
>NW_017729011.1:16147609-16149084 GCF_001723915.1 Gavialis gangeticus | reverse complement strand
TTTTTTTTTTTCAGACAGTGTGCATCAGTCAATCGAAGCTCTGTTGTTTGTTTTTAAATGCCTAGCTTAGTTACAGGGTTTGCGTGAATTTTTAGGTTTCAAACCGTGAGGAAATGTCATAACAGTTGGTTATCTTTCAGATGGGGCATGTTCAACCTATGCTGAAACTTGAGAGTCTCTTCTGCCTGTTCTTTCTTCATCCGTTTGGTAGTTCCTGCTGTTGTACACAGCACGTAGGATTATTGTAAGTGAAAGGAATTAAAAGATACCTGTCTTTTATCCTCATTGTTTTACCTTGTGCATTTGATAGCACTTTTTTTAATATTCCCATTTGCTGGCTTTCATCCTGAGAGGGCTTCTTTAATGTTTCCAGCACTCACTGAAGAGCTGAGGTGTTAGCCGACTAACTAACCACAGGTTAAAGTAAAAAAAACCACAAAAACAACACTTCCATGTAATAGTAAGGAAGCAGGAAAACTCTTATGTGCTGTGGTTAGTTAAAGGAAATTAAAAATAATTGCTTCATCAGAAACTGTTTCTAAAAATCCCATAAAGTAACAAAAAGGCTTTTCTGCTGTTTATTATAATTCTTGGGTGGTGTTTGTTTCTTAACAGGATTGAACTGGGTCTTGAAGAGAATGTTACTGGTTTCACTCGTTTTAATTATCCAAAGGGAGAGTAAGATAAGTAAAGAGAAAACATAAACAGTGAGAATTACATTAGCTTTTAAGAATTCTTGTGGGTGATATCTTTTATTGGACCCACTGCATGGTTGAGATAGATATGGAGAAGCTTTCAGATACTTCAGAACCCTTCCTTGGGCATCTGGTATAGAAGCAGATACAGCAGTTAAGTAGCAGATGTAACAAAAGCTTATGTAAAACTCCATATGTCCCTTGAGAATTATGTTTTGTTTCTGCACAAGCTTAGGAAGAAGATGACGCAGTGTAGTCTGGCTTTTTTCTTAGATTTTAAGGCTTTTTCACTGTTAATTCTCTAAAGCGTTGCTTGTAGTGTTGATAAACAGCTTACAACAATTATTTTTAAATTGACCCTTTGAAGAAGAAAGTGAATTGCTGTAATTGGTCATAATGATTGTTGTATTGCCAGCTCTGGCAAATTTAAATCTTCTAGTTATCTGCATAACTATGCAAGGTAGCATCTCTGCTGGTTTCACTCATTACAGAAAATTAGTGAAAGGATAGAGGATAATGAATATATAGAGGAAAAAACTTTACAAGAAGCCCCTATGATCTAGGTCTATATAATATTGTGATGGAGACCAGTGGCTCTCAACCTTTTGAGACTCGGCACTCCTCAGAAAATACCAGCTTTTAGTTTTAATTTGTTTTTTGCCTCCAGAAAAATAAGAAAAACTATCCTTCTTTTGCAGAAAACTCAAAAAGGTCACAACAGTTCAAAATGTTTTTGACACGGTGGATTCCTATTTGAAATCTCTGGATTTATCTTGTGAA
>NW_017729011.1:16146679-16147598 GCF_001723915.1 Gavialis gangeticus | reverse complement strand
GGATTCCTATTTGAAATCTCTGGATTTATCTTGTGAATCTTGTTTGCACACTTAACAGTGCTAACATTGCATGGTACCGTGAAGCATGTTTGAAAGGATCTCAAAGCACCCAAGGGTGCCAGAACACACTGGTTGAGATGTGCTAAAATGTCACCTGCACCAATTCTGAGTCAGCACCAATGTTAGTTGGTGATGTTCCCTGTTTATAGTTTTACTTCAACGTTTCTCATATTGTTCACTAGATGATGGTGTAAACAGAAATATTGTTATAAGCAGATGGAGCTGGGATAGGGATCCAAAAGTATTTTTAAATAGGCAAAAATCCTCAGTGATCTTGTAGGTTTGTTTCAACAATTAGTAACTTGAACTGGCCACTAGATGTCCTTTAAACTCCAAGCCTAGTATGAAAATACATCTATAGCCCAGTTGCAATTAGATCAATTTTGACAATTAATTTGCTTTTATGGATTTTTCAGAATTTTTCCTGGCAGTTGAGACTTTTGTGTGGCACTGGATGCATTTCTGTGGACATGTCAAACTGGCAGCTTGAAAGACTAAAGTCTAGGGGGAGTAGCTCCAGTGCCATTATTCAGACCTCTCTCACCTAACAAGCCTTTGTCCTGATGGAGAAAGACCAGTTAGGTGGCTGAGTGTAATTAGTTCCTTCCCTGTGAGCTTTGTGAGTAGGCTCAATCACTGCACTCTCTCTTAGTCTCCAAACAATCCTGCAACTAATCATAAAGAATTTTTGTGTCCTGGACGTGAACGGGGCATGCCCCTGGAGGTTGGGGGGGTGGGGCACAGCTGCGCTGGTGGCAGCGGGAACCCAGGAGCAGGGAGCTCCTGCAGACACCACTGTCAGTGGCGGGGGGGGGGGGGGTAAACTCAAACCAGATAAAATCAACCCACAGGCGGGGTG
>NW_017729011.1:16138927-16141679 GCF_001723915.1 Gavialis gangeticus | reverse complement strand
CTACGCACAGGTGCTGCTGGCAGCATCAGCAGCAGCCAGGGGCAATTGGGGACCGCCTGCAGATGCCACCAGTGACAGGGTGGCGAGCAGCGACTGCCCGCAGGTGGTGCTGACAGTGTCGGAGCTGCCTTTTTACAGGGGCTTCACCACCACACATGGTGGGTGCGCATGCACCCTGTACACGTTGCCCTTGGTTCTGGACCTAGAAACTGCTTGGATAACCCCTGTTTATTTTGCATATTTCACTAAACAGCTGTTATTAGGTGGTAAAGCCTTTCAGTACTTATCAGTGTGGTCTAGATTCCATAGACATTAGGGCTGGAAGGGACTTTGCAAGATCATCGGGTCCAGCCCCCTGCCCAAGGGGTAGGAAGTCAGGTGGAGTCAAGTGATCCCATAAGATAGGCATCCAAGTGTTTCATAAGTGTCCAGACTAGGTGCTTGTACCACTTCTGGGGGGGAGTCTATTCCAGGCTCTAGGGAGTTGGGCAGTAAAGAAGGTTTTTCTTATGTCCAGTCTAAAATGGTTTTCCTGGAGTTTATGACCATTAGACCTTGCCTTCCCTTGGGGTGCCCTGGTGAACAGACTTTCTCCCAGTTCCTGATGTACACGCCTTATATATTTATAGGCTGTCACCAAGTCCCCCCTGAGCCTTTGCTTCTCCAGGCTGAAGAGTCCCATGGCTCTCAGCTTCTTTGCATAAGTCCTGTTTTCTTGTTCTCTAATCATGCATGTGACTCTCCTCTGGACTCTCTCAACCTTCTCCACATCCTTTCTAAAGTGGGGAGCCCAGAATTGGATGCAGTACTCCAGCAGTGGCCTCACCAAGGCCGAGTAAAGAGGGAGGATGACTTCCTAGGTCTTGCTTGAGATGCATTGGTAGATGCAAGCCAGGGTTTTGTTTGCTTTGCCAGCTGCAGCATTGCATCGGTGGCTCATGTTCACCTTGTGGTCAGTCATGACCTCCAAGTCTCTTTCGGTCCTGGTGTTAGTGAGTGTAGCACTGCTGAGCCTATAAGTATGATGTGGATTTTTCCCCCCTCCCGAGGTGGAACACTTTGCATTTCTCCATGTTGAATTCCATCAGGTTTTGATCCGCCCACCTTGCGAGCCTGTCTAGGTTGGCCTGAATCGCCAGCCTATCTTCTAGTGTGACCACACTTCCCCATAATTTGGTGTCATCGGTGAATTTAGCCAGTTTGTTTCTGATATCTGAATCCAGATCATTTATAAATATATTAAGAGTACAGGTCCAAGTATGGATCCCTGGGGGATGCCACTGGTCGTCGTGCAACATGTTGATACACTTCCATCAACTGTCTCTCTCTGGGTCCGACCACAGAGCCAGTTCCCCAGCCATCAGAATATAAGGTTGTTGAGGCCACAGTACCATGAGGACTTCATGGAAGACCAAGTCAAAGGCTTTTTTGAAATCCAGATAAATGATATCAACCTCTTTTCCTTTGTCCAGGTGATGCATCACCTGGTCATAGAAGGAAATTAGGTTGGTCAGGTAAGACCTACATGCAATAAAGCCATGTTGGCTATCTCAGAATGTTGCATTCTGTTAGCCTGTTGTTAATGGTTTCTTTGACTATTTTTTCCAATATTTTACCAGGGATTGAGGTCAAACT
This sequence comes from Gavialis gangeticus, assembly GCF_001723915.1. Taxonomy (NCBI): domain Eukaryota; kingdom Metazoa; phylum Chordata; order Crocodylia; family Gavialidae; genus Gavialis; species Gavialis gangeticus. The sequence continues at coordinate 16,140,044 of NW_017729011.1, read as the reverse complement.
GATTGGCTTGTAGTTCCCTGGATCTTCCTTCCTCCTTTTCTTGAAGATAGGCATCACATTGGCCCTCTTCCAATCTTCAGGAACCTCTCCCAAGCGCCACAAGTTCTCAGATATCCTTGCCATAGGCTGCACTATGATGTCAGCCAGTTCCTTTAGCACTCTTGGGTGTGTTCCATCCGGGCCTGCTGATTTGTGGATGTCCAGCCTCTCAAGGTGTTCCTTCATGAGATCTTTGCCAATGATGGGTGTGTGTTTGCCCATACCCTGGCAATCCTGCATCTTGCTAGGTAGGTGATCCCCTTGGGCTGGTGGAAGACTGACGCAAAGGAATGGTTAAGGAGATTAACTTTATCCTGGGTATCAGTTGTCAACTGCCCCACTTGGTTTAGCAAGAGGCCAATGTTGCCCTTGTTTTCTTTCTGACTACCCACATATCTGAAGAAGGACTTTTTGTTGTCCTTGATTCCTGTAGCCAGTTTGAGTTTGGTTTCAGCCTTGGCTTTCCTGGTTTGCTTCCTACAGGTGCAGGCCAGTACTGAATACTCCTGCTTGGTGCTGTTACCTAATTTCCATCCCTTATTTTGAACCTGTAATCTGGAGATTAAAGTTTCTTGAGCCTCTTGGGTCATCTACTCCCCTAAATAATTTATATTTAAATGCTATAATTAAGGTTGCTTCTTACAAGTAAGTGGAACTGCCTCTTGTGTATTTAGAGTGCCATAAGACAGTCTCACACTGGTGTATATGTACATTAATAAGTTTCATTATAGCTCTACATAGGTACATTGATCTTGTTTTAAATGAGCTTTCCTCAGTGGCTACAGGTACTCTCATCAGCATTTCTTGGTATTTAGTCTTGGTGTTTTTTCTTTCATCCTCCATTATCTTCCCCCTATTCCCCTAGGTATTTGGTGAGGAGTCATCATAGAACAGTGCTGGGAGTGAATCATAGGTAGGCAAGTAGCTTATTAAAATTTGAGGGTGCTGAATTCATAGCAGGGTTGATGCTGGGAAAAGGGTGAAGGCCCTGAGCTGTAGAGACAGGCAGATTTTACACAGCTGGGGGTATCAAATGGGGGAGACACTCCTGGTTTAACCTTGATAGAAACTGGGGTGG
>NW_017729011.1:16131754-16133927 GCF_001723915.1 Gavialis gangeticus | reverse complement strand
GGTGAAGGCCCTGAGCTGTAGAGACAGGCAGATTTTACACAGCTGGGGGTATCAAATGGGATTTCTTGTCTCTGAGAGCCAGAAGTTAACTTGATGAGATGGGGGCAATAATGTTAGAGGCCTTATCCTTCATGAAATCTTGGGAGATGGCGAATCTCAGGGCACTTTGCACTATAAAGTACCGTAGATGCAAATGTCAAGGTATAAAGGTGCTCCTATGTATGAGGGATTTTAAAAAGAAACCAGGTTCCCAGTGTCCATCATAAGGGAATGGGCGGGGTGGGGCTCTAAAATGATAAGGGAAGCAGATGCAATGGTGGTGATACCAATGGAAAGAGGCATCCTCTCTTTTAACCTGAAAACTGAAAAGATCTGCCTTTTCTTTGGGACTGGTCCAGTGAGCATTCTGCATGCCAAACTCTAATTGGAGTTCAAAGATGTTTTTCACATGAAGAGCTTCCAGGATTGGTACTAGATTCATACTAGGCCTGTTCTTGTTCAATTCAAGGCCAGTCTCCCATTTGGTTCTGTGAGACCCAAGTCTGATGTCCGTGTGCTTTCTAAATCCTATCTGACGCACTCTTGACGTTTTCACCTAGTAAGGCTTCAGGCTTTACACTTTTTGGGTGATTTCAGAATTTCCTGTGTTATAAACTGTATTAGAATAGTTTGGAGAAGAGCCAAGCAGGGGGCCCAGTTGTATTAGGTGCCACATGGAGACAAAGTATTTTGTCAGTTCTTCAGAACAGATACTGCTGCTGCCTCAATAAACAAGACCAGCAAAGGGATGGGGAAAGAGTTGTTATGTAGAAGCAGAGTGACTAATGTGTTCCTGCAAAATTGTAGGTTATTTCCATCTTTTCCCCCCTTTGGTAGTTTTGCTTGAGGTTTTGTTAGAAGATTATTTAAATCATGAGGGAAGGGATCATGAAAGAGAGATTTTTATGAAATTTTTTTTTCTGAATACAGACAGGTTCCCTTAACCATGCTGGCTTAACAGGTTTGTCTTATCTCCCTCACAGCTGCTGTTGAAGAGAGAGGAAAAACCACAGTTCATCAGGTTAGAGCTGTTTTGGGTGCATGTCCTCCATGTACTCCTCCTCTAGCAGGTGATAGCTTCTTAAATTGTACTTGTACGAACCTGAGCCCAGATCCTGGAATGAATTTTTTGTGGCTGGAATCCCTGAAATCTATGAAGCGGATTGCTACCAGGGGTCCACTAACTAACTCATTGTTAAGACCAGGTCTGTGGTGAAGCAGCACCTAAGCAAAAACTTAATGTGGTTGTGATATTGGAACACGTGCTGCAGAAGCGTGATCCAGTGGCTTTAACTCACTGCAAATCCACTCTTCAAAGGGATAGTATAAATAAAACCATCATCACCCTTGCCCCTTTCTAAAACAAGATGGACCGCTGTAGTCAATTTTATCAAGGTATTACACTAGACAGAATAAATATGCACACATTTAAGTAATTGATACCACCTTGTGCATATTTGTACTATAGATGTTGAAATCCTTTGCCAAGTTTTTGCTTCTGCTGCTTTCACAAATGTTAGTTTAATAACTGCAGTTAGATGCTCCCATATTTTGAAGGGTAAGGTACTGTCTCGATTTAACCTAAAGTAAAACCTGTCCAGCTGGTATGGAGGTGAGTAGCTTTCTTACCTGTGTGCAATAAGGATCCTAACTCTACTTGCCAAATAGTCCTTCCTCCCGTGAGCTGTCCCACTGATTTTTGCACTCCTAAAGTTTTCAAGAGCGGGCTCAACTGTATTTAAAAAATAGTGATCTAAAACTCTTTCAGGTTTCCTGTGGTTAGACAACGGAATTGTAAAATCAGATTAAGCTCACTGTGAAGGCTGGAAAAGTTGTGCAACCACTGAGCAAAAATGAGCACAAAATAAATCTTCCTTTCCTGGGGAGAAAATGTGTACAATTTTCTGGAAGGCTCCATAATTGCTAGGATCCCCTAGGCACTTATGAATATTCACAGAGGCAATTTGATGGCTTCCCCTGTTCCTTCCTTCCATTTAGAGCAGACAAATGACACGGTCCTGGCTTGGGTTGATTTGGGATTTATTTCTAGAGGCGTTTTCTTTACTTCACCAGACTTGAAGCCTGCGTGTTTCACGCTGGTTTTCATCCAGCTATCTCCCCCGCTCCCCTTCTC
>NW_017729011.1:16126550-16126754 GCF_001723915.1 Gavialis gangeticus | reverse complement strand
CATTTAGAGCAGACAAATGACACGGTCCTGGCTTGGGTTGATTTGGGATTTATTTCTAGAGGCGTTTTCTTTACTTCACCAGACTTGAAGCCTGCGTGTTTCACGCTGGTTTTCATCCAGCTATCTCCCCCGCTCCCCTTCTCATGCACTGAAATCTCCAGCCTCCTGGGCAAAGGGATCCCTGCTGTAACTACTTAAGGCAAT
>NW_017729011.1:16119696-16121550 GCF_001723915.1 Gavialis gangeticus | reverse complement strand
CCTTCACAGCACCAGCTTCACGGTCATAGCTCAGTTTCTTGGGGACGAAACCAAAAAACAAACAAACAAACAAACCCTCTAACCCACTGCAAAGGCAGCGCTCTCGGACTGGTAAGAGACTGGGGGGATCGGGACGGGGCCGGTATAAAGCACCTTGCAGGGAGGAGAGCGAGGGGCTGGGGGTGAAGCGCTTGCGAGGATTGCAATTGCATCCTGGGGAAGCAGCCCTCGCCCCCGCTGCGGGGCGGATCGGGGCAGGGGGGACTGCATCGTGCACATGGCAGGGTGGCGGAGGCAGCGCACCCCCTTGCCCTGCACAAGCCTCCCCGCCTGCCACGTGCGCTTGCGCAAGCCCCACAGCGTGGGGAGGCGGACACACACGCCTGCGCAGTGTGTTGGAGCTGTCACTGCCCCCCCACCCGCCTGTACTGCTGCTGCTGCTGCTTTGGCCATTTTGCTGTGGAGGAAGCAATGAGGCAGCAGCCGTGACCACAGGAGAGGAGGGGGAGAGCCCCAGCCCCAGGAGCGGGGCTGCTTGGTGCATTCCCTCCTTGGGGAGGGGGCAGCTGGCTGCTGGGAGGGGTGGGGGAAAAGGGGGCCAGCCCCCCCAGGGACTAAACATTGCCCCCTGCCCTGCAGGGCTGCTCCCCTCACCCTGCCTTCCCAGGATCTGGTGGAGCCATGAGCTGGGGCACGGAGCTGTGGGTAAGTGAGAGGCATTCATGGGGTGGGGGGGGTGAGCAGCAAGGGGAGAGGGGGAATTCTTGGCATATGTGGGAGGGGAAGGAGGGGATGCACCCTCTGCAGGGGCTAAACCCCCACAATGCAGGGGCTAAACCCCCATGGAGGTGCACCCTCTGCAGGGTCTAAAATCCCGCAGGCAAGGAAAGTTGCAGTGTTTTGCTAGAATAATATAAAGAGATGCCTAAATGCAGCCCTGCATGCCACCCTCTGCTTTCTGGAGTCATAACGGTTTGCCAGGGCAGGGCACGAGCCGCGCTCCTGCACCGTAGCACCAGGCACCTAAGCAGGCTCCATGCAGCTGCTGTGGAAAAAATAAATAATAATTAAAAAGAGGAGATCTCCCACAATTTTGGTAAACATGCATCTCTCTCAAGTCTCCAGCAGCTTCTCAGCAAATGTCTGCAGCCCATTCTGTTTGCAGATTTGGGATCAGCACAATGAAAGCAGCCCTGAAGCCACAGTGTAATGCCCCAAGGGGCAGGATAGCGAGGGTTATATCCCCCCACAGGCTACCAGACACATTTGCTTTTGTTCAGCAGATTTCTTTTGTAAAGTTCTATGTCTGTTGAAAATTGTGCGTGGAAGATTTGAGGAAGCGATGAAGTTGGAATGGTTTGGTTATTTTTTTTCTTGCTGTTTCTTGGTTGAAATAAGCAATGGGTCAAACCATACAGAAACAAAGAAATGGAATTGTAAAACAGAAGAGAAACTTCCAAAGCAGAGCCTCATTTCAGTTTTCTTTGAAAGGGAATGGAGAAGAAGTTTAAAGTTGAATTTATATACAAAGGGGTTTGATTTCAGGAGGGGGAGCTGCAGGGAAGAAAAGCAAGTTGATACAATTCCCTTTTGCTGTTTATTGTTTATGTCCTGCACTTTCTTTTGAAGGAAGTGTTTGATTCAGAGGTTACTGGTGGGGGGGGAATATTCCACACTTTTAAGAGAGAGGGAGAGTTTTGTTTGTATAGGTTACCTTTTTGGCTTTTGAAGTCATTTTGGAAAGTAAGAAGGAAAAGGCATTTTGATTTTACTTTGAAGCACTACAATAACATGTAGTATAAATCGTATAAAGTAAATTTAAAGTGTGATTTTTTTTTTTTTTTTTTTGTAAAG
>NW_017729011.1:16116742-16119552 GCF_001723915.1 Gavialis gangeticus | reverse complement strand
TAAATAAAAAAAAAAAAAAACCTCTGCCCCTATGCAAATCTAGGAAAGCAAGGGTAGCAAAATCAAGGGTATCTTTGAGGTAAAAAAAGGAAAATACGTACATATGAGATCACAAAGAGGATATAATGCAGCCATGTTTAGCCTGTGTGATGGTGGATCATGGAGCAAAATGATACTGAGGGTTGCCTTGTCATAGTGGGTTTGGGATTGTGCACTCACTTAATGATGTAATGATAGGGTATTACAACTCTTTGGGCAGAAGTGTACTTTGGGTGAGGAGGAAAAGGGAAATTGAGCTTTGGGTGGGGAAGGCAAATTAGTGGTGGAGACCCACATGGGTTGCAAGATGCTGCAGGATTTCAGTCTTGCCTGCAGATACTTAAAGATGCAAATCAGTGCAAGTGGATATGTAAACCTAACCCTTTTTATAAAGACAGGGCTTAGGAAATTAGGTATTTTAGATGTGCTAACTGTTAAACTTCATAGATGTGACAGGCCTGCTCTGCCAGTTATATTGCCAGTTCTGATGTGATATTATAGTTATGTTCTGTGTGGACTGGGGTTATATCTAGATGGTAAATTATGAAGCTAATGCTTGTTTCTAGAGCTTATGCTGGTACGTGTGGGAGAGAAATGTGATACATAATATTAAAGTAGTGCAAATGATGATATGTTGATTCATCATTGTGTAAACAGTCCCATTTCATGGGAATGCTTATGGGGAAAGACTGCATTTTTTTTGTCTCAAATACTGGTGATGTTTCAATGGGGGAAAAGATTCAATAACTTAAATGGAATTGAAACCATGAGCCATGAACCAAATGACTCATTATGATACTTTTGAATTGGAAGAAAACATGCAGAGTTCTGAAAATGACCTGCTGCCTGTTTTCACAATCTGAAGAATAGTGTATCAAGATGCTTCCACAAAAAAATGGAGGAAGGCTGGTTTTTGCTATAAAAAATTAGAATGAAAAGTATGTTACTGTTTGACCAGCATAGAAATCTGCTCTAGGCTTCTTCAACTGAATTGCTTTGGAAAGGAGCATTTGTATTTTCCTGGTAACTAATGTTTGCTTTTCAAAGAATCTTGTGGGTGCTTTCTCAACCCTATTGACTTCAGTGGGCTTGGGATGTTCCGATTATACTATGAGAAGCATTACAAATTACTGGGAAAAGAACGGGGTATCCAAATGACACTGAGATCAAGAATAATGGTAATTCAGGAGTAGAATAAATCAGAATGGGCTTATTTTAAATTTGCTTAACAGTTTCCTTTGCTTCTAGATTTCCCGACTGATGCTTGGTTTTCACATGCTTGTTTAATATATGATAGGTTATTCTTATTTTGAAAAATTAACATTCTGTGAATGTTAAAGCCTAGTGTTTATATTAATTGGCCAGGGAATGGAGGTACAGAAGTGTAACAGTTTTTTGTTTGAAGATCCATATTATGTTGGTGTCCATAGATTAGTTCCTACCTCAGCTTGTAGTTCAGGAAGGTTTTGTGCAGTAATTTAGCTATTTGAAATCCAACAGAAAATTGGCATTGCTTTGTTTTTCATTGAAATTTATTATGTACGCTTGACTTGCTGGGTGAGCACATGTTCACCCCAGAATTAACAAAGGGGAGGTAAAACACAGCTAATCTTACTGCCTAGGAATGTTAGTGTGTCTGCATTTATGCACAGCAGCTGCTTGTCCCTGCAAAAGGCTGGTGTTCAAAGCACTACATTGCAGAAGAAATGCAATAGGTAGTTTATTCCCAAGAGAGTTTTACCCCTGTGATATAATGTGTATACTATATACAAGTATATGCAGCAGTCTTGCAGTCCTGGGGTTTTTTTAGGAAATTTTACCCCAGCAAAATTTCCTTTGATTTCTCTGTGAGTGTTGTCTGAGGATTTGGCCCTCTGAATGTACATGTGTACTTAACAAGTAGAACTCATTAGAGCTATTAATGCAATAAGGATATTTAATATCAGATTAAAATTTTGCATAATAAAATCATTTGGGGCCTCTACCCTATCCAGGCATATGGAGCAAACCTGGAGTATCTCCTGTACCAGCCTGCTTGTGCAGCATTTCCGGTATGTATGAGAGTTACTCGGCACAGCACAGGCTGCTCAGCTTGTTTCTCCACACTGAGCAGAACCTGTCTAACCCCTAAACATCCTCTGCTGCTATGGTAGTGCTGAAAGGAGGCAAGTCAGAGCTGGAGAGGGAGGTGGTGTGTACCAATAGCTGAAGCTAAGAAATTCCAATATGTATTGTTAGGCATCTGTAGAGACCAATAGTTGCTTCTGTTGTCTCTTCACCCCAGAGCAGGGGTCATTTAATTGTTTTTACTTGTGGAACTGCATAGTTTCACTTGAGGATGGGATGTGAATGCAGAGAGTCTGGCTTATAAGGTGGTTTTGACTCCTGATGTTAAACCTGTGCTTATAATCAATGTCCACTTGAAAGCAGTCTCTAAATGCTTATGTTAACTTGGATGTTAGTGTGGAAGAAAGGCAATATAACTGGCAAATTAGTATTGCAGTACAGCCCCCTTTCACCAGACTTCTGTGCCTTCAGTCAAGTGTTCTGAATAATGGATAGTGGGATGGGGGTGGGTTTTAATAAGTCTACAGTGTGTTTTTGTAAGTGTTGGATTGGGTCCTTGAAATAACAAATGATCAGACTGATTAAAGGTAAAACTGATCTTGGGCCTCTAGTTTGCCTCTTGAATGGAAGAAGCTACAGTTGCATAGTATATTGAAATACGTGAAGTTGGGATTTTTTTCTTTTTTTTTTTTTTTTTTTTGGGG
>NW_017729011.1:16111173-16116622 GCF_001723915.1 Gavialis gangeticus | reverse complement strand
TTTTTTTTTTTTTTTTTTTTTTTTTTGGTGATGATGGGTTTGGTGTAATATGTAGTTTGAGGTAGCTACACATAATTTGTGGTTAAGAAATAGTCAGTCTGGTTACTGGGGAGAACTCCAGTGGCAGTGAATCCAGTGTTGCATAGAGTTATAAATGCAGGTGGTGAAGGGATTAGATTTGGAAAGATTTATCTTGTCTGACGTATGACTCGGGACCAGATGAGTGGCAGAGTTCTGGATGTTGTGGTATTTTAACCTTATGTTAAATATGAATAGTAGGGTCAGAGTTAGAGAAAATTTTGACCAAGTTATTCATTTGCATACTCCTTCTGCATCTTTGTTGTGTACAGGACACTTGCTAGCTGATGTTTTAACCAAGAGGTTGCTGAATATCCTATATGTACAAAAGAGTTTGACCATTCCACAAATGGTCCTCTTGGCTTCCCTTGGAGACTGTTCATATGAGCTAGGCTTTCAGGACTGTGCCTAAAGCTCGTAAAGCCACCCTGCAGTATGAAAGGTGCTTTGTAAATGTAACCTTGCTTTACTATGTTCAGTTAACATGGCTCAAAAGTACAAATAGCTCCAAAGCAATCTATCATGTGTTTTTAATTTACAACCTTAAACCATGTAGATCAGTGGTTCTTGACCTTTTTAGACTCAAGGCACACTTCAGAAAATGTCTGCTCTTAATTTTCACTCAATTCTTGACCACAGAAAAATAACAGAGCAGTTTTTCTGTTGCAGAGGACTTGTGGAGACCACAACAGGTCAGAATGTTTTTAATACTATGGATTCCTACTTAATCTCTGGATTTTTCTTGTGCCTCATGTTTGTACACTGAGCTGTACTAACATTGCATGGCACCCTGGCACACCCTTGAAAGGATCTCAAGGCACCTCAAGGTGCTGTGGCACCCTGGCTGAGAATCACTGATGTAGAGTTTTCACATTAGATTAATACATAATTAGATAACCATGACACATTCTGTTCATTTGAACCGTTGAAATAATGGTGGAACACTCAAGACTTGAAGGCCTGCTTCCTCGCTGCAGCTGACAGTATAATTGCCTTTTGCGTTACTCATGTCTCTTTCATCCACGTTTTCAAAAAGCCTTAATGCAGATATCAAATATCTACATTTGGATTTAACAATAACCTGACAGTGGTATCTTAAGTTAATAGGATTTAAAATGTACGAGTGTTTCAAACTGAAGTTCTAAAATGCATGTTAGTGACCTTGGCGATATTATGCAGTATTTTTGCAACTTCGCATTCACAAATAATCTTCAATGAAAGCTGCGCTTTATTCTTTAAACTAAACTTTAAACTGTATTAAACTGGGTCTTAGCAAGCACATTATTGGTTCCCTTTTTCATCAATGATTACTTCCTTAATAATCAACCACTCCATTCTTCTATCTGGATTATATCCATTACAGTTTTTGAGCTAGGGAGAAGGGAGATGCTTCTTAAGGAATCAGAAATATTGAACCAGAAGTGTGGATAATCATGTATGTAGAGAGTGGACGAGTTGTTTATGAGCAAATGTGGCAGCACTCCTTTTATATAAAGTAACATCACGGCCCACACGAACCACAGTGTGCAATGTACCCTGAGACTAAGTGCTTGTAAATAAACTGGCTCTGAAGACTTCTGAGCTTCATTTGGAGTCATAGTTTCATAGTTGGTAGGGTTGGAAAGGACCTGAGCAGTCACTTTAAAATTACATGAGTCTTAAATCTGTTCCCTCCCAGTATTTCCTCTTACAAACTATGAGCAGTACTTTCCTCTGTGAGTCGTCCCAAGGTACTGGGGGAATTCCTGGGCTATCAAAGCCACTGCAAAATTTCCTTTAAATTCAGCAGAGCCAGGATTGCACCTGATAAACCTATTTCCAATACCAAGATATGACTCAGAAGACGCAAGACTGGGAATAAAGAAACTTGGCTCGTAATTAAACTGATCACAAATGATAAGTCTGGCCTTCTGTCTGGTCTCTACTTCCATGTGACGGATGTATCAGATGCTAAGGATGAGCAAGTCGTCTTTTTCTCCATTTCTTCCTCCTTTTGAGGGGTGTTTCATTGCAAAATAGCATGTATACGTCTCTAGGCTGTCCAAATTAAAAGGGTGTGATTCTAATGTCTTATTGTTGTTCCGTGCTGTGTCACGTTATGTGTAATGATGGTTTATCTATAGATGTAAATTATGATCAAATGGGTGGATCATTTTTACTGTATCTTAATTGCAATATATGTTTGACTCTATTTTAGGCTACAAGTAGCAAATGACTCAATGTATTAGAATTCCCAAGCAAATCTTCCTTGGATCATATTAAAATAAATTGTGTGAAACTTCCTTGTTATCAGAAGTTTAGTTTGTCTGTAAAATAGCCAAGTTATGTAAATCGCCTTTTGTATACCTATTTATGTTTCTTTAAAGCCTGAGGAGCAGAAAGACTCCATCCCTCCCTGTTTGTAAAGGAATCATTGAGTTCTTAAGGTAAAAAGGTCCGAGCAGTTGCACTAAGCATTTTGCTTTTGTCTTTAAGGAGACAGGAATTCTACAATAATGAGGGGGTATCATTTTTCTTTTATCACTTGCTACCTTTTCATTAAAGACCAGGGAATTTACATTCTTTCAGCATGAATCAGTATGGAGGAAGGCTTTTTTCTAGTCTTAGTCACAAAATCTTCCAGCTACTATGTGATCAAAATCCCCCACCCTCATAAGCCATGGAGGGGTATAATCAAACATCAGATGATAGACAAGCTTTTGGATTATCTGCAACCCATTGACATAGTGAAACTTCCTTTTTTGAAGCTTCACTTTAGAAGTCCTCCTCTGCATGCATACCTTTACTAAGAGAGAGAGCAAATGAAAAACTATACTACTTGTTTTACCTCGTGTTATAGTGCCAGTTTGTCAGAAAGACCACATCTTTCCATTGGAAAATCATTCTTAACTTGCTAAATGTACTGTTTTATCAAGCAGTTACATTGCATCTTGGCTAATCTATGCATTACAAGCTGAGTTAGACATTCCTTTCTCAATTATCTTGCAAGTCCTGTAACCTAACAAATGACACTTTCCGATTTGAATTTCTCCACTGAAATTTGCCTTTGTGCCTGATCAATATTTTTTTACACAGAACTAGTCGCATCAGCAAAAAATAAAGATGTTGCACTCATTCAACATGTGCATTTATTCTTCCTCTTTTAGGTAGCAGCACTTCAATGCTCCCTGGTTCTTGAGCAGACATGTTAGTGCTGACTGGGGGTCCCTTTTTGTTTTTCACGTGATTGGATTGCATTTGAGCTATGGAGCTTTATTTTCCTGGTCACTGACTGCTTTTGACTCTCTTTATTTAGAAGGGTTTGTCCATAAGAATTTTTTAAAAACAAGTTCACAATATTTAATCAAATATGTTTCTTGCTGCAGGTGAGCCTGGTATGAAGTCTGGGCTGGTGCTAGATTTGTTAACACACAGGGCAACATACTTAACTTTACAACAGGCATTACTTTTCTAAGAAGGCTCTCACAGGGCAGCATTGCTGCTTCAAGTTCTGCTTTATGGAAGGCTGTTGGGGAAAACAATAAAATGGGTTTCTGGAGGGGGAAATAAGATAAAGGGAGGTTTAGGTTTGTCGTCTTAAATTCTTGTGCCACACACCCATTCTCTTTGGGGTAGAATGGGTATAGCTGATAGGATTTTGGCTTTGAAATAAAGCCTTTAGGGACATGTTTTGCTTTCTATTTTTTAGGAGGAAAGATGTGTTTGTTTTTGTGTTGGTTTTTTTTTTAAATCAACAATTTAGCATGGAGGCTCTTCGGGATTAATGCTTGATTTAATTCAGTGACCTTCAGTTTAGCTTTGGGTCTTCAAGTCGCTCATACAGTCAGTAATTCCTAGGAAATATGCTCTTGGATTATGTTTTGTTGTTGCTTGAATAACACACCATTTTTATACCAGCTCTAGCTGCATTTTTGGGGCATGTTGCTCAGAGAGCATCTATTATGTAGCAATACTTTTTATCCATTGGGGGGGGTGCGGGCGGTGGAATAAAAAATAGTGTAAATGTGATGCGACTGTAAAGGGAGTTTTTACCCACATTCTTGTGTAGGATAGGGCCATTTTCTGTCTTCACTGCTGCTAGGGCAACTGTCTTATCTGCTGTGGTTGCTTCTGTGTGGTTGAGAGCAGAGAATTGCACGTGGCACTTACGTTTGCTTTGCTACCAGCAATAAGTACAGTGCTCATCCAGTGATTTGAAAATCATTTCTTAATTGCACTTGATTCACAGATGCACAGAGAATATGGATTACTACTTATATGGAAATAGAATAATCATCTACACATGGGTATACATGCTGAGAACCCTATTTCTTAATAGTTACGGCTTCCTTGAAGATTGTGATGACAGTTCCCATTAATTTTGAAAGGAGTTGGATACCCAAATACTTTGGACAGTTTTAAAACCCTCACTCTACATTTTTGTCAGGGCTAAATACTTTTCATTAAGGTTCTCCAACATTTCCTATTATAAGACCCTGTTCACAATTGCATGCAACTGCCCTGCTCCCAAAATTCTTATCTGCATGGAAAGTGTTATGCTCGCTTGGCTCCTGTGTGCGGGACTAGGGAGTGTACGTGTTGCCCCCAAAGTGTGATACGACTGCATTGGGGTGAAGCTGGATATGGTAATGGCTGCTCCCAGAATAAAGGAGGAGAAAGATGCCTCATTTGAATGTGAGGGAACAGAAGCTGGAACAGGGATATAGAAAACAAGAGATTAGGATAATATCTGGAGAGACTGGGGTGCAAAACTGAGCAGAAGGGGGTGGAGTGGAGGCTGGGACGGAAAGTCACTGGGGAAAACTGGAAGCAAATTGGCTGGAAGAGCACTGAGGTCAGACTGGAGAGATGAGAAAACTGGTACTAGGAACCAGTTTAGGAGGTATGGGAGGAGGCCAAGGGTGGTGGATATGATAAGGAGGTGAGGTGCGGGAGGAGAATTGGGTCTGGGTGAGCAAAGACATGGAGGTAGAAAAAGGGAAGACTGGGACAAAAAACTAGCCTAGGGTGTATTGAAAAACTACTGTATGAGAAGCAGGTGGATGGAGGGTAGGATTGGAAGCTGGGTGGGAAGAGATCTAGATGAGATCTTAAATGAGCTAGGGGGGGACCAGGGAGAAGCAGGAGAAAGATTCTGAGTGTAAGAATGAGGACTGGCAGGGCAAATTGCTTAACTTTGGGGCCATGGATGCAGGTGTCGCGGTGGATGTAGTCTTTCTGGACTTCAGCAAGGCCTTTGACACCGTCTCTCACCCCATCCTAGTTAAAAAACTAGGCGACTGTGGCATAGATGCCTACACAGTCAGATGGATTGCAGATTGGCTGAGGGGTCGCACTCAGAGGGTGGTGGTGGATGGGTCATACTCGACCT
>NW_017729011.1:16108633-16110949 GCF_001723915.1 Gavialis gangeticus | reverse complement strand
CCCTACCCTGGGGGTCTTTAAGAAGAGGCTGGATGCCTACCTGGCTGGACTCATTTGAGTCCCGTTTTTGTTTTGGGGTTTTGTTGTTCTCCCGCCCTGGCGGGGGGTCGGGCTAGAAGATCTACTAGGTCCCTTCCGACCCTAAATCTATGAAACTATGAAACTTCCTCCAGATGGTCACTCTGTTCATTTCTTATTTTCTGTGTGTGCAACCAGATACTCTGAGCTCCAGCTAGCATTAAGAGCTAAGCATTCACAGCTGGCACCAAAATCAGTGGGAGCCGTGCTTTGAAAGTGGTGCTGAGTATTTTGAAAAATAAGGTCTCGTGGGCAACCCAAAAACAACCCCATTATTTGACTTCTCTTCATGCCACGGATCTCTCTCTGCCTGTGTTTTTTTTTATTTATACCTGTGGTCCACAGGCTGACTAACGGTTCTGTGAAAGATGACTATGATCAATCAGAAGTATGTGATTACCAACAGTTGGGTGTCCACACCTCCTTTCAAAAATTTTTAGGGCCCACAAATGAAAAAAGGTTGAAAACCAGTGCTATATGCAAAACAGAGAGAATGCCATCGTCTCATTTTACTAGGACATTGTGAAAATAATCTTGTGTGAAGTGCTTGGGTGCTATAGTGATGGCTACTGTAGAAAAGCCCTTGCAGCTATGAATAACCACCTTCAAAGAAGAATTTGAATAATGTGTTTTTTAGATATAAATATAGATATATATATGTATATAGAGAGAGAGAGATATCTAGATCTAGATGGAGATATCTCAATCTAGATATATAAAAGCCATGGGTTGCACACTAAATACAAAGGCAAAATATTTTGGAACCGCTCATTAAGAGAGCACTGCCTATTCTGTAATGCTGAATAAGTCCTGGATTGTTGGTGAAAATAGTCTGACTAGAGAGACTGAGATGTCACTGTACAGATGCACAATTTATGTACGGTTGTGTTACTGAACTGAATGCAAACACAGATGCTGATTTTTGCAAAACTTGGGTTTTGCTTTCCTGTTCAGTGTGGGTGAGGAATTGAGCAAAACTAAGATGACAACCTGTATCCAGGAGCATGCACGTTGTTTGTTCTCAGTATGCAGCTTGTCTTCTCTGAATACAGTTTTTTTTTAAAAGCTTTTCTAGTCAGTAGTTTTAAGATTAAGATCAGATATGTTTTTTACTCTGCATTACTGCTCACAAACATACAAAAAATTAAGCTTCTGCTTTATCATGTGTTGGTGTTTTATTGGCGCACAACATCAAGTGAATGAATAAGCATGCATTTTTTCCCCCTAACAAAAGTTAAATGAGCAAGAGGAAATATTTTTTGGCCTCATGATAACTGTTGATCTATCACAGGCGGGGCTTATAAGAGCTGTATTCATTAAAGAGTGTTGCCAAGATTCAGCTGCGTTTCTGTAGCAGAAGAAAAAATTGGCATCACACAAACTGGCAGGACTGCCACATCATGTTGCATAAATGTCTTTTCAGTCATCCCACCCTGCCTCTTGATAATATAATACTCCATGGTATTTTTGCTAATGTGTTGTCAGGAAGAAGTTTATAAGGAGAAGAGGGAGGGAAACAGATGCATAGCAGTATCCTTCATCTCCCTGGGATTGCGCTTTAAATGTGATGATACATTTGTATGCTGAACAGAAGATAGTGTCTGGCATCTGTTCTCAACTTGGCATGTTGTTGTAGTTAAATAAATGCCTCCACAAGGTTGTACTACTACTTTCTTCTAGCTTTTTCATATGGAGAAAAAGTTAAACAAAATTTTAAATAGCCTTCTCTTATAAATAAATAAAGACTTATTTAGATGCTTCCTTGCTTAAAGCTTCCATCATCAGCTGGCCAGAAAATGATGTTTGTTCCTCTCAGAAGGAGACTAACCATAGTAATCATGACCTACAGGAGAGCGTGTTGCCCAGTAAAATACACTGGAAGGAATATGAAGGGTATGTGGAAGCGGAGTAGCTTCTCTTCTGCAGGAGGAAATCACAACCATGTGAACCCCATGCATAGGCAACTTGTAGGGAGGGCACAGGGGGGCACGTGCCCCCCCCCACACACACACACCCGAGACTGCCTGCTGCTAATGCCACTGGCAGCTTCTGCGGGCAGTCGCCACTTGCCACCCTGCTGCTGCCCACAAATTGTGTCCCCTCATTTTTGGAGGCACCAGTTGTTCATGACTCCATGTGTGCATTACTGGCTCTGTTTTGAATTTGGGTTCTTTTGATCTAGATCCTTACTTTCAAAACCCTTGGTGGATTGGGTCCTTGATATTTAGAACGACTCCC
>NW_017729011.1:16102368-16108465 GCF_001723915.1 Gavialis gangeticus | reverse complement strand
ACCCCCCCCCCCCCCCCCCCCCCCACACACACTTTTCATTACCAGAATATTTTACAGGTATAGTATTGGGTGGGACTCTGTGATGCTTACAGTAGGGCACTTTCAGCAATGGGCTGAGTGCTGTGAGATGCGTATTCGCACGCTACCAGTGGGCCTTATGCACACTTGATGTGTGGTGCATGATTCAACATTTATCAAGAGTCTTCCATCATGGAAGCCAGGAAGAAAATAGGCCAGCAACAATTTAATAAGAATAAACAACCTAAGACTTCTTAAGTCCAAGGGACTGGAAGGGCAGAGTTGTTGGAGTCTGTTTGAAACATTTAATCCTGAACATGGCACTCAAGTACTATGATGTCATTTCCCTTAGCAGCATGTTTGTTGGTTAGTACTGGGTTTCTTTGATGAATAACTGAGGCACTCTCTGCATAGTTCTTCATGAGATGAGATTTCAGCTGGCTGTTCTGCTGTGTGCTAAAGCTAGGCAGTGAACAGAGATGGCATGAGCAGAAGAGTTGCCTCCCCAGCTAATGCTTGAATTCCATCCAAGGTCAGAAGACTTTCCCTTTCATGTGATACGTTTGCTTTTCATCCAGACAGGGCATGGGAATTGGTACGGGCTTGACATAACATTGTCTTTCTGATTGGTTTGTGTAAACCCATCTCCTTGGATATTGAATAAGTAGTGGGATGTGAAAAGGCACAAAAACCAGAGGAAACCTAGAAGACTGTTTTAGAATTAGGATTCCAAAACATACTGCTTTTCCTTTTGTTCAGAACATGAAAGGAAATTTTTGTGCCTGGTGCTTGCTGGTCAGTGGAGCAGTATTAATTTCCCCTCTGGGGGCAAGTCACTCAGCTGGGGATAGAATTGATTCTTTAATCATGTTGGCTTCAGAGGAGGGGTTGTATGAACCAATCCATCCTAGGAAGGCAGTGAAGCTTCCTTAAGGTATTAGGGCTCAATTAAACTGTCTGGCCCTAATGGGTAAACCATAATGCACTTTGAAGGGTTCCCCCATAGAGGGAATTTGGAAATAATCAGAAAATCAATCCACAACTAGAAGGGAAAAAGCCCAAGGGCAGAAGTCTCCCTAATACATTTGCTTTGTGTAGTGTGACACTTGATGTTCAGATTCTGTTAGGGAGAAAAATGAAAAAATGCATGAAGTGCACAGTTCTGTTCCTGGCATTGCATTAAGAGTGTGTTTGTTTTGTTTAGTTTTGTTTTTTTCCATCCTTTATACATATGTTCTATTATGTCATCCAAAAATGTCTGTGGTCAAAGCCTATTGAAGGTATACAATTAAGGACAAGCCAAAGTTGAAGCTGCATAATGTTACTTTTAGCTTTGTGCCCCTTCTTCATATGAATAATTATGGGCTTTAATTAATCAACCTCATACTTTTAAATTTTTAGTATCTTCATAGTCTAATATCCTTGTCTACATGCAAGTAGACTCCTGTTCATTTTTTATCAAGTTCAAATTTTGCAGAGATTCAAGCATATACTTATTTGTGTGCCCTTAATGCAGAAAGATAAGCATGTACATCTTTGCAGGATCAGCCTTATGAGCTGATTCAGCTCCCATTGAACTGGATGGGAAATAGACTAGAACCTCAGTGAATATTATTCCACGTATTAGGTGCTCTGATTCAGTGGTTAAAACCTGGTCTACAAGCAGTCTCCTCAAATGTGCTAGAGGACTGCTGTTCTTGAATGGTATTTATAGACGAGTATAGTGAGAGGAAAGAGGCTTCTTGAAATTACCTCTGACTTGAGATAAGTCACTTAACTTCTCCTGTCTCAGTTTATCTACCAGTAAAACGGGCACAACTGTAGTTCTCCACCCATTTACAGTAGTGTGAGACTCTGTATTAAAAAAACTCATAATTTAGTATGGGGATGGTGCTACAAGAATTAAAATGCTTTTAAGTTACTGTTATCTTTTATTGTGTTACAAAGGTGTACTTTATACAAACTGAGAAGCGTTGACATAATGTACAAAGGGATGCATGCATTATTTTCCTTCTGCATCTGATTCTCAGAAGAATTCTGTTAGCCCAGTCCAGCACGTTTCCCTAGCCATTCAGGTTTTGGATTGTGGTGGGTATTGGGTATGTGGCAGACCAACACACGTAGGAAAGGTCTGAGCTTAGCATAGAAGGAAGCGCAAGACCCTACCTTGGAAGGGGTCTTAGGGCATGTGAAACCAGCTCTTTGTATTTTATACTTCCTGGCTGAGAGCAGTGACGGTGTTCAACTGGTAACAGGACCATCTTTGTGGGTTTCAAAAAACTTGTGTTTAAGATACTGTTGGGGATGGGAGAGTTGCTCACCATGTCAGCGTGAGGACACAGAGGGAGATCCCTGCCTACGCCATGGCTATGGCGAAGCATAATGGCTATCTGTATCTGGGTGGAGGAACTTCTCTCTTCCTCATTCTAAACATTTGTGCACATGTATTATTTTTTTAAATCCCTACCCAGTTTGGCTCAGAGATTCCAGTTCCTTTTTCTCTCTTGCCCTAGGTCTAGGACCTGTAAACTCAAGCCAATAACCTCTTTCAGTTTTGTTTTGTTTTTACTGGATGATTTAATCTTGTAAAGAATCATCTCCCTGTAGTAATGGACCACCTAGGAACTCGTGGAGAATTCCTTGAAGCCTTGCCCAACTGCTCTAACTGCATTATGGGGTGATCAGTAACTCCACTTCTCAGAAGGCAGTGGTTGGGCAGGAGTTAATTCCCTTTCAGGAGAGAGGTTTCCAAGGCCAGAATGCTCTTAAATCTAGCAGACAAAGTCCTAGCAAAGTCTACTGGCTGGAAACTGAAGTCGGCAAAGTTCAGATAATAAGGTATACGTTTTAACAGCGAGAGTAATCAGATATTGGAATAGATTATCACAGTATCTGGCAGATTCTCCATCCCAAGGACTCTGTAAATAAAGATTGCACAGCTCTTTGAAAGATGTTTTAGTTGCACCAGAGACTGCTGGGATAGCTGGGCTTGTTATGCAAAGGGGTCAGACTGGGTGATTGTAATGGTTCCTTCTGACCTTAAAATCTTGATTCTGTTAAAGAAAAAAAAAAGCTGCAAAATCCATGGAGCTCATGAAATTCCTGTTAGCTGATATAGTCTAGGTAGGTGGATTATTTCAACTGAATCTGAGCCCCTCTTTGCATGTTATGTAAGAGTATTGCTGGCTACCTGCAACAGTGAGACACTTATTTTGCCTATGATAGATTCTTGTCTGTCTCAGGATTGAAATCGGTTTCTGCATCCATATTTCCAAGACACTTAGCCACAATGATGGTTTGCTTCTGTGTTTTTAAAGGGAGGAATATTTTGCTTTAACTGAGAATTACATTTTCTATAAGATAGGTAAGGTGGTCTCTGAACAAAGCACAGTAAATAAATGAAGTAGATGCTTTCCCAGTTTATATTCAGTTTTGGCATAGTATCGCTTGCCTTTCTATTTTAGTATCTATATTATCCAAAAAAATAAAGGAACAAAGAATGCTTTAAAAAATCTTCTCCTGGAAGAAAAAAAGTAATTACATCTCTTATGAAAATGTGTGAAAAGACAAGCCAGGAAGAAAAAATGTGACAACCGACACTTTTCAGTGCTGGACTTTTCAGAGTATTTGGTTTTAATATTCATAAAGCCTATGCATTTTTCCAGTGTCAGTTGAGAGAAATACAGAGGTATGGGAATTATAAAGGTTTCAGGCAGACTGTCACAGGCACATGGCAGATAGCTACAGAGTATGTTTTGGTTGAAGTGAAAGAATGCTCCTAGGCATTTATTATTGGTAAATTATAATGACTTTCATATTTTCCTTCATCTAGAGAAAGAGTAAATCAATAAAAGTTAAATTCATCTTGCCAGAATGCTCCCTTGCAGTACAAAGATCTGTATATGTCTTTTATTAGATTGAAAAACATTACTTTGTTTGCATTCTTTATTTAACTTTACTATTATCTGATAACACTGAATAACTTGATATTTCGTTCAAGTCCTGTGCCATTTTTCAGCTACCACGTCTAAAAGTCTGCAGACTTTGTTTTTCAGCCCTGACTCAAGTGAATTATTTCAGTGTAACAACTACAGAGCTGTATTCTTGTTTGAAGCCCAGTTTTTTTCTTTTTTTCTCTTTTGTTTTGAAATAAATAAGAAATTTAGATCACCCATGCTTAATTTAGCAATGCTGACTCTGCTTCAAGTTGAACATCTGCCACCCTGTTTGCACCAGGATCTGTAGATTGACAGGCTGGGTTCATATCCTTTTAAGATTAATTTCACAATCAGGAACATGCATTTCCAAACCATTTGCACATTCAGTTCCCCCCATTTGGAACTTTGTGCTGCTTTGTGCGGGCAGTTCACCATTCTCATTCCTGAGCTCTGGATAGTCGAAATCCTGCTTCCAATGTTGTGCACCAGGACAGGTAGCCAGGTCAGTACTCTCTCCCTTTCATTTTTCTTTCCTGCTGCCCCTAACTTCTGTCTGTAGGAGATCTGTGGGGAAAGAAGTCTACCTTAGGTTCTGGGGAAATACTTTGTCTGTCACTACATAAACTGTGGGTTTCATGCAACTAAAAAGGCTAAGTCACAAAGCTAGAAGGTTTCAAAAGTTGCAAAGCAGCTTTCATGAATTCACCAGAAGTTATGTATGGGAAGTTTGCAAGATTGAGTTTCCTGTTTGTAAATGTCGTCTTAACCAAGGAAAGAATCATAAAGATGATAAGTAAAATCTAAGAAGTGCTGTAGAAATAGGAACAATTTACTCCCATTTCAAGCCTGCAGAGGAAAGTAGAGAGCTTTAGTTTATCATAAAAATTGGGCCCAGAAAGTATTGATATGAACTTGCTTCAGTTTGCCTAAATACAACAGTTTCAGAAAGACTTTATTTGCAGTAATTGCAAAGGTTCTTACTATATGCCTGGAGACTCTGCCATCACCATAAGCAAGGAATCCCATATGTCCCCTCTCCAGTTGTCCAGACTTTAATGATTCTTCTGTAGGGAGACAGTGATGCAAATAACTACTACAACCTCGTGCATTATTTTTAGAAGCAATCCTTTGGATACTGAATATTCAGTGACACTACCTATTGCTTGGTATTTGGAACCATACTATACCAGCAAATTAACTCCACTGATAAAATAATGCTGTGCAGAATAAGATAACATTTGTGACCAAAAATGTACCATGTTTGTACTTTAGACGTATTTTATACGTCTAAATATAATACCTAAATATAATACCTGCTAAGGTCCCTTCTGGCCCTAGAAACTATGAAACTATGAAAATGATGTAACCAGAGAAACTCAAATCGTATCCTGCTTAAGATGCTTTTGTTGATATGACAAAAAAAATAGACTTCAATCAAACTTATTGATAATTTTCAGTGAAAGCAGTGAATCCTTATAGGCCTGAACAACTTACGTTGCTTTTTACAGTACTTTCTCCTAGAAAGCAATGCTGAAAATTACCATATGTCTATCTTGCAAACAGCCAGCTAACCTCAACCTTAATCTGCAGTTAATATTTTTTATTAAAGATTTCATATACTGTACATTTATTTTTTTTAATTAAAAGGAACTGTTGTATGATGTTCATAGCAGAGGTTATGCTTAGAAAGCACGTAGCACATTTTGGACGTTACTGCAGTGTAAATTAATAGTTGTTTTCATGTTTATGCCTAAAATGCACATGCAGAAAAAGGGAACAAAATCCTGACTCTTTCTTCCCTTAATGGCTAGTTGGATAAAGAAATACATGTAAGATTGGATTTTGCTTTCTTGTGTATTCCCACTGATCTGACCCTCCAAGTAGACCCCTTGGTTGTAGTGAGACTGTTTGTGTAGGCCGAAGTACTACTTGCTGTTCGTAGAGGTAGCAGAATCCAGCCCACAATATAAAACCTTAATGGTATTTTAGTAGTACTTTCAAACTGTTTTTACTTGTGTTCTTTAAAAGCAGAAAGAAACCAAAGAGATGGTTTGAATGGATCTATGAATTGACCATTTTGACACTGCTGCCAGAATACAGGTTAGAAAAGCTCATAAGGAGGCCGTATTTTTTTTTTTTTT
>NW_017729011.1:16096338-16102228 GCF_001723915.1 Gavialis gangeticus | reverse complement strand
TTTTTTTTTTTTTTTTAGCGCTGGGCAATTTGATTTTTAGGTACACAGTACGAGTGCCGGTTTGAGGTGGGAATAAAATACAGGAAAGATAGCTAGGTCTCCCTGTGTGCTGACAGCTTTGTTGAATGAGAGCGTGGATATGTTTTTAAAAGTTCTCAGAAACGGTTATGTTTTAATACTTTTAAGGGACCCAACATTGTTTTTCAGGCTGTGCGCCATATTAGATTTGTGCTACAGCAGCCATTGATACAAGAGATTGGAAATAAAATTAGGAGTGAAAAGCCTCATGATTTTCTTAGTCTAAGAGAAGTATATTGCAGATTTGTATCCTTGTTTTTTTTCTGTTATGTAAAAACAGAGATTCCTCATTTTTAAGAGGAGATAGAGGTCTGCAGTACTGTATTTAATTTTTATTGTAACTGCTAAAATCAAGCATCCTTAATACAACAGTAAAACATCCCCTTTTTTGATACATTTGTTTTGAAGGGAAGTGCTACAAACCCACCTTAAATCCTTTAAAATAAATAAATAGGCCAATAATAAATAAATCTACCTTACAGCTCAAACGCTCTCCATGTAATAGAAGCTATCAATCCCTGTAGTACTTGGATATTTGTTCTCTTCTAATTGTAGTAAATGTATTGTAGGAAAAAGGTGTGTTTGTTAAAATGGGGAAAGATGTGATTCCCTCCCTTCCCCTTGTACAAATTTGGAGACTTGTTTCCAGTTGTCCCAGGAACCCCAGGAGACGAGCCTCTCACCCTGTGGGTAAAATACAACCCTGTGCAACAGGTTCTGCAAAAGAGCTGTGTACTACATAAACCCTGCTTATTCACATTATTGTTACCACCAGGAGTGGTAAAGCAGTAGAGCCTCAAGGCTCCAGCTCCATTCTGCTAGGCACAGTGCACTCATAATAAGGTATTTCTGGTTTCTGTTCTGAAGTGCGTACAATCTAAGTAAAAAGCAACAGAGATATGCACCACATACTCGGGGAGAAAAATGAAATGAGTGAAGCTGATGTGTCTATTTAGTTTACCCCTCCATTTCATGGCAGCTTCTGCTTTGGAAGAAATGGGGTGAAGTTGCAAATAGCTTTCTCATGAAAACACTGACCTAATTTTGATGACAGACTAAAGCTGGTGAATTTTGGCTCCAAGTCTAAGAAACAATATTAATAAAATGGATCCCTCATAGGATGTCCATATCACTGCAGTTTCTTAACTTTAAACTCAATATGCTACAATAATAAAGAAGATACTGTTCTGAGGATCTAACAGGATATCTTGGTTCACTTAATAGTATTAAAAATCCATGCTCTTGACAAGCTGCCTTCAAAGAGTTATTTACCCCATGTACAAATTAATTCCCTTTCAGATAAATTGCCGTGGAATACGAAGCTTATAACAACATCAATATTTAATGGCATCTGCTAAAACCCTCCAGGGTTAGACTTTCAAAGTAATGTGTGGGTGATACGCACGCAACTCAGATAAAGAGATAGTAGGATTTGTACGTGCACTTTCCACAAAAGGAGTTGATTACTTCCTTCTTAAAGGCTCAGTTGTGAGGTGACCTACATGCTCATGCAGGAGAAAGAGGGGACCCCTTACTCTCCTGCCTGGGCTCCCTGATTTGTGAGTTGGCATGTGAAGTTAGGGCTGCCACCAAAAGCCTGTTACTCCAGGGGACGGGAAAGGGATGAGTTTTAGATCCACCGCTCCCTAGCACACAGCTGAGCCAATTTGCAGAGAAGGAAATAAGCCGGAAAAGGGCTGGTATAGCGGCTTTCTCCCTGCAGGAAGGAGGAAGTGGGGACAGAATTGGGACCAAATCATGCTTTGCTGCTTGCTCTGTACCTGGGGCAGTGCTGCTCCCAATTTATGGTACATTAAAAGGTGCCAATCCAGCTCTGAGATGTTTCCACTTACTATTTCACCATCACTATAATTCTGCTGTTATGAGCTTGTTACCCTGCAGATTGTTTTTGTAGAAAAGTGGATTGCAAGGGATTTACATACAGTTTACAGGCACTACTTACTATAAGCAGACAGCTAGAGTTTAGAGACATTTGTCCTTATGAATTCATTATTTTTTGGAAAAGAATCAAACGTCTGTTAGACTTCCTCCCACGGCCCTGGTTGGAAAAGAGCAGCTATATATTTTGCCATTGTTTTTAGTACTTCACATATTTGTTATTGCCACAGTAGGAAAAAAACACAAGACAGTATGCTAATGATCAGCATTCTTGCTCTCCTGTGTGTGAACTACATGCTTTGTTGTGGTGGGTTTATGCCTAAATTTGAGTAAAACATTCAGAAAGGAGAAGCCAGGAACATATAACCGTGGAGTTCCGTTTTTGGTATTGCATACAAAATAAGACTTCTTGCATCACAAAAGTGATATGCATTTCTGTAGTCATGGTGGGGAAACTATGATTTAAATAATTTTTTAGTTAATAGTCACATACAGGATAAATTATTTGGATAACTGCCCTATTCCACATGCTATAATTACTGATGGAATTAATCCACATTTTGATCAGCATTATCATAAAGCTATGTTGATTATTTTTAGGTCACAGGAATCTTTTAATAACATCAGCATTTTGTGGTTGTCTTTGCGTGTTATGTAGGGGTTTTGTCATTTTGTCTCTTCTGTTAGTCTGAAGTACAAAAAGCTGCTTTCCACTTGAGAAACTGTGGCACACTTTCAGAATGCTTCTTTGGTGCCTCAAAGGGCTTTTTTCCCCAGCCCATTACTACATTCAGATCACAGTACAAGCAGCTTGAGATCTGAATGAAATGGTTCAGCAGATGAATTTGTGCAGAATATGAATTTGGTAGCACTTCCAAACATTAGCAAACATTAGCTACGTTTCAGTTTTCTCAGCTCTTTTCCAAAGAGTTTTAAATACTTTGTAGTCTCTTGTAGTTGTTGCGCAGCTTTGACATCTGTGCTTTGAGAGCTTTGATTGAAACTGCTCTATATCCAGGGCTTAGTGAAGTCAGTGGGAGTCTTTCCTGTTGGAAAACTACCACGCTTTTGCCTGGCTCCTCACTGTGCCATAGGTTTAGTTGTTATCACTTCAGTATCTACCCGATATATGGTGATTCTAATAGTACTCTTTCAAAATATGCTGTGCTTGTTAGTCACTAATAAGGTGCCACCCTGCCTTACCTTCTTTCTGACTTCAAACTAACATGGCTAACCATCTTTTTCCAAAATACACAGTCATACAGTTTGCAATATATATCATGTCTCATCCCAAAAGATAATTTAAGATTCCTGTATATTTCAGCTGGGTAGGCTCTCATAAATGCTGTAGGTCAGTCTGCATACCGCTAGGTTTTAATGAGATTAGGTAATCAGCAGTTTGGTTTGTACTTTCCTTTGCTGTATTGGAGACACCTGACGGCCATAAATTGACATTTATACATGTGCATACATGGCATGAAGCAACAACTCTCCTTCTACTTAGGGTATTGAATCACAGCATAAAATGAAGAAAAAAAACTAGATTCTGTTGAGCAGTTTTGAAGGAGACTAGGCATATATAGGTTTAAAGGGAATAATGTTTTTGTAGTGTGACTGAATCAGTGATTTAATAGAAAGCTATCTGGATGAGCAAAGTTGCCTGTTGCATCAGCATTAGACTAAGCATTTTAAGATTTAAGAAGTCAACTTTCTGCTCAGAATTGGGAAGCTTCCTTTCCTTTCCTTTTTTGTGTCCTTATGACAAGGTATTTAGCAGAATTTGCAGATTCGTTGGAATCTGACAGGGCCGCAGGGAGCTAATGCAAGCCTATTGCCTTCTTTGAAGTTTAGGGGTGGGTCCATCTCTGCTGTCATTGTGATGAGCGTTTTGGCCAGCATTCAGTGCTTCTGAAAATCCCAGCCTAGCTGCAAGTGTATATGTGAGATATCTGTGAGAGAGAGAGAGAAGTGATCACAACACATTCACAAGGTACAGGAACATGTAACTGCTTGTATTAACCTTGATGTCTGCTCTGAATGTATTTTACATTGAATAACCATCCTGCTTCACATTTGGTCTCTATAAAAATAGGGATATTGACTCTTCTATTTTAGTAGAATGCTGTAAGACTAATAATTGTACAAGTGTTTTGGGGGCATAAAATGCAGGGCGATAATAATTATTGTATATGCTACAATACAAAGCATTCACGTGCATTCGTGGAATTTGAGAGGTATTTAGAGAGTTGTTGAGGACAAAGCCAGCAATAGCAGACAAGCTGAATAATCCTTCTTGTGCAGCTGAACTTGCTTATCCTGAGTACTAACTAATATAAAGTGGCTGGGGAAAGGGTCTATTATTTAAAGTATTGAGGAATGCTGCACTCAGCTCAGTATGAAACACGGTTTTTCTGTGATTTGAAGGTTCCCAAGTGTTGCTATGCTGGTTAAGTTTCACAGTTGGTTTGCTCCCATAAAGCATCTCAATTGTTCTGTTTTAATAGGGAAGAGGTGTTATAGGGAGCAAGGTTAAAGGGTTGGCAAAGTCAGCCAGTGCCTAGATGTAGTCAGCTTTCAGTTTTTTTCAGATAGAATTAATTTATGATTCAGGCAATAAACGGGGACTCTGGAAGTCTTGCTTTGCCCTAGATGCCCTTTGTGACCTTGGGCAAGTTGCTTAATCCAGTTGTGTGTCAGCTTTCCTCCTTTTGTCTGTGTTTGTCTATTTACATTAATTTCTCTAATTTGTCAGGGAATTACTCTCTAAATCTTCAGACTTTTCCACAAGTATGGACAGCCAGAATACAAAAGTCTGCTTTGGCCTGTTTCATGGATCCTGTTTGGGGTGTGGGAAGCACGTTTTCCTTGTCCTAAATTGTGGATGAGAAGTGACCTCTCCATATTCCTGTGTGAATTACTTAATTTGATCATGAAGGAGCTAGACATAAATGTGCTTCCCATTTCCTTTTGACTGCTCAAAATTTCCTGTGCATCTCAGAGGATCTCTGATATCATTAAATGAGTAGATCAGATGGCTGAGTTGCATCACAGCCCTGCTATCCCTACAGAAAATTGCTTCCTTTGTTAACATGAAATGTGCATGGGAACTTTTTGTACTGTAGTGTGTGTGTGGTTTAATTGCTGCTTGGTAATTTGCCTCAGATTAAATTATTCATAGTTTCTACTTGAACAAATGCTTTTGTGTGCTTTTGGTGGGTCAGCATTTTGCACAGATATTTTACCACTCCCCCCCCCCACCTACTGCACATTCATTTATTTTTGCTGGCATCTTGTTTAAGAGAGTTGAGAGAGACTTCTCTTGTGAAAAATGTACTTTAGCTTCAGTGAGGAGATTAACCCAAAAATTATTGCTTAAGAAAAAATATTAACTTTCCTCAACTTCAGACTTTCAGTGCAGTAAACAAGAAGTGAAGGACTAAGTTCTGCTGTCATGTATGTGGGTGTGCATTGAAAATGATGGAAGTTATACCAAATTAATAGGGAGTTCTTTTGTCTTAACGTAACTTGTATTGATGTAGTTTGTGCTGTTGATATTAAGCCTAATTTTGTAGTCCCTTTTGAGGCAAAAGCTAATTGTTTTGGGGGTTGTAGAAACAGAGTGGAAATAAATACTATTTTGTAAAACGGGATGGATGTATAGTAATAAATTTGTGGCCCCCTAGTCTTCCAGGAGCAACCGCTAAGGTCATAGTCCAGGTGAAGACAGGTTTCTGGGCTGCAGAGAGCAGCAGGCTCCCCTCACCCCCAGGTTGTTTTTTGTTATGTTAATTATGTACTTTGAATAAAGTAATAGGAGAGAACTTATGGTTAACATTTCCATTAATGAAGTACAACAGTGCCAACTCTTCCTAGCTGTACACTGTGTCCACTCAGAACTTCACAGTAATTGATG
>NW_017729011.1:16076779-16091338 GCF_001723915.1 Gavialis gangeticus | reverse complement strand
TTTGATATGTTAATTATGTACTTTGAATAAAGTAATAGGAGAGAACTTATGGTTAACATTTCCATTAATGAAGTACAACAGTGCCAACTCTTCCTAGCTGTACACTGTGTCCACTCAGAACTTCACAGTAATTGATGACAAGAATAGGATCTGGAACCTCTTCTGAAAGCACAGACCTCTGCCAATTGAGCTTTGGGAAAATCTCCATTAACTGCTGGCAGTATACGGTTTGATGCACAGCACTTCTCGTAACATTCTAGAGAGGGTAGTGGTGCATATGTGCACTAGTCCATATTTAACTATATTTTCATTATGCTGACAGTTTGGGTAGTCTTGTGTCACAAATCATTTGGTATTCTTTAAAGAGGGTGAAATGCATTCCCAGAGTTAGGCCACAATGTGATTGATGTCTTCTGTGTAGCTAGAAATACATTACAAACCTTTTTTTTTAGCAGTTGTAGTAGAGCCAAGAGATTGCATTGTTATATTACATGGGGGATTGATGCACGCACCATTGTGTTAATTATTGTAGAAAATAGTCCAAAGTTTCCAAAGTTCATGATCTAAGAAGATGAGCCAGCCCAACAATGACAGTAAACAAAGAAAACAACTTGGTTGAGTTTTTCCTAAGATGTGAAGGGAATTTAGCCACTCAAGTTCCATTGAAATAAGATATGTATAGCAAAATCCTATGACTGGCTTTGAAAAATTTAAATTCTTTTTGCTGATTTTAACCTGTGCTTGATCTCCTAACACATTTTATCTTGTTTTTTATTTAGATTGTCAAAGCATTTTTTGCTTTCAAAATAGTGCAGATGAGTGGATAACAATGAAGTGTGCATAGTTTCATAAGTTATTTTGTACACTTTCATGTAAGTTGAAAATACCTCTCAATTTGCAAATGCTTAAAATGTTGGGCAGCTGGAATTACTCTCTCTGTCAAAAAGGACAACTATTATCCTGTTTACTGGGTTAGGTCTCCTGACTTGCACGCTATATCTCTATTAAAGTGGTTTTGGAAGTTCATCTCCAAGTTAAGGGAGTTGTTCAGGGGTTAAATCTTGGACATAACATTGAATAACTAGATTACAAGTACAGAGCACTTAAGTTCTATCCTGAAGAGATTGTTTTTGAAGCTTCTATATGGAGGACTGGCTCCACTCTGTCAGCTGGTAATAGACTTGAATATACTTAATCTTGAGGAAAGGAAAAAAGAAAAGAAAATCAGCTTCAGGGAAGGAATTTTGCTTCTTGTTTAAACATCAGGGGAGATTTGTGGGTATGTAAGAAGAAAAACTTTTTATCTCTGATTGAGTGTATCATTTTGCATTAAAGCAATTTTCTAAATGCATTTTATGGTTCCAGGAAGAACTTTCAGATTGCTGTGCTAAGCAGAATTAGTTCGACTTAATTTTATTATAATATATTACAATTATAAAACATATTTCATCCCAGTCTACAGTATAAGTTAAGCACACCCTTCATGCAGTAAAGTGTAGCAGCCAGTTCCCTGTCCATTTTACAATACTAGGAGGGGAAACTGAATCAAAGAGTCCAGGTTGTCAAACATCTGTTCTGTTTTATAAAAAATAAAATGTTATGGGTTCTGTAATGTCCAGGCAGAACAGATACCGCATTTACTTGAATAGAAGATTACCCTGATTATAAGGCGACCCCCACCCCCTCAATAATTAGATTCTATATATGGAAAACTTATAAATTGGTTACAGTTTTCCAGGTACAGAATCTAATTATTGGAGGTTTGCTTTCATAGGTTTCGCAGACATTAGGGCTGGGAGGGATCATTGGGTCCAGCCCCCCTGCCCAAGGGACAGGAAGTCAGCTGGAGTAAAATGATCCCTGCAAGATAGGCATCCAAGTGTTTCTTGAAAGAGTCCAGAGTAGGTGCTTGCACCACCTATGGGGGGAGTTTATTCCAGGCCCTGGGGACTTGGACGGTAAAGAAGTTTTTTCTTATGTCCAGCCTAAAACAGTCTTGTCTTCCCTTGGGGTGGCCTGGGGAACAAATGTTCTCCCAGATCCTGATGCACACCCCTTATGTACTTAGGCTGCCACCAAGTCACTCCTGAGCCTTCGCTTCTCCAGGGTGAAGAGTCCCATGGCTCTCAACCTCTCATCATAAGGCCTGTTTTCTTGTCCTCTAGTCAGGCACGTTGCTCTCCTCTGGAGTCTCTCAACCTTCTCCACATCCTTTCTGAATTGCGGAGCCCAGAATTGGATGCAGTAATCCAGCTGCAGCCTCACGGTGGCCAAGTAAAGTAGGAGGATGACTTCCTGGGTCTTACTTGAGATGTGTCAGTAGATGCAAGTCGGTGTTTTGTTTGCTTTGCTGGATATGGCATCGCATTGGTGGCTCGTATTCATCTTGTGGTCAATCATGACCCCCAAGTTTCAGTCATGGTGCTAGTGCATGTAGCACTGTCAAGCCTATAAGTATGATGTATTTTTTTTTCGCTCAAGGTGGATTACCTTGCATTCCTCCGTGTTGAATGCCATCAGGTTTTGATCCACCCACCTTGCAAGCCTGCTGAGGTCGACCTGGATCGCCAGCCTATCCTCTAATATGACTGTACTTCCCCATAATTTGAAGTCATCAGTGAATTTAGCCAGTCCGTTTCTGACAGTCCAGATAATTGTTAAATACATAAAAGAGTACAGGTCTGAGTACAGAGCCCTGGGGCACCCCACTGGTCACCATGCATCATGTTGATTCAGTTCCATCGACTATTACTCTCTGAGTCTGACCACAAATGTGTCCCCTTCCTACTGCTACAGCAGGGAAAATAAATCTGGGGGATCAGGTAACCCTTTACTCTCTACTTCCCCCTCCCCAAACTTTTTCCCCTGGCATCCCCTTCCTCCTCCACTTACTATCAGACACTTCTCTCCTAGTGCACATGGAAATGAGGAGCAAATCTGAAAACAATAACCTTGATATTAAACATAGCTGTAGCAAGTTGTATATAATATCCATAGACTCAGTTCATTCAGAATTGATGCAAGTTTCCCTTTTTTTAAGTTTTAACACAGGTATTTTGTAAGCCTGTATGGCTCTACTACCAGGCAAGTATCTCTTTTCCTGTACCCATCTGTCAGGTGCTTTGGATATTTTCCAAATCCAGGCAGACATCCTACACGCAAGTCCCAGGCCTACAGGCCTTAGGGTTCAGGCATCCCCAGCTTTGCTTGATCTTACCACAATCTTAGCCTTTTTGACTATCTCCTCTGCCAGGTAAACTATGCATGGTATTAGTGTAAAGCCATAAAGCTCATGATTTACCCTATAGTTTGCTGGGCTGGGCCCCACCAGTCAGCACATTTCAAGTCATGGTGAGCCACAACATAGCCTACCTAGAATCCCTCTGTTGCATACTGTCTCAGCGTGGGGCACATAATTAGTGTGGTCCTGCCTTCCATGGTAACACCACAGCTCAGCAGCGCTCAATATGTGTGTATACACCAAATATCTCTTCCCTCCCTCCAAAGGGTCCATGTGCTAGTTAACTCCTCACTCATGATGAGAACTGGGTTTTCTTGTCGTAAGTCCTGGGATACTCCAAAATTTGTGTGTGAATCAGATGCAGGGCACCCTGGTATGGCTTCACTCATGAGGGGTGGGGCCACACTAATTATATGCAGAAGAGGCAACAGAGAGCAATGTTGTGGCTCACCATGACTTGAAAAAGAGTTGGCAGTGAAGGGGACTGCACTTAATGGGCCCTACCATATATCTTATTCACATGGGCTTCACTAAGGAAAACAAATAGTTATAGCAAACCTAGATTTAGAAAAAGCACATGACAAAGTGGATCATGGTTACATATTTGAAGTACTAGTAAAAATGGAGTTCCCAGAGAAATTTGTATGTTGGATAAGAGTCTTGTATAGAGAAGCAGAGACTCAGTTCTCTGAGGGCAAACTCTGTAGTGTAAAAGATGGGGGAAACTGAGGAACAGAGGTCTGGGACTTTGTTTTCTGAAGTTCCATATTGACATTGGCTTCACATAGCAGTGGGTGCTAGTACCTCTGATAAATTATGTCCTAGGTGACTTGACTGAAATGGCACAGCTAGACTCTTACTTCAGGAATTCAGACTCTACATTCTGGGCTCAGAGCACCCTTTCCTATTTGAAAAAAATCTGACTTAAAGGAAGTTGACAAATTGAACATTGAAAATGTATTGGACCACTTGGATATTCTAAATGAGGAACCTAATCTGATATAACCGAGACATTATCAAGGCAGGGTTTGAACAGAATCCCAGTGTTCCCAACCTGTAATACCATTTAAATTACTGCTCTTGTGGATCATTATATATCAACTGTCTTGAGTTACAATATTAGCTTAAGGTGCTAAGTATTTCATATGTTCAGAAAGTTCTAAATATGTCAACAGATCTGTTGTTTGTACTCTAGTTAGATGATCCATATGAGCAGCAGTATTGTATGGTTTGTTCTTAGTAATTAGTACATGTTTGCCCAAAGGGGAAAGCATGTGGGCCAAGATGTTTTGTAGATTAAGTTTTAACAGCTGGCATATGAAGGGAAAGCTTCAGAAACTGAAAGGGGGTGGGGGGAAAGAGGATAAAAATTAGTTGACAACAATTTTAAAGATCTAGCCATGTACCATCTGGTTTATTGGGAATTGGTGGTTCAGTTAGTTTAATTATGGAATAAAAGAATGGCTGGGAAGTGACTTGGTCAAAGTGGAGAGCACTAACTTAAAAGAACATTGTCAAGTTAAAAATCTCAGTAGAATCACAGTGTATATTTACCTGTATTACAGAGCTTTTGAAAGATGTAGTTTGGAATCTCATTTCTCTAGATGTCTGAGTTATTTTTTCACCAGCAGTACAATGAAAGGTGCCAGAATCTGGTGAGTCTTGGAGCACCTGTCTGTCTACCTTCATTCAGGAGCGAGTCCAACGAGGTCCTTGTCATTGTCCCTCTGCTGCTCTGGATGTTGTCAGCGGAGGCTAAAACTTCGTCCCTTTCCTGTTCCCTCAGGGTGGGTGGAAGGTAGAGCACAGCACTTCTTTTTTTAAAGCTAGTTACATAATTATCATTAACACTAATGAGAGAGATACAGAAATTATACCTTTGGGCCCAGTAGGATTCAGCAGTAGCAGCGTCTGCTTAATTTCTGAATCTGAATGCAGCCATCTGGATCCAAAGGGCCAGATTCTGTTTTCCATTATCCCAGTGCACTTCAGGAGTAAATGCTTTGAAGTCAATAAAATTGCATTTGTATTAGTGAGAAAAGAGCTGGGCCCTCAATTTAAATAACTCAGCATTCAGGAAAAGATTAGTGCTGGTTGGGTTTTGATTTCTAGCTTTGGTTGAGGTTTTGCTTTATTTAAAAAAACCAAAAACAAAACTTAAAAAAAAAAAAAGCCTTGAAAGACAACACATTGTATACTGCACTTTGGGGTTGTAAGTTAAGCATTAGCATATTTAAAAAACAGTTCCATCCCATTCTGGGATTTTTTGTGTCAATGTTACAAGCAACATTTTATGCTCGGAAAGGAATATTTGTTTCTGACTAGGCTGCTTACGACACATGGTTCTTATTGTGGTCAAGTCATTCAGTGCCCAAAACCTCAGTGCGTATAAACTTATTTGAGGGAAATTAACTGCTGTTCCAGTGCGGTGGGCTATGAAAAATGTCCTCAGATGCTATAAAGGAAGTGTATTTGCTCAGGGTTACACTTTCATCTTTCCCTGGCAGTGTTTTCCTGTGTAATTCTCATTAGTGCTATCTTTTCTTTGAATATTTGCACATTGGACAGGAAAATGTCTCTTTGTTCACTGTGTCCAAATCCTGGATTTTACAGGCAATTATTTGTCCAAACAAGTCCACAAAAACATCTGCTCCAGCCCCGTGTGCATATCATGGGGTGCAATTCCTGTGGTACATTGTTGGGGTTTTTTTAAGCAGGAAGAAAGTAAGAGACAAGGACATCAGTAATGCCTGAGGCACTTTAATGACAGGGATTTGTTAGTAAAATATGCCCAGCTGATCCTGATTTAAGGGGCACAAAGCTGCACTGAACTCCTTTTGAACTTGGTTCACCTATCGACTTCAGCAGGCGATGAATTGGGTCCATAACCTCTTAGTGCAGCCTTTTCAAGAAAATGTGCCCATTTCAGTGGAAGTCTGGTAGCCCTTCCATGCTGATAATACCAAAGGGTAGAAACCACCATCTTCCTCCATTCTCCTATACGTAGATATATGCACTCCCACCTGGACTCCTTACCCCTTTGCGCTTCATAAGATGCTCTTCTCTCTTGCAATCAGAAGCTTCACATCCGTTTTTCTCACCAGCGAACAGAAATCTTGCTGTCCAGCTTCTTCTCTGACTCAGTCGCCTTCACTTCACCAGGTTTCTCCTTTGTCTGATCTCTGTTTGCTTCCTTCTGCACGTCCACCCCCCAAATTCACTTCTCTTGGCTGTCTCGTATGGCAGGAGGGTCTGATTTTAAAGGTACAGCAGCAATGGCCCTTTCCCCTCTCTTCCAGCTCTGCTTTCAGCCTTCTTCTGACAGCACCTGCCTCACCTGTCTTCCTGTCAGCTCTGTTTGCTTTGCTGCTTCACCTGGAGAGCCTGGGGGTTCTGCTTTACCCTCTCCCCAGCTTGAGGAAAAGAAAAATACAGCTGAGTGTAAGGGCAAGAGAGAAGGGGGGCTGGCTGCAGGGTATCAGTGTAGAAATGCCCTGGGGCTAATTTCACTTGGGCTGGGATGAGACAAGGAGAGAGAGCCCATGAACAAAAAGCAAACAGGATTCAGCTGAGGATGCTGCACCTGCTCCCCCCACCCCCATGTCTTCACTCGGCTTTGAGACTGTGGGTGTAGGTCCCCGCATGGGCCCAGCAGTCTAGCAGCAGCAACACTGACTCAGATGCTGTCTGGCAGCTAGGCTCCTGCTGTGCTTTAAGGTTTTCTTTCCAGCAAAGGGAGCTAGAGACTTTTTAAGGAAACTTAGTTTCAGCAGCCATTGTCCGGCTTGTCTAGTGAAGCTTCCTCCTCACTCATTGAGAGGAATGGGACCTTGTGCTGCTGCCTTTAATAGGTGCTGGTTTGGGTCATGAGTACAGCTGGTTGCACTGTGCTCCCAGTGACCTGTAAGACAGGCGGAAGTGTCCAGTTTCATAGATTCATAGATTGTAAGGCTGGAAGGGACCTTGGAAGATCATCAGGTCCAGGCCCCTGCACCAAGCAGGCAAGTGACTGGAGTCAAGTGACCCCAGTAAGGTGACTGGGGTCTTGAAGGTTTCCAGGATAGGCGATTGCACCACCTATGGAGGGAGCTTATTCCACAGTCTGGACACCTTGACTGTGAAGAAGTTTTTCCTAATGTTGAATCTGAAACGGTCCTCCAGGAGTTTGTGGCCATTACTCCTGGTTTTCTCCGAGGGTGTCCTGGTGAACAGCTGTTCACCGAGCCCTTGATATACTCCCCTAATGTAGTGGTAAGCTGCTACCAAGTTTCATCTCAGGCTTCTCTTTTTCAGGTTGAAGAGTCCCAGGTCCCTCAGCCTTTCCTTGTATGGCTTGCCATGCAAGTCTGTGATCATATGGGTGTTTCTTCTCTGGACTCTCTCAAGCTTGTCCATGTCCTTGTTAAAGTGCGGCCCCTGGAACTGGATGCAGTACTCCAGTTGTGGTCTCACCAGTGCTGAGTATAGTGGAAGAATCGCTTCCTTGGTTTTGCTGGAGATGCATCGATTGATTCACGCCAGTGTATTATTTCCCTGCTGGCTCATATTCATACTGTGGTATATTATTACTTCCAGCTCCCTTTGATTCGTGGTGCTGGTCAGTTTGGCGCCGCCAAGCCTGTAGGTGTGTTGGGGGTTGTTCATCCCCAGGTGGAGCGCTTTACATTTCTCAATGTTGAACTTCATCTGGTTCTGTTCTGCCTGACTTGCTAGCCTGTCTAGGTCCTCCTGTATCTGTAGCCTATCTTCAAGCATGACCATGCTCCCCCATAACTTGGTGTTGTCCACAAACTTAGCCAGTGAGCTCTTCACCCCCACATGCAAATCATTGATAAAAGTTTTGAAAAGTACTGGACCAAGCACCAACCCCCGTGGGACACTGCTGGCCACTTGTTGCCAGGACGAGACAGATCCATCCATGAGGACTCTCTGGGTCCTATCCTGCAGCCAGTTTCCCACCCACCTGACTGTCTCAGAGTCAAGCCCACAATCCTCCAATTTTCTTGCAAGGACATTGTGGGATACCAGATCAAAGGCTTTTTGGAAGTCAAGGTATACAGTGTTGACTTCCTCTCTTTGTCAGGTGGTGAGTTACCTCGTCGTAAAAGGAGATGAGGTTGGTAAGGCAAGACCTGCCCACGACAAAGCCGTGTTAGCCTTTTGCAAGCTTATCACAGGTAGACTTCTTGATGAACTTTTCCAGGTTTTTCCCTGGGATAGAAGTCAGGCTAATTGGCCTATAGTTGTTTGGGTCTTCCCTTCTGCTCTTCTTGTGGATGGGCGCAACATTGGCCCTCTTCTAGTCCTCAGGGACTTCTTTAGAGTGCCGCGAGTTTTAGAAGAGTTTTGCCAGGGGTTCCACAATGACTTTGGCCAGCTCTTTCAGCACCCGCGGATGAAGTTCATCTGGTCCTGCTGACTTGTATGTCTGATTTTTTTTTAATTGATCACACACCAATTCTATGGCAATAGTAGGAAGGTGGGCATTCCTACCCTGCTGATTCTGCACTGACCTGGCATCATTTTCCCCTTGGCCCAGTGAAATACTGAGGCAAAGTAGTCATCAGGAGTTCAGTTTTCTCCTGAGTGCTGGTAACCAGCTGCTCCCTCCGAAGAATCTTTCTGTTGAAGCAGTCATGTTCCAGGAGAGTTTCCCAAGTGTCCCCTTTTGTTTCTCTCAAAGATAATAGAGATGTTAAGTGAAATAAGTAAATAAATGCCAGTTTAAGGAAGGCAAAGTTTTGTAGCTTGCTGTGTTGCATTGTGGCCCAGAATGCTTATAACTCCAGAGCCTGCTACTGTTTTAGGGTTTGGTGGTGCTAATTGCTTTGCCTAAAAATAGATCGAAAGCTCTCCACCAGCATACAGAAATATCCAGCATCTAAATAATTGGCTGCTGGCCCCACCTAGTTTTACTGTGGGATAGGTTTGGGTTTTTTTATGAGAAGTCTCAGTTTCAGTGTGCTCCATATGCATATTAAAGGTCTGATGGTGCTGTCATAGGAGTCTGACTTGCCTCAGCTTGCTGGCCATGAATTCCCCTTTGCTTTTACTGCAGCTGTCCTGCCTGCTGTGTGTTGGGCTGTGATTTGCAAAGGCACATAGCGTTTGTCAAATTGTACACCCAACGAAGCCAGCAGTAAAACTCCCATTGACCACAAAAGGGAGCAAGGTTTGGCCAGGGATGAGTTCTCCTCACGGCACTTGAGACCAGCCCTGCTTCCTGATTGCTGTCAAGTTTATGTGGAGCAGCCTTTTGGCAGGGGCTAGTATCCCGCTGAAAGCAAGAAGCCCCTCTGGCCTCATTAGGCCCCTCCATGGACCACCATGCATTGTTTTTTATATCGGATACAACTGCTGTAGAAATAGAGATTTCATATTGCATTATAGCTTCAGCAGAGTGCTAGGAAAACAGGGATTGCTTCTTTTAAGCTTGATGCTGAAAGCATGAAACACAATTTGTGTGTTTACTTACAATGTTTACAAGGCTTACAAATTAATTTTACCATGTTATGGGGACAAGGAGAACAAGTAGAGGAGAGATTATCTAGTAACGCAAAGCATGCCTCAATTTAAAAAAAGAATCATCTGCAACCTTTCATTCCTGGGACGTCACAGAGATTCAGGATAACTGTTTTTTGGTTTGAAATTTGCTCAGCTGCCCAGTGATACGACTGTTTTTTTCTTCTCCTGTCCAGGTCAAGATTAACTCGGGCACATCTAGAATGATACAGAAATAAATAGCTGTTAGCCTTTGGGAAAACTGGTCTTGAGGGATGAGGATGAATTGAGGGTGTGTGTAGAAGTAAAGTAGATCTGTTTTTGGGTTATGTTGTTTAACTGAAATGTTTAGTATGTCGAGGTGAAATGTCAGGGAAGATGCACAAAATGAAACATCTCTCATGAGTGCAAGGGCAACAAGTAAAACATAAGGGATCAGAAACACCTCTGTCTGTGAGGGTAGGATTTACTCTGCTTTCGTCCCTTCCCCTGTCCTCATGAAACATCTGTTAAAGCAGCAGCAGTATCTGAATGGAAAGAATGCACTCCTTTTCTGATAGGCAGTCCTGTAGTGCTATTTCTTCTTATCTACAGTGCATGAAGTGAAAGGATACAGTGTCTTAATATCCCATGTCATTCCAATATAAATGGGGATTTGCTTAATTTTCATTACCTGAGAACTGCACTGACTTGAGACATTTTATATAGGAAGTTACTGTTAGTTAAGTCAGGCAAACTCAAGTGCTGCTTTATTTCCTGCTCACCTATATTTTCAGACTGGTTCTTGCAATATCACTCTACATTTGGTCTTTGATTATTCATGTGTTTTAAAACTGCTGTGTTTGAACACCTGTTATAGGTGCCTGTGACGAATTTAAACTCATGTTGTGTTCTGTTCACACCACAATGCCACGTGAATTTAATTGGGCCTACGAGGCTTTCATCATCTTGTTAATTCTTTTTTTAATTTGCAGTTGTTAAAACACAGAATTTAAGAAAGAGAAATTTAATATGCTAATGACACAGGAAAATGTATTTGATCTTCGCTTTCTTTTATTCCTTTTTGGGGTGGGGGGAGGAAGAGGGGAAGTATTGGGATAGGGCAAAAAAGCATGCTAGACAGAGGTGACAATTAGTGTTTAATACCCTATCGTTATCAATCCTTTGACTTTTTTGGGGGGGTTGTTGTTATTATTATTTTTTAGCTAGTCTGGAAAACATGACTTCTTTGGGGGAAGGGAGAGGAAACCCCAGCATGCTTAAAAATTTGCCCCTGAGAATTAGGAATGTCCTCAGCCATTTTGAACCTTGCCTGGCCACAGTTGTTTTATTTTGTTGCTGGTTGCTACAGGTGAAATGACAATACTGAACAGACATGGTTTAACTTCCCCTCTTTAGCACGTTAGTTTGCATTTGCAACACACTACTAAGTCTGTCTCTGTGCTGCCTGTGTCTAAACTAGCATTTTTTTCAGTGTCCTGTGATTTTCTGTGTCACCAGAGAAAGCAGCTGTGGGAGCAAAGATGTAAACCAGCTGTTGGAGTATTAAATGTTGCTGTCTAAACCTTCTCCAAGCGTATTTGCATAGGAGACATAATGATGAATATTCAGCAGACACAGACATCCTCTCTTCCAACACCTAAAGTTGTATTATAGCATTTAACAACAAACCAGGGGCAACAAATCAACCTCTTTTGGCATTGACTCAGTGAATGCAACCAAATTAAATCGGTAGAGAATTTGACTGTCACCAGCTCTTCTGTTTATTCAGAAAGACTAAGAAATGTGGCCAGTGGCAGCATGCCGTGCTGCCTGCTTGAGTCTGTAGACAGCCCAAAACAGTAACTACAAGAGAAATACCAACTGTTCCATTCATTTTAACATGTATTAATGCTGAAGCCTGTTGATGACAAATTAAAGTCTCTTGTTCTGCACGGGCTGTGAGTGGGCACTGTCATTTACTTTGATTTCTGTTCTTGGAAGAGAAAGAAGTGGTCTTCAGGTGGCTGCAAGTAGCATTTTGGTTTAGTATCGGGAATGAATGGAGCATGAGTTGTAAGAATTTGGGAGCCATCCTAGCAGTAGATAGGGGGACAATGCTGGTAGAGACTGAAATATCCATAAGCTTCTGCTTTAATCTCCAAACCTGGACTGATGTTGAAACTCTCTCTTCCTTTTATTGTTCAATAACCAAAACGCACTACAATTTGTATTTTGTTTTCTTTGCCTCATTACTTTGTTCTGGGCCTTTTTGGTCTTCTTTTCTTCTTCCAAAGGTACTTTGTTGTGGATAGAGCTGTTTAAGAGTAGTGAACATTTACAACTGAGAGTTAAAATAAAATGAGGAAAAATAAGAAGGCATGACTTTTTCCCTATTGGGCCTTGCCAGGGTAAAAGCTCACAGCAGAGCTGCAAGAAGAATGCAGCAGGGATATTATGAAGGTATTGGGGCTGTGGTAAAAATGCAGGGAAAGAATTAGTGGAAACAGAAATCAAGCTAGAAGCACCAGCTGCCTGAGGAGTGAGATTCTCAAAGATTTTTGAAGATTTCAGATGACGGGTTACCATTTAAGTTAATGAATGACTGATACTTTTTCCCTTTTCTCTTTTGAGCACTTACTGTTTAAATAGGGAATCAAGAATGTGCTAGGTAGTGATTCTCAACCAGGGTGCTTTGAGGCCTTTTTGAGGGTGCTGAACAGTACCAGACAATGTTAGCTATGTTAGGTGTGCAGGCATGATTCACAAGATAAACTCAGAGATTTCAAACAGGAGTCTATAGTGTTAAAAACATTCTACACTTGGAGTCTGAAAGCACAGACAGAAGTGATAATTTTCTCCCCATTTGACTTCTGAAAACGCTGTATTGCTTTGACCAAACACAAGTGCACAGCTGCAGAGTGCTTTAAAAGGGCCCAATCCCACGACAGTCTGAGCCCTCATTGCATGAGTGTTCAGATGAAAATGCTCCAAAACAGAGCACTTCTATTAACATCTGTCTGTATGCGCTGGGAGCAGGGCTGGGCTGATGTAGACCAGCCCTGCTCCTGGCACTGTCTTCAGAATGGGAGTTGGGAGGTGGGTGGGAAGGGAGCATAGGGAGTTTGGTCTGGGGTTTTTTAAGCCATCACTGGAAGGTGGCGTGGGTGGATTGGAGCCTCCCCAAGCAGGGGTGCCTGGTGCCTCCTGAGTTTGGGGGGACACAATTTGTGGGCAGGCCTGGGGTGGGCCAGAAGCCCCATGTTCTATACTTCTGTGCTGTGGCTTAGTGCCTGCCCCCCTCCCCACCCAACATGCTGCCGGTCTGCACAACAAAAAAACATGCCACGTCCTGAGTGGTGCCGAGTCGGGGGCCAATCTTAGGGGGGGCATGTGCCCCCCCCCCACACACACACTCACCTGTGTGCAAATGTCTGTTGGGTCTGGAGGATCACTGCAACTCATGGCATTTCCTTTGACGTGTATGAGTTACAGTGGGAAGCTGCACTTCTGTCTGCACCTTGAGTTCTTTGCCATAGAAGAACTGCTATATTTTTCTCTAGTTAAAAAGTGAGTGGAAACGCAGAGCTGGCATTTTCCAAGGAGGGGCGGGGGCGGTTCAAGGCTATTGAAGGGTGCCTTGAGTCTAAAAAGGTTGAGAGCTACTGCACTAGGGTCTATATGTGACAGCAAGGGTCTGTCTTTGGGGATCAGGGTCTAATGTCAAGTGTGATGCAATGAATGGGGCTCACTGGCAGTAGGGTGGAGTGGAATGAGCAAGACCAAGTGCTACAGTAGTACAAGCAAAGGTATGTAGATGTCCTAATTATTAATCAAAAGCTCTTCTTTTAATAAGGTGGTGAGTAAGTCTTCTAGTGAAGAAGAAACAAGTCTGAAGGCAAGATTTGTATGAGGGGAAAGTTGCGGTATGACAAATCGGAGACGGGGTAAATGTACAAAAACGGATGGGGGCTCTCCTGGGAGAGCCTTCAATACAGGTTTCCGCCTTAATCCAATGTCCAGCTAAAAATTGTATCTACATGCAAAGTAGCTCCTGATACAGAGGAAGGACACTAAAACCAACCTATAGAAAACAGGGATGTGTTATTGTAATTGCAAAGACATGAGTGGGAAGTGAATTTTTTTTACTGTGGTCCTCCAATTTGATGATTTTATCATGCATTGTATTGTCTGC
The DNA here is from genome assembly GCF_001723915.1 of Gavialis gangeticus. NCBI lineage: Eukaryota > Metazoa > Chordata > Crocodylia > Gavialidae > Gavialis > Gavialis gangeticus. The sequence continues at coordinate 16,077,422 of NW_017729011.1, read as the reverse complement.
ATTCTTCCTGATTCGCTTTGGCCATTTGTACAAGGAACGTGAAAGATTTGTTGAATCTCCTTTGCTCTTGACACTGCTTCCAATGGATAGTGGGGGGAGTTTCAGAGGCATCAAGAGGATTTGGGGATATGTCTACACTATAGTGCAGAGGTGTGATTCTAGCTCAGTAAAACATGCTTGAGAGCTTTAAACCAGCTAGCTCTTGTATTAGTAGCACTGTACTGCCAAAGGCAAGATCTTTAGGTGCGAAGTGGCCAGGATCCTGGTGTTTCTGTACTAGTCGTAGAGATATTTGAGCTATCTCTACATGTCCTCCAGGCTCATCCCTGGATTGCAGTGCTGATGTATTCTTATGTGAGAGGCAAGGATTTCTTAAGGTGATACTGTTTTTTGGACCCACTACAGGCATACCTCGGAGATATTGCGGGTTTGGTTCCAGACCACCGCAATAAAGCGAATATTGCAATAAAGCGAGTCACACGAATTTTTTGGTTTCCCAGTGCATATAAAAGTTATGTTTACACTATACTGTAGTCTATTAAGTGTGCAATAGCATTATGTCTAAAAAAACAATGTACATACCTTAATTAAAAAATACTTTATTGCTAAAAAATGCTAACCATCATCTGAGCCTTCAGCGAGT
>NW_017729011.1:16075290-16075528 GCF_001723915.1 Gavialis gangeticus | reverse complement strand
TGTGGCTGGTTTGATCTTCTATCCAGACCACTAAAACTTTCTCCATATCAGCAATAAGGCTGTTTCTCTTTCTTATCATTCGTGTGTTCACTGGAGTAGCACTTTTAATTTCCTTCAAGAACTTTTACTTTGCATTCACAACTTGGCTAACTGTTCGGCACAAGAGGCCTAGCTTTCGGCCTATCTCGGCTTTCAACAAGCCTTCCTCACTAAGCTTAATCATTTCTAGCTTTTGATT
>NW_017729011.1:16074169-16075279 GCF_001723915.1 Gavialis gangeticus | reverse complement strand
ATGCAATATCTGCGAAGCGCAATAAAATGAGGTATGCCTGTACATAGTTGGGACAGACAAGCTTTCAAATGCAGGCCATCCATCTTCAGGTCTCTGTACTCCTATGCACCCTACTCTCATTGGCTTTCCACCTATCTGCCCATTCTACTTCTGAATATCTCCCTCGGGGGTCTTTTCAAAGTGCACAAGGAGCTCCTTACAGGCATAAGGCTGGGTGCTTAAAGCTAAGTGTGTTATTGTGATATTTAGTTAACTGCTGGCATTACCATTCTGATGGTTTCTTTTCTGATGGAGCAAATCAGGAGACCAGTTAGACAAATGACTTCCCAATTTATTAAATGTCTGGCAGGGAGCATTGGGCTCCATTCTCAAAACTCTCTAGCATATGTGGGCTCGCCTGCCAGGAAAGTGATGGAAGCTCTATTGTTTCAGATGTTTTTAAAACCAAGCTGAACAAAGCTATAAGAATCCTGTAGGGAGCAGTCTTGAAGTGTCTGGCAGATGGTCACAGTGAACCTGTCCTTTACCATTTCTGAATCTAAGAAGTGACAACACAACAGCATACCCCCCCGCCCCCGAAACGTCACAACAGAAATGCTAAATTGTCAGAGCCAGCTCTGATTGGTGCATTTGTCCTTAGGAAGTATGACACTATTGCTTTTGAAATTTGCCTCTTCTCAAGCTAAGTCATTTCAAGCTAATGCATGCAACACAGCTTTAAGGATTGCCTGCTTTTAAAAGCTGTAATTTGTGCTCTGATAAATTGCTTTTCTGTACCCAGGCCCCAGCAGTCTTAACACATAACCACTTCTGAGCCTCAGCTTGTTCACTAGAGACATGAGACAATCCGAATGAAGGGCTTCTTAGAGCCTTTTCTGTCATTGAACTGTTCAAAGAAGAGCAGAGCAGTCTTCTCTGTTGCTGTTGATCCAATTAGGCTTGTTTTTGCCTGGCCCTGATTTTTTTTTTTTTTTTTTTTGCCCTGCATTATGTCAAAACACAAAAAAAAAGAGAAATAAAAATGCACATGTCTGAAGGATTGCTTATGGGACAGCTGCTTACTAGACAAGTTGTAGTTGGACCTTCCCTTCCCTGATCTCTGCCCATATT
>NW_017729011.1:16055096-16069169 GCF_001723915.1 Gavialis gangeticus | reverse complement strand
CACATGTCTGAAGGATTGCTTATGGGACAGCTGCTTACTAGACAAGTTGTAGTTGGACCTTCCCTTCCCTGATCTCTGCCCATATTCATAGTTTCATAGTTGGTAGGGTTGGAAAGGACCTGAGCAGATCATCAAGTCCAGCCCCCTGCCATGGGCAGGAAAGAGTACTGGGGTCAGACGACCCCAGCAAGGTGTTTATTCAGCCTCCTTTTAAAGACCCCCAGGGTAGGAGCCTGCACCACTTCTCCTGGAAGTTGGTTCCAGATCCTAGCCGCCCTGACAGTGAAGTAGCACCTCCTGATGTCTAGCCTGAATCTACCCTCTGCCAGCTTGTGACCGTTATTCCTGGTCACTCCTGGTCGTGCTCGGGGGAACAGGGACTCCCCCAATGCCTGCTGGTCCCCCCAACTAGTTTGTAAATGGCCCCTAGATCCCCTCTCAGCCTTTCAAGTGATGCTCAAGGATCAGCAGCTCTTATCTGCATGTGAAGGCTTCAGGAAGCATCCTGAGTTCATCTCGACTTTGTTTCGGTTGGAGGGGGACTCGGTGCTCAGTTGTTCTGGTCATAGCTCAAACCACTTACTTCTCTTCTGTGGGCTTTTGGTTGATAAAATTAGCATCCTCCCAACACCTGCATTATCTCTTACTTTCAGTACAGCATTTTAGCTTCTGCACTCCACACCTATGGATTTTTCTTTGCCAAAACTAGACCGGGTCAAGCAACGAACACAGCTGAGCAGACTGAACCGTGGAATAGTGGAGCAGACAGATTTGCCCACGAGGGGCCGTTATCAGGTTCTTGGTATTCTTATCTAAACTGTCTTTTGAAAACTGGGTGTTTTGATGTGTTAATCAGATGCAAAGGTGGTATGGAGATGATTTTGCTCAGAGCAGTATAGGAAGGGTAGCTCGTAGGAGTGTTTGGCGAAGCGTGAAGTCAAACAGGGGGCTGTGTTCTGCTTTCTGTTACATCTGGGCAGTTGTGTTGTCTTCAGCTGGGGGCAGATGTTTGAAACGCTGCCATTTGTGTTAGATCTACACCCCAGGACTCTGTCGTTTCTCTTTCTGGCTTCAATTGCCTCTGAGGAAAGAGGATAGTCTTGGGCTCCCACCTATGCCATCATTGTGTTCTCTACAGCTGTCAAGAGCTTGGATTAGATTGGGACTTGCAGCTTTTCAGTTAAAACTCGTACTTTTTTGGGTGAATGCCCACATTTTTGTTTCATAACAGTGTATTTTAGTTAGTGTAAGTTTTTATTTAGGTTGGTTTAAACCTGTTCCTAATTGACTTTTTACATATGTATTAATTCTCTGGCTCCATAGGTTCTAGAAACCCTTGGCTGCTTCCCCAACTTGCTGCTTACCTTAACTGGCATTAATTGGACTGTCAAAAATGTGGTATAAACAACAGTAACAAAAGCTGTAGTACTTCAGCTTAGAGTTTAAATTCATGTCTCTAAGTGAAATTTGAGTGCAGTCTGTGTGTAGACGAGCCCTAAATGTTATAGCCATTGCATTAGATGGGTCCTGCCTGTTATATAAACTTGCTTGTTCATAGAATTCTGTTAGTTGCCCTTCTTTAATCTGACTCCACTTTCTCCCCATCACAAAGTTTAACCAAAAATGGAGCCCTGAAGTTTTCAAGTAGCACAGCAGCTTCTGCTTGCAAGACTGGACTTACTGTACATAAGAGAGCTCTCTACTTAAGCCACCTTAATTTACATTTTTATCACGTATCTTGTCCTGCACTAAGTGCAGTTTTCTTAGAAGCAACATAGGCATGCTGTAGACTTTGTGGTAGTTCTGTCAGTTTTCCTGTTCTGTGAATCGAAGGAAGTGGGTTATTTTTGTGCTTTGTTTTACTGATGTTCAGTGCTCTTTTTGTAAATCAGAAGTTGCTTGGGATTGGATTATTAGCTGGTATAAAAAAGCTTTAACTTCAGTGGAGCAGTGTTAATTTAGGACAGCTAAGCATCTATAAAATGAGAGGCTTGTCTCTGATTCTGGACTGTGAATCTCCTTTTCAGAAGGCCAGGTTTAGGAAATTGAGCCTTCTGTATCTTTTTAGATAGTGGGATGAAATTTGATAGAGTGACAGCATTGAATCTGAAAGTTAGAAGTTGAAAAACTAAGACAATTTTGCATTAGCTCTTTAGAGACTAGTAAGAACTTTGTATTGTAATGTTTTGGTAATTAATCTGAATTCAGCGTTTTGTAATCCCTTTTGGCATCTGGAAAGCCCAAACTAACTTTTGGAATGCTCTTAGATATAGAAGAGTTTATTGAAAACGTGCAATTTTTAGGGTGGCACTATTTAAAGATGAAAGGAGCATGTGTATATAAATGGATATATGCAAGAAGATTTACTATAAACATAGCTAAAGTCATTTTTTATGCTAGCATTTGTTTAGCTTGTTTTCCGTTTTATAAAACAATGCGAGATTCTGTGGGAAGACAACTCTCATCTGTAGAAAGATGTTCTATAAAACATGTCTGCTTTGACAGTAGAATATGTGTACACCTCTGCCTGTGCACCTCTTTGTTCTAGCAAACTGTTTTCCACGTGACAAATGCAACTTTCCCAGCCTGTGCGAAAATGATGCATAAAGCAGCACTTAAGAGTATTACAGTCCTGGCCCTGCACTGAACTAGACTTGGTTAGGTTGATAAAAACCTAGCTGCAAAAAAATATGCATAAGTGCACTCATGGAAAATGTTAGCAATACTTTCTCTGCAGTAATGCATCCTTTTGAGCATTGTTGTTTTAAGTTATCTCTGACCTCAGTGAGACTAAACTATCTATTTGATTCACTGCAGGATCAGTTTGACAACTTAGAAAAACACACACAATGGGGAATTGATGTTCTGGAAAAATACATCAAGTTTGTAAAAGAAAGAACGGAGATTGAAATCAGCTATGCAAAGCAACTTAGGTAAGTGGACATTTTCATTTTAGAAGGATTTGGGTAATATGGTGGGGGCAGTTAGCCAGACTAATGAATGGTTTTGAATGGTATCTGTTTAACTTCTTTATACAGGTCTAGTTTGCCCCTCTTCCTTAGGTGCTAATTTGTTAGGTTTATAAGAATCCAGTTTTTAAGGCAAAACAGTTGAGCCACTTTAACCATAGAAAGCCTAGGTTATTTTAAGACACTGTTCTTTTATTACTGCTGTTTGCAAAACATTAGGCTGTGTGCTTTGTAATAATCATGTCTGCCTTGGTGACAAAATCGTATCCCTTGTTTACTTGTCACTTGTGGTCCACGTTTCATGGCTTTTGATGAGACTTTAACTGAAAGTAAAAATGGGTGAAGGAAAGGGTGTGCAAACTTTAGGAGTCCAGCCTGTTTGCTGTCATATTAATTTGTATTACTGTTGTGCCTAGGATTCCCCTTAAGAGACTGGGTCCCTGGTATGCTAGGTGCTGTACAGACACAGAACACAACATGGTCCATGCTCAGAGTTTCAAAGTTAATCACTGAGACCTGAACCGAGGCTACTATTCGAGTTTGAGAGCTTTAAAACCTTGCTAGTTCTTCTCATGGCTTTTCATCTTAAAAGGTCAGAGATATCATAAGCTCACTCTGAATGTCGAACTTCTGGAAATTCTTGTGAGATGTTCCCACTTTCTTGATCAGATTCTTATGAGAGACTGCCCTTCTAGTTTAAATATGCAGCTACACATGAGCTGGAACCAGAAAGTAAAGCTGTCTGTTTAAAGTCCATACTAAAACTGGGAGATTCAAATTCAAACTCTTTCCCAACCTCCAAAATTCAATGGGATATATGTTGAGATTCTGGTTTTGGCTGCTTTCTACACCTCAAAACATTGTAAGGGCTTGGGGGGGGTTGTGGTGTTTTTGCTGACTATTTGCATCTGTCACTGTACAGTGAGCTGACATCTTGGTAAAGCTCTGTGTTTGTGACTATCTTGTATTTCTGCTTTTGGAGAAGGATGTTCTCTCCCTTTTGAGATTCCCTATAGAGTTCTGTTATATAGATAAGCAGGAAATAAAGGATTAGGTATGCAGAGATGAACTATCAAGATCCTGAGGAGTTGAGAGAGGCTTGATCAAACAGGCAGAGTGAGTTGGAAGATGAAAAGCCACTTTAATTAAAGAGCCTACAGTGTCATGTGTATTCAGCATCCTGTGCTTCAAAATGGCAGCGGGGGTGCTTTAACTAAAACTCGTTCAACGAGCTTTAGTTAAAGTGCTCCCGTCACCATTTTGAAATGGGGGCACTGAATATATGTGACGCGAAGGCTGCTGGAGCGCGCTGTTGGCACGCTCCAGGAGACTTGCAGCAGACTCGATTAATCAAGTCTGCTCCGATGTGTGCTAATTAGCACATGTTGGAGCAGAGGTATGTCACGTGGATAGGTACCCATTGAAACCAATCGTCAATTGAATTCCTTAGGATGAAGGTTTAATCTGAAGATAATATTTAAGGAATAGGAATAATAATTGTTTAAAGATTGTAGATACACTCTTGAGGTAAAGGTACTCCCTGGGGGGTTCAGGGAATCTGAGTTCAATTTTTAACTCTGCCATTACTTTCCAGCCAGACCTTAAGCAAAGCACTTAATCACTCTTGTTTTTCTGTTCCTCATTTGTAAAATGGGGATAGTACTTGCTGCATTTCCCCGGGGGCATTGTAAGGGGAAATGCAGTAACTGCTGGGAGAAACTCAGATACCCTGGTACTGGGAGCCATATTAGAAGCTAGCTGGGTACAAAAGAAAAAAATAATGAAATTGGTCTGTCAAAAGCTGAGATAATACAGCTCTGGCTGTTCTCACCTCTCCTCAAGCTGCATCTGCTTTTCATAAAGCAGAAGTTTGTGACAAACCTTTTTCATTTGTATTGCATCCATTTAACGTGAAAGGGCAGCGGGATATCACTGCGTGTCATCGCCTGTCCTTCCTTATAGCTGTCTGCATGCTAACAGAGAGAATCTGGAGGTGGATTCTGATCAGTGGGTTTCCATTTTGCAAATGTGAGAAAAAAAAATGCCCAACTGCTTCAGTTTCATGGGTGATAGCTGCATTTCCTGTCATGCCTCAGGACTTCTTTATTCGTAACGCTCCAATGCTATTTTTACCACCTGAAGCTATTCTCCAAGCCTCAAACTGATCACCCATATGAATGTAGTTAACTGTTGTTCAGATATATTTTTCTTTACTTCCTATTTATAATTCTTCAGATGTGTCTCTTGTTTGTCAAATGAGGTCAGCATCTTGAATTGCCTTGTAGGCTACTTCAGTTGTGTCTGATTATACACTGTGAAATATGCTCATGTGCAGAGTAGCAGGACAAGGTCTGTGCACTGTTTGCCTTGCTTAAGTGATGCATGGCTTAGAGACACTCTGGTATTTTCCATATAACCCTCCCTGATTTTTAAACCCATATTCTTTCCTGTCAAATTCCATCTAATGCTTCTCTTGTTACTGTAAGTTATTTCTATCTTAAATTTGTTAAACCAAGACTGTAGGAAAAATATGTGAAAAGGAATTGAGTCGATATCAGGTTTCTTTCTGTATTGTGTTTTTACCTTCATTTGGGCGCTGCTAGGTTGAGTGGTTTGATAAGGGAATTCATACCTCTGCAACCTGATTTTATTTAAGAAAGCACCAGACTTGGAGCATGAAATAGCCAAGGTGTCCCAGTGCCAGAGTTGAGCTTAGTTGAATGCAAAATGGATAGATACCCCTGAGAGAAACAGATTTGAAAGAGCATCTAAGGTGCTATAATTTGAGAATGAAAAGCAATAGATGGCTGATAGATCTTGAGTTGGGAAACCATGAAATAAATGGAAATGGGAGAGCGAAGGAAGCAGCAGCTGAAGAGGCAGAGAAACACAGGATGAAGAGATGCAAGGTGACGCGAGTTAAAATTAGACCGTCAGTTGCACAGGTCCACAGAGGAGCACATCTAAAGTTCATACTAAACTGAGACCTATCAGCTTTCACCAGTCTTAATATCTATTACCTAGTTACATGTTTCATCACTGCTTGGAACTAGCGAGTCGAGGAAAGCTTCACACTTCACAGTGGTGTGTATTTTTATGATGCAGATGGTGGTAAGGCTCAGTTCTGAAACTGGGCACTCTGGCCTCTGTCCAGCCGAGCATTTACATAAATACCTAACTTTGAAGTTCAGGAGGAGTGTTATTGACCTAGCACAGGGATGGACGGGAAAAGTCTGGCCCACTGGCCAGGTCCGGTCAGTAGTGGACTCCATTTCCCGGCTGCCCCTGCACGTAGCTGGGGTTGGTCTTCATGGAGACCCCAGCTGCAGCTGCATGTGAAAGTGCAAGGCAGGGACCGCCATGGAGACGAGCTTCAACCGTGCTGGCAGGGCGCACAGCAGAGCAGGGCAAGGGGCTGCTTTGGAACTGCTGGGATCTTGCAATGGGGGCAGCTTGCTCCAAACCTGGGGCGGAGCAACAGTCTGTAGCCTGCATGCTCCAGGCAGGGGCGTGCAGGCAGGAGATTGCAGCTCTGTCCCAGCTCCTTGCACAGGTGATAGCCTGGTCTGGAGCAGAGGCAGAGCTGTGATCCCCTGCCTGCACACCCCTGCCCAGAGCATGCAGGCTACAGATTACAACTCTGCCCTGGCTCTGGAGCAAGCTGCCCCACTGCAAGATCCCATCGGCTCTGGAGCAGCCCCTTACCCTGCCCTGCCAGCACAGTTGGGCTGGTCTCCATGGCAACCCCAGCCTTGAGCTTTCACAGCCAACTAGGGCTGGGGTCTCCATGGAGACCGGCCCCAGCCATGGGGACAGGAGCTGCTGGGAAATGCAGTCTGGGAGCTGGCTGGGTCAGCCATTTTGCCCACCCCTGCCCTAGCAAGAGCTGAAGTACTCAACATCTTGTGGGGCCTGACCTTAGTTGAGGAAGAATACCGTCACTGGTTTTATTAGAGCTGTGGTTATAGTTCCATTGCAAGATGGCCCTCAAACTACCCTGCCTATACAATACATGGTAAATAACAATGCACATTTATTTAATCCAAGTGCTAATCCTTGTCATATGCCTCTTAATCCTTTGTATGTGAAAACATGGTCTGCTCAGTGATTTTCACACAGCCTTAAGGTTTTCTGCACAGCCACAAGACAGTGATAACTGGAGATGTCAGGATTAATTAGCTAATGTGGGGTGGAGGGGAGGGTTGGCCTTTCTTGGAGACAATGCATTTTTGTGCTTGTGAAAACTATCTTTTAGTTCATTTAGCCTTTTGTGCACATTTTTCTTATTTTTTTTTCATTTGTGATGGAAGAATTGAAGCCATAAAGATGAGCAAGATGGCAGGGATTCCCACAGGATCCCAGTGGCATCAGAAAAAGCACCTTTTGACATGCCTACCAGCTTTCTTCATTTTTGCAGCAGTGATAAGCTCTGATTTAAACTGCCACCTTTTCATGAACAAGCTCACCTGGGGAGGGGTTGGGGGAGGGAGTTCACTGTTTCAGAGTATCCTGTTTTTGGGAAAATCATAGGACAGAATAGACTAGATGCTAATTATGAAACAGGTTTTGGATTGTTCCAGTGAGGAGGTGCAAGGGATAAGGAAGACCAGAAGATGATCTGTCTCTTTATACATCCCTGTGCAAGGTCTGACCAGAACCACATTTGGGAGCACAGTCCTTGCTCCCTCCTGCCACTCCTAAGTTGTTAGGTATCCAAAAGGAAAGGGGAGAGCAGGTTCATAGTCTTGCTTTTCCTCTGTGCTGGCAGGTGGAGAGCAGGCTTAGCATTAAGCAGACAGCAGGCTGAATCCCCTGAAAGAGTGTGTGAATTATTGTTCCAGCATGTCTGCCCTGGGGGTCCTCAGGAAGAAATATAGGTGGCTTAATGCAGCATCTTCAGCCTCAAGGACAGAGGCATGGCCAGTGCCACTATCATATCATTTATAACCATTAAAACATAATCTTGCAGAGGTCAAAAATTTTCATCACCAGGCCTGCCATAAGATATACCAGTAGTCTTGTAATCGATATGCCTGTTGTAATTTGTTTGTTCCTTCAGACATGGATATTGTCAATAAAGTGTAAAATGACCTTGCTCGTTCTTGAATTTCATTGCCCTGTGTGAACAGATAGTGTCTTGGTTGTCTTTCTGCCAGTAGCAAAGGTGTAAGCTGTGTGTCATTTGGGTGTGGTGCCTTGGAGAGGAAAATTGGCAGGGCAATTTCATGAGTGAGACTGGTTTAGAAAGAGCAATGAGTAATACAGAACCAGGATATTTCCTGAGGATCTCCTGAAACTCCTGGTAACTTCACTGGGAGTCTTTTTTGTATAGATGTACTCCCAAAGCTTCTAATCAGAGCAGCCCAACACAGATCCTGTGAGCTGGTTTTGAAACTGGAAGCAGTAACACAGCTGTGTTAGGAAGGGATTGCATTTGGGCAAATAAACACTGTTTCTCAGCAGGGCAAATAAGCCCAGGGGCAACACTGCACTAAGATACCCTTACGTTTTTGGCTTTAACAGCATTATCAAAACAGTCAGGTGGAATGTCTTGAATATGATGCGTTAGCTCCCCAGGGGATAAGCAGGCTTGGATTAGCTGTCCATCCAAGCAGCAGACCTTTGAAATCAGCTGTAGAGAGGCAGCTGCTGATGTGATTTCTTCCAGATGAAGAGGAGGGGTGAAGAATTATGGTTAAGAGGGAGTGGGGGATATAGGTGAAAATGAGTGTTTAGCTCAGTACTTCTGTCTTTGGAGATGCACACATTCAGTTTGTCAAACTCTGCTCAGAATTGCATCGGCATTGATACTTAGTAACCCCATTGCTTTTAATGGGTTGAGAGAGAGATGAGTGAGGGCAGAATTTGCCTCACTGACCTTTTACTGTAAACTTTGTGTTGTATAAAAGCTGCAGGATGAATAATAGAGGCAAATATTCTTGGCTTTAGCATTGCAAGCCAACTGAAATCAGGGCCATATTGGGCAATCACTTTTTAAGGGCTAACTGTTTAAGTTACTGGAGGTTTCTGATTAACGTTGATGGCCTACTATGGATCAGAATTTGGTCCATTGTGCTGGAATTGAAGGCAATTTTCCATGAAGGATAAAGACGTCTCGTCATAAAGTACAGTACTGAAACCAGTGTCCTTCATCAAGTGACCTTTGCATACTGATGGTGAAAATTCATTCTGCACTTTTTTCCTTGGCTTACGGGTTTTTCCTTTGTATAAGTTTACAGAAGTTGAACAGATTCTGATAAGTTTCCTTGGTTACAGCTCAACTCTGCCCTTAAATCAATGTCAAGAAAAGAAAAAAAGGAGATGTAAATTTTCATTCATTCAGGTTGAATGAAAATAATGAAATTTGCTTAAATAAGAAAGCTGCCTCTGCAAAAGGGAAAATGGGGAATGAGAAAATTAATAAGCAAGGAAATGAGTACCACAGAGAGTGCAGAATAGAGAGTCATTTATTGCAGGAACCAAGGCTGCTCACCTTGGAATAATTGAACATGAATGGTTCCTGCATAAACTAAATTTTGAGAATATACTTTGCCTACAATTCAGCATTGGAGCCCTTAGAAATATTGTGTAAAGTCTGTTCAGCTATCCAGTGTGCATATTGAGAAGGTGATCTGTGAATCGTGCCCTACAGTGAGAGGGGACAGATATCCTTGTTAGATGGAGAAGAGGATCACAGATCCAAGTGATAGGCACTGACGAGCTGCACTGAATGTTTGCCATACAGTGCATGTTCATTAAATCCTAAATTTGCCAGTAGCTAGGGATTAGTAGTTCCTGCTTTCAAAGTCAGAGCTGCAGTAGTAGCAGTTAGACATGTTCTGAATTACCTTTGATTTGTCTATTGCAAACACAAGCAGTTAAATAGCATAGCAAGATTTGAGACAATAGCGGATAATTTTGATAGCCAGTAAGAGTGTGTAGAATTGAAGCCGCCTGTTGGGTATAGTCTTAAATTATAAACTGTGCAGGGGCACAGACTGCTTTGTTTGTAGGCTGCAGTGCATGGTGAGGGGCTGGCTTTGGAGTGCAAGGCAGTACAACAACAATAATAATGTATCCAGTTCCTGTGCCTGGGGCCTGGGGGGCATGTGGAGACTATCCAATGGTAATTATTTACTTGTTTCATTTTTAATTTTTAGGAATCTTTCTAAGAAATATCAACCCAAAAAGAACTCCAAAGAAGAGGAAGAATACAAGTACGTACATTATCAACTTGTAGGTGGGGATTTGTCCAGGTGGAGGGGAAGAGAGGAATATGCTAATATTCTCAATGAGGACTGCGTATATGTGAAGCAGCAAGTGTTGTAGAAGACCGCAGAAGCCCTGACAACAGAGAAGACTTGCATGTTGCATGTAACTAAATATTAAGGTTCAGCTTTTCAAAGGGATTTAAATCTGTCACTCCGCTTCTATTTGATGTTGTAGGTACTGGATGCCTGCTTCCTTTCATTTTCTTTGAAATCCCAATCAAATTCCAGGATCCAGAGAGTGTTTATGAAGCAGTGAGGGAGGTAGATCTGTTTTCTTATGGGCCTGATTCAATTAAATTTATTCCATATTAATTCTGAATAAAGGTCAGATAGTTTGTCATGCCACCCAGACCCCCAGCAGAATGTCTATATCTATATATATAGATAGATCTGTACACTTTTAAATTTAGTTTTCTAATGTAAGGTCAGTAACTTTGAGTCTCCCTTATTGCTTCTGGAGTTATACATTCTGGATGCAGTTTTGCTTGACAGTGACTGATAGATGTGGCTGTTTCTGCTGGGATATAATTTGGTTTATTTTCTTGCATAATTCATTTGTATCCTTTTGCTCCCTAATGTCCCTCACAATTACATTTGTGCTCCTCTGCTCTTGTTGCCTCCTTTTCTCCCGCTCTTCTATTATATGCACTGGCACACACATACCCACCCACTCTGCTACTAACACGTGCACATGCAAATGCACATATGTGCCGTTCTTCATCTTGTCTCCACATCTCCTTCCTACCTTTTTCATTTTTTCCCTGTTCCTTTCCATTGCCTCGTTTCCCCTTCAAGTGCTGCTTTTAATGTCAGGGCATCTAGCACTGAAGCTATTGTAATGTAACATTAGTAGGAATTGTAGTATCAAAGTGTATCTCTTTTTAACTGCTCTTCCTTTGATTGGATAGCACACCAAGCTGTTTTGGGGTATTTAAGTGCAGCTGTATTGGTTCAGTGAGGTAGGTGCATGCCAGCAGCATGCTCTGCCTTCCTGAAATGAACCATCTGCAGGGCAACTTGTTTTCCCTTTGTTGATAGTACCTGGAACATAGTATTACTAATGCTTTCACTCATGAAAAAGAAACCTTATAATGGTGCTAGAAGATGCTAACGGGATATGGAGAAAAGCCTCACGAAATGTGGATGACTGTTCCCTTGCTAAAAGAGAACATATTGCTTCTCTACAGAGGCACTATAGAGGAGTTATTTTTGAGTGTGAATCAAATAACAAAGAATTCCCTGCTGTAACTGATTGGTTTGTATATATTGTATATGTCATGTTATCCAAATGCTGAGCATTTAGGCATTCGTAGTGTATTGAATTGCAGGATTGGGTTTCAAATGGCAAGTGAAGCTGACAAAAAATTCTGATCCAGTTTTAGCCTGGGAAGGGCCTTTATACATGTGCTCCAGGAGGTGGGGGGTGGGGAGGGAGATGGTTCAATTAGAGCAGTTCAAAGAGCGTCATGTGTGTCAGTGTTACACTACAGAAATGATGATATGGGCGCTTTAACTCAAGCTTATCGAACAAGCTTTAGTTAAAGCACCCCTGCTGCCATTTTTCAGTGCAGGGACACTGATGCACAAAATGCTGGAGTCTCCTGGAGCTCAGTAATTATCATGCGCCAAAAGACTCGATTAATTGAGGGGGCTCTGATGTACTGTAATTATAGCGTGTTGGAGCAGCCTTGCTGCACGTGTATAGATGCCCAAAAAGCCTAAGTTCTATACTAATGAAACACAGGCCACTTAAATATATGGGGTTTGTGAAATCCCAGTGCCTAACTGTACTTACAATCAGTTCAGTTTCTCAGAGAATTTCCAGTTTGTTGCTTTGGGCACCCATGCAATGGACTCCTTCCTTCCAACAAACTTTTCCTAATGAACATCCTACCTCATCTAGCAATAGTAAATGTTAGTTGGGGAAAAATGCAAACTTGGAAACCAAGAGAATAAAAACACTGTACATTTTTTATCCTTTGCAGGTACACATCATGTAAAGCCTTCTTAGCCACTTTAAATGAAATGAATGACTATGCTGGACAGCATGAGGTCATTTCCGAAAACATGACCTGTCAGATCACTGCAGAGTTAGCACGCTATGTGCAGGAGCTGAAACAAGAAAGGAAATCGGTAACTACTATGTGTATATATTTTTTACTTAGTGTTGTTCACGATAAATTGATATTTAACATGGGTGACTAATGGCAGCTGAGTTCAATGGAAACTAACTCCTTCATGGGAATTTAACACACAGCTACTAAACACAATCAAGCTTGGATAATGAACTAAGCATAAAAAAAAGTGGGTTATATGCTTGGGTCAAGTCACTGAACCACTTAAATCAAATATTATAGCATCAGACAGCAGTGCTTGCAGGAGGACTTTCATTAAAGGAGGTCATAAAACCCATATGTGCTTGAGGCACTTTCACCCAAAAAACATGGTCTGGGAAGAGAGTTCAGTAGCACAGTCTAAGCGTGAAAGAAACAGAAGTGCTTCCTCCCTGAGACTAGAGGAAAGAGTTCTTATTAGTTGCCTGGATTAAATTTCCCTGCTTGTCTGCTAGACCTGGTCAATTAAACTCTGTCAGGAATTGTTGCTAATGAAAAGTAGGTGCCTGTTCTATTGTTAAGGATGCCAGTTAGGGAATCCTTTTTTTGATTTGGTTCTAGTCTCAGTCTGTTAGCTTTATCAGAGGTATATTTTTATCTACTTTTGGCGGATAGCTCATGCATTCACGCTCCTTATGCAGTATGTGTTCAGAGATGTTTATCTTGTGATGTGCCTGAGGTTCAGCAGACAGATGGCTAGGACTGATTTGTTGTGCCTTGCTCCTTGTGTAGGTTTTTATCCCTGTGCTCAGAGGACATAAAATACTGCCAGATCAGATCTCTTGAGGTGTCCAAGTTTTATACAAGGCAAAATGACTAAATAAGGGAACAGATAGGTGAGAATCAGGCCCCATAATTTCCCGTTTAAACAAGAATTTTACACAATTAAGTCTGGGGCTTGATCCAGAATGGAGTGCTCTGGTTTCAGTTTAGTCTAGTACTTAATGCACCTGCATGTAGTCCCATGGCAAGGTAACCACCTGCCTCTGTGCCAGCTTTTTCAAATTATTGTACTAGGATGAGAAGTCTAATGGGGTCGTCTACGTTTATCTCAACATACTTTGAGTTTGTAGAATGTCATACGTGGCCGTTATATGTGGTCAATAATAGTAGCACAGAGAGTATTTTCTACAGAGCTCCCATTTGGAAGCTTCTTCAACCATCTCTCTGATCTTTTGCCCAGTGTGGACTCTGCGATGCTGCTGCTCACCTGTCCTTGGGGACTTATTGGGCACCTATACACAAGCAGCAAGGCTGCTCGGATATGCTGTAATTAGAGCATGTTGAAATAGGCTCGATTAATCTGGTCCAGGGGCGGGCAATTATTTTGGGCAGAGGGCTGCTTACTGAGTTTTGGCAAGCCATTGAGGGTCTTATGACAGGCAGCCCAGGGCAGATTAATATTAATTTTCTAAATTATTTTAGGGGCCCCACAGACCAGATAGAATGGCCTAGTGGGCCGTATTTTGCCCACCCCTGATCTAGTCTGTTGGAGTGTGCGAATTACTGCTCTCCAGCAGACTCCAGCATCTTCTGTATCAGTGACCCCACACTGAGAAATGGCGGTGGGGCTGCTTTAACTAAAGCTCATTTAAGCTTTAGTTAAAGCACTCCCGCCACCTTTTTTCAGTGCGGGGATGCTGATACACGAGATGCTCTGGGTGCTTTAATTAGAGTAGCTCTCAGAGCCACTGTAATGAAAGTGGCCCCCCCCCCCCC
>NW_017729011.1:16049594-16054980 GCF_001723915.1 Gavialis gangeticus | reverse complement strand
GGGGCCCCCCCCCCCCCCATTCCTGGAGCATTGTATAAAATCACCCGTTGTTGCTGGAATCATGGCAGGTTGCACTGATGTCTCAAAAAGTGCTTAGAAGGAATGAAGAATTGGGAAGAAAAGAGTACGTCAAGTCAAAGGAGGAAGCTTGCTGCCTCATGTTTGTCTGTAGTTTCTGATGTTTCAGCTTAAACTGAAAAAAATTCTTTTGTGCACAAGTAGGTTCATGTCACCTAATTAAGGTAAGCCAACTGGAATCTGCTTCTGTTGGTTATTTTAAGCAAAAGGAAAGAGAGATTTGGTGAGTTTCTTATGAGTCAGGTAATTTATCTGTCCTGCAGATAGTGTTGCAGAAATGTCAAGTAGACATACCGTAATTATCTGACACGGGAGTGAAAAAATAAGTCATATAAGTGGCATTCTAGCAAGACTTAATGCAGAACCGCAGCTCAGATACCACATTCAGCTTATTGATAGATCCTAATGGCAGTAAACAAAGAGCAGACAGTATGTGACAGTAAATTTACTTGCTTTCGATGGTAACTTTCAGCCTTTAGCAAAGGGTGACTGTGCTCCAGCGTTGTTAGTATGTAGTTGTCTCATGAATGCAAAATACTCGGACTGTGAGTCCATGCCTGATTTCTACAGATTTAGTGTTGATGAGCGGTGTTGAAAAGCAAGCTGTTTTTTCCTTCAGGCTCTTTTCAGACATAGTCTCTGTTTCTTGCTGTAAAACATCAATAATGCATCATTCATACTGGGCTCTGTAGGAGGGGAAGACTGGTGTGATAAATATCACAGAGGTTTGATATTCCAGCAAAACTGCTAATGATATTCACTAACGAAGGCTTATGATTTGCAAAAGTACTGCTGGGAAGGTCCTCCTGCCTGCTTTTTTATATAAATCTATATATAGCTCATATGTTTTCAGTTATTAAAATTCCAAGCTATTAAAAATAAAGGAGGATCCTGTGGTTAGGGGACTAGACTAGAACCTGGGAGAACTTGAGGTGTGTCTGTACTGTAGATATATTGTACCTGATGGTGGCATGCTCAAACGTGCTGTTCCACCAGGGTTGCCTTGGATAGCTGTATTGGAGCAGTCTGATTAGCACTGCCCTTCATCTGCGTGATTTAGAGGGGTCTCCCAGCTGTGCCAGTTAGCCTCCCCTTGGCACTTTGCAGACAAGACTCTGTGGTTCAAGGTCCAGCGGTACCCTGCATGGAGAGGTGCAGTGTGTTTGAGGGCACCGCTGGCACAGTAAGTGCAGGCATGGTTTTGAGCTGTTGTTGACTGAGGGCCATTTTTAATCTTTATTTTTAAAGCATAGCTCCCAGTGACTTCAACTGGAGATGGAAATACCAATACCATTTTAAAATCTGACCCTTAGTCTGCTTGCTGTCTCACTTTCTCATCTAGAAAGTAGGAGTAACCACACTCCTCTTCCTCACAGGGGTGTTTTGTGTATAAATTCATCACAATGTTGTGAGGCACTCAGCTGCTGTGGACATGGGGGGCCATGTAAGAGCTGTAAGTGTGTATTAACTCATATTTCCAGAGCACCTTGAAGATGAAACAGGGGTTTTAGTTTTAATGATGACTACATGTGACAGTCAATTGATTGTGATGGCGGAGGCAGTCATGCACAACCCTTACACACCCAGGGTGTGGTGCACTGCTGCTACTACCCCCGTTCTCTGTGGGGATAACTCCATTGATTGAAATGGATTCATACCTGTGGAAAACCACAGTGAGTTGTGCTTACTTGCTCCTCCTTATTTAGGGGAAATTCACCAGCAAAGTACCTGCACCCACCCCTCCTCTTCTACCTTCTCCCTACCCACCCTGCCTCCCAACAAATCCAGGTGCATGTTGTGTGCTAGGCTCCATCCCGGAGCCTCATGCTTGTGCTGTTTGAAAAGGTGCTGGGTTTGACTACTCTGAAAGCTATCCTTAATGTCTGCATAGATAGCATATTGTGAATGTGATGGCTGCTGCTTGGGAAAGGCAGCTGATCCAAAATGGCAGATGAGCCTGGCAGTGGCATTGAAGCTTCTTGGTGAGAAGACGGGTTCCTTGCACTTTCTCTGGCCTGGTTTTGACCTCGGAGAGGAGTCCTGGCCACTCTGTTTTTGAAGAGTCCTTTACGTGCTTTGCTGCACGAGCTCTGGTTGATCACGAGGGAACTGTCTGAAGAATCGGACAAAGGTTGTCTTCTGTGAAACATGGATGTGGTTGGCAGTGAAGTTAAGTCAAGCTTGTTTTTTTTGTCACCTGCATTCTGCTTTGAGCATATTTCTCATTTGCATCTGATGGACTCAGTAGTGCTAGTGAGACCCAGTAAATTGTGCAGAGGATTCCTTCCCCTTCGTTCGCATTGACTAGTATCTCACTCTGCAGATAATCCTACTTCTCTTGGAGCCGCATGCTACACAGGTGTAGGAAAGGGTAGCAGAATCTCACCCTGGAAAAGTGTCTGGTGGCTTTTGCATGCTCATATGTGCATTATTTTGTATTATGATACTGCTTGTAAGTCTCAGCTGTGACCCCATCACCATTGTGCTAGGTGCTGTATGCACATATGCTTGAAGATGCCTTCCTTCACATGTTTACAATGTAATGGGCCAGACAGACTCAGGGAAACTGAGGTACAGAGCAGAGAATGATGTGGCAAGGTGACACAGCAGCTCAGTGGCAGAACGAACACATGTCTCCTGGGCCCAGTCACTTAGCCTGTACTGTCCCCATGATATATGGACACAGGTTTTGGATCCAAATTTCAGACTTTGAAATTTAAAAAATAAGGCAAACTAAAAGGCTTACTAAAAAAAACAAAAAAGGGAGGGGGGTGGGCAATAAGGGTTACGTTGCCAGGTAAAATCTGCAGAGGAGCCATTCGTTAATGGAATGAAAATACCCAGTCATTTATAGAAGGTTCTTTTGGGCTAAACAAATATGTTATGTACTAATACAAAACAATATTATATTCTTGATATCTGTTATGCAACCTGCATCTTAATATACTTTGCAAAACCAATGGTACTCTGACCGAGGTAAGTAATAGCAAAGAGAAAGATGGAGGGGTAAATGTAAGGGAGAAAAAATATGCTACAGAATCATAAGAATACATTCTATATATTTATCTAGCTCTCCTCCTTCTGACTGTTCCCAAATGTTGTTACAAACTTAATAAAGTGACATGCAAATTTATTCAAAGGGATCACATAATCTGGCTGGGAAATATATCCAGCTCTGAGATAAAAACATGGCAGCTGTTTAACACTCAAAACCACCAAACATTTTAGGATGGGAAGTGAAGAGCATCACATCTAACTGTAAAAAGACAGGGAGAATCTTGTATAGGCAGAATGCCATTAACTAATTTAAAATTTAGACGAGCATTGTATTAATATACCTTCATTAACTAAGAGTGTAATGGAGATTTTTTTAGTGATCATGAATGATCAGGACCTTGTTTTCGTACCTCCTCTGTAAGCTGACGTGGAAAGATGTGCAGAGTCAATGAAGCAGATCGCTATAGACAGGTTTAGTAAAATGTTTAATAATTTGTGTAACACAGATCTCTACTCTTTGATCATTGCTGATGATTAGGATCTTCCCCTGTGAATTTATTGTAGCATATGCTACCAAATATATGCTTCCAGATCTAACCTGAAATCACTGAGTGCGTAAAACTTCATCTTACTTTTAGTTACAGTTTGCTTAAAACAGAAACTAGAGAGGAAGGATGCTTACTGTGTGTGGTTAATGGATTTAAAGGAGACCTATTTAGACAGCGGTGAGGGTTAATTTTATACACCCATTGGCTATTTCTCCAGAAGAAGGAAAGATAACAAAGGTCACTTCCTGTCTGTATGCTCAGAAAATCCATTTACTATGACTTTCCATTTAAGACTATTCCTCCCCCCACCCCCTCTACACACACGCTTTTGCACAGGTTGAGTTGAAGTTCTTTACATTTTTCCATTAGTTTATTGCATAAGGGGTTCTGATCAAGACACAGAGTATCACAGAGTAAGTGCAAATCTGGTTAACGTTCTCTGACAGCTTGAATACTGAGTTGCATTTCAGAGCAGCAGCCTATTATGGCAACAAGGTAAAACATCTTTTACCTAGTGGCACTTCTTTTTAATGATATGCAGAAAGAATGAGTCTGAGAGGCTTGAGGAGATGAAGGGGCGAGCATATACTCTGTGTGCGCCTTATCTGTGTTCATGATTTTTTGATTTATCCACGGTATTACTTAGATGGACTTGTGTGTTATGTCCATGAATGAAGGAACAAGGGTAAACTGTGTACCAGACCTGCAAGTGACTAAATAATTTAGCATTATTTGGCAGGGGTCCCTGGCACACTCTCTATATGAACATGTTTTGGTTACTGGGTCTATGAACAAACACTTGTTGGGACTAGAGCATTTTAAATGGAATATGATATGCAGTAATAAAAGATTTATGCATGCATACGCTTCCTCAGTCTCACACACACAAATACTAATCTTCAGGGGCACGTGACAATTATTAATAGATTTCAGGTATCCAAGTTGTAGCTGTACTGGTCTAGAGGAAAAGGCAATCAGGACTCATAGTAGAGATGATGTCTTTCCTTAGGCCAACAAGGTTTTTGCAAAAAAAAATTCTTTAATTGCAAGCTTTCAGGCACAAACACCCTTCATCAGGCATTGGAGAAAAGATTGTAAAAGTTCTTTCTCCTGGGTAGAAATGAAAGTTCATGTTTCATAGGATTTCAGTAATTTAAAAGAATGGAAATTACATGAGTTGAGGTTTCTCTTTCTTTTCTGATGACTGGAAGGTTTAGGAAAAATCGTTATGTCTGTCACTGGCAGATTCATGTGACAGTTTTTGTAAATGAGGGATGTTTTGCCATGACTCTTTCTGTGTAGAATGGAGTTTTTTTAGCAAAAAGACGCAGAGGGACAGAGTGCTTGCTGGAAGCCAGAAGAAATAGGGTCTGGAATCCCATTGTTTATTCTAGGGCTGTTAAAGCCCCAAACATCCATTTTTTTTGAAGTATTAGTGCAGTTATTGTGGCTTTGTGAGCAACTTCTACAGTATACCACTGAGGAATCTGCAAGCTGCTGAGCACCTTGGCCCTGACCCAGCAGAGCACTTCAGCATGTGTTTAACTTTAAAATAAATGAATAGGACTCAAGGATGTGGACATACATTCCCCAAGCAGTCTGGGATACCCATCTCTGAGTGCAAAGTTTCCATGGCCAGCTCCCCTGATAATATTGATACCTGGCTCACTTCCACAAAGCCAGATGGTTTAGCAGTGCCACTCAAAGAGCAGGCCAGTGCAGTCAGGCACTGCCAGGGTCCCTGAAGCTCTGCCCCTGTGGCA
>NW_017729011.1:16038630-16044594 GCF_001723915.1 Gavialis gangeticus | reverse complement strand
AGAGCAGGCCAGTGCAGTCAGGCACTGCCAGGGTCCCTGAAGCTCTGCCCCTGTGGCGTTCTGCTGCTGCACTGCAGGACTGAAGTGCTCCAGCTTCCTATCTCATCTACCTCCTGCCCATCCTCCTTTCACTTCCATATCCCCCTCAACACCAAAACCCATCAGTTCCAGTCCCCACCATTCCCATCGGCTCTGTTACAGCTTCTCTGCAACCCCAAACCTGTGTTGCCTACTAAAACAGCAAGCACTCTGTGGCCAATTACTTTTGCTCCTCTGCCCTCCTTCAGCAGTCCCAGTGCTACCCACCTTCCCGCACCTGAATGCCAGAGAGAAAATCACTCTGTTTTGGGTGACAGGACACTGCCAGAATGTGGAATTTAGTTAATAGACAATCTACTGTACAAGGTCTGTGCAACTTTAGTAAATAGCTTAAAATGTCATATTGCTATAAATATTACTACTCAAACTTGAGCTCAGCTCTTCTTTGTCTGTCTGTAGTAGCCTTGGATTACACAGCTCAGTAGCCCTGTCCAGCTACTTCTGCACCCCCCTTCTGGAGCATTAAGCCTATACTCTTTGAGCTGTAATCATGATTCCCTTGTTCTGTTATACTTCAGAGGGAGACAGGATGTGGTTTAGTTAAACGCTCATAAAATCTACCTTCAAAGGAGATCTGTTGATTGGTTAGATGCTAGAGATAGTGACAGTTGCTTTAAAGATGATCTGAAAGAATAAAATTAAATTACCAGTCCAAAAACAGCATATAAATAAACATGTAAATAGTGTCCTGCATTTCATGATACTGTTTTCTGGGTTGTCTTGCTTACATTACTGTTGTTACAAATGAGAGAGATAAGAACTCAAAGCATATTACTATTCTTGGAAGCAAGCTTTCCTCCCGAGAGGCAGCATTTCCTGCCTCTGAGGTTTGCAGGTCAGAGGAGAAAAGGCTCAGAGTTCTGTCAAACGCACAAATTAAACTGAGAAAACAGAAATGTAATTATTTTCTAATACCTTCCTATTATAATAGTTGGATGTTGCTTGTAACAAGAGTAGGGAGAACTTTTGACCTGAAAGATGAATCGTTGAGTTCCTGGTGTTCTGTTGATATTAACTACAATAATACGATATTTACTCAAATTCAAGACAAGCCCCCAATATTTAAATTCTATACATGGCAAATTTATAAAGCTGTTATAATTTTCAGTGTATAAAATCTAATTATTGAGGGGTCATTTGAAATTCATCCCTCCACACACTGCTGCAGGGTGGGGCAGGTGGTGGGGGGAGATCAAGCCGATTGCCTCCTGTTTGTGCCTGCCACCTCTGCCTCTTGTCTGTCCCCCCCTGCAGCCTCAGGACCCACTTCCCCCTCTGCCTCTGCTCTTCCTCCCCCAGCCTCTGCTCCCCACTTCTCCGTCCTAGCTTTGCTCTGTTCCCATTCTAGCCTGGGACACTTAAGTTATGGCCCCAGCCCAGCTGCTGTAGCAGCCATTTGGGCTGTATGCCACTGCTACGGGTTAGGGATGGGACTGTGCTTAGGGCTGCAGGCTGCAGCACAGACAGATCCTGCCACTAGAGCAAAGGTAAGTGGCAGGGAGCAGAGGCTGTGTGGGGTGGGATATGGGGGGAAGAGGCTGTAGTGGGGAGATAGCGGGGTGCAGAGGTGGCAGGGAGGTAGGGAGCAGGCAGCAGCTTTGGCTTATAGCCCTGGCCCCAGGCAGGGCCTGGAGTCTAAGCCATAGCATCCGCCTCCTCCCGCCTTCCCCATATTTGATTGCAAGATGGGGGCTTCTCCCCCTCATGTTAAATGGGAGTGGGGAACCTCGTCTTAGGATCGAGTATATACAGTACGCGTCTTGTTCCATTTGGCATAATAAACAGCAAATGTTTAAAAACAGCATAAAAGCAACTGCTTAATATGTTGTGCCAGTTGAAGATATTAACTGAAGATATTAAGGGACCATGTAGAAAACGGAGAGGGCCTTGCACGTCATTTCATTTGAAAGTCCTTGCATGTGCATGTAAATCAGCCAAGGATAAACATACTGCTTTGCCAGATTACTTCACCATCTCCTTCTCCTATAAACAAAGCTGGAACTCGACCCATGGGGACAATCGCTGTTTGTTTTCTGTGGGACAACTGAGGCTGTTTTGTCACAACCTTTCACAAGTAAAACGTTTCACTTGATCAATTTTTAATATAGCACAAGTAGGTCTGTTCTTATCTCACTAACATCCTGTGCGTCTTAGATGAGCCATTCATTTAGAATTACACACCAATCTGACGCTGCTTCCTCAATGATATTGCACAATGGCATTGTTCTCCCTCAGAGAATTGGGAACACATCTTGCTTGATTGCTTGTGACCTCAAACGGGCCAACAGAAGGTCACATTGAGGTAACATCTTCCCCCAAGTTTTCCTGCCAGCTCCTTCTACTACCCTGGAGAAAGTATAGCCATGTCTACATTAGGGAAGTTTAAAAACAATTTACAACCTGTTAGCAATGATGGGATCTTTTGGAGCAGACTGGCTGCTTCCGGTCATCTTAGGATTTGGGTGAAATTCATAGTTTCGTAGTTTCTAGGGTCGGAAGGGACCTGAGCAGATCATTTAGTCCGACCCCCTGCCATGGCAGGAAGAGCACTGGGGTCAAATGACCCCAGTAAGGTGATCGTCCAACCTCCTCTTAAAAACCCCCAGGGTGGGAGCCTGCACCACCTCACTTGGAAGCTGGTTCCAGACCCTAGCCGCCCTGACCGTGAAGTAGCGCCTCCTGATGTCCAACTTAAACCTTCCCTCCGCCAGCTTGTGACCATTGTTCCTGGTCACTCCTTGCGGCGCTCGGGGGAACAGGGACTCCCCCAGCGCCTGCTGATCCCCCCTAACCAGTTTATAACAGGCCACAAGATCCCCCCTCAGCCTTCTCTTTTGAAGGCTGAACAGGTTCAGGTCCCGCAACCTTTCCTCATAGGACCTACCCTGCTGTCCCTTGATCATACGAGTGGCCCTCCTCTGGACCCTCTCGATGCTGTCCACATCCCTCTTAAAGTGCGGCGCCCAGAACTGGACGCAGTACTCCAGCTGCGGCCTGACCAGTGCCGCATAGAGGGGGAGGATCACCTCCTTGGACCTGCTCGAGATGCATCTGTGGATGCACGACAAGGTGCAGTTGGCCTTCCTAGCCGCCTCCCCACATTGCCGACTCATGTTCATCTTGGAGTCAATAATGACTCCCAGATCCTTTTCCACCTCCGTGCTGACAAGAGGGGAGTTCCCCAGCCTGTATGTATGGTGCCGATTGTTCCTCCCCAGGTGCATCACCTTACACTTGTCTGTGTTAAACCCCATCCTGTTCTCCTCCGCCCATCCTTGTAACCTATCTAGGTCCAACTGTAGCCTGTTGCTCCCCTCTATTGTGCCCACATCCCCCCACATCTTAGTGTCATCAGCAAACTTGAACAGGGTGCTTTGCACCCCCTCGTCCAAATCACTGATGAAGATATTGAACAGTGCAGGCCCAAGGACCGAGCCCTGTGGGACCCCACTTCCCACGTCCTTCCAGGTCGAGAAGGACCCATCCACTACCACCCTCTGGGTGTGACTCTCTAACCAGTTGGCGACCCATTGGACTGTATGGGTGTCTACGCCACAGTCCCCCAGCTTCCTAATGAGAATGGGGTGAGAGACAGTATCAAAAGCTTTCCTGAAGTCTAGGAAAACTATATCCACTGCCACCCCTGCATCCAATGATTTAGTAACCTGGTCGTAAAAGGCCACCAGGTTGGTCTGACAGGACCTGTCGCTGATGAACCCGTGCTGGTTGCCCCTGAGCATGCAGCTTCCTGCTGGCCCCTCCTGGATGCGTGCCAGAATAATTTTCTCAAACAGCTTGCCCAGGATCGAGGTAAGGCTGACTGGCCTGTAGTTCCCCGGGTCCTCTTTCTTGCCCCAGAAATCGGAGCAAGCACGGCTAGCGAGAGGGAGCAGGGCAGCTATGACCATGCTGAAATTTGCAGTCCCAGATGTGTTTTTGGACAGTCTCCCAGGCCTTATTTTAGAAACTTACCACTGGCTGTGCTAACTATGGTGTGTGTTTTTAGAACCGTTGAACATTCATTATTGCCAATGCTGTTCCCAGAGTACTTAGGAGCCAACATCAAAGAGCAGGCCACTGTGGCACTTCAAGCACAGAGCAAAAATAGAATCCCTGCCCTAAAAATCTTACAATGTAAGTGTAAGGCAAGGAGGATACAAAGATCAGAGTACAAAGAAACCATGAGCCCATGTGGTCAGTTTGATAGGCAGTGGCCTCACCACTCCAATGGACTCATTGTTGAGTATTTTGTAGGTGTACTAGCAAAGGAGACTTTTGTGGAGGGATTTGATACAGGAAAAAAGGCATGCCTTTAACAGTGTTTACAGGGAGCTCTTCCCAACCCTGCAGAGCAGTGTTTCTCTACTCGTAGTCACAACCCAAAAGTGGGTCGCAAATAAACTTTAAAAATGGAACAGACTTAAAAAAAAAATGGATCAACAAACCCACTGCTGTAGAGCACTGTGGGAGAAAGCGGGGAAGTGTTTGTTTAAATGCCTGAAAGTGGGTGATGCTGTCTGGCATCATAAGCTAATTTGAGAGGAACTGAATGCAAGGAGGATGCTTCATTGTGGGTGATGCTGGTAACAAAAGCAATAATTACAGTGGTTAATTTGGTGTTAGCACTGTCAGCCAAAAGTTCAGTATCTTTTCACCCTAGCTGAGACGTGTTTTGTTTTTTTTTTTTAAGTAATACAGGTTAAGTTACTTCTCAGTTTTTTCATCTAAGAGAATTCCTCCTAAGCTGAAAACATATCTGGGTCCAGAAGTTCTCACAAGGTCACTCAAAACTTCAGTCACAGGGTTTACCAAACTAGCTTAGATCATTGATCCATCGAGTCAAGTGATGGCCAGTTCTTGATAGGTCAGAAGAGACTGCTCCTCCCGCCATGCTAACTCTGATCAATTATGCAGTGTTTTATTATGATGGGGAAGAGCGTCTTCCTGGTCCTTGTGAGTTTACTGCCATTGGTTACTTCTGTAGTGTTTTCTCTTATTTTACTGGATTAGACAATGCTTAAAGGATTAGACCATCTTTTATCTATTCATTTGAGCCTAATGTCCATTAGGCTTCCATTATGTTCTATCTTGTATCATATTGTATGGCTTTCCTCTGCACGACTAAATAAGCAGAGTCTCTGTAGGGTTAGACTCTGCCTGGCACTTGGATGTGAGTGGGAAGGGTATGGAAAGTGTTTTCTTCATCCTGCCCTAACTTGTGCAGAGGCTTAATACCGATGTGCCCAATGGAAGCTTTCTCATTGACTTCGGGTGTTCTTGAATCAAGCTTCTTCTGCATTCACACAGGCCATCTTGCGATATTAACAGCTATCAGATGATAACGGGTCTGAATTTTGTTGTATTCTGCACCTCGTACAGCAGTCATTTGCTCTAGTTCCAAGTTGGGTATAATGTACATACTACAGTTTTGAGTTGGGTGCATCCTTTCTCCTGTAAATAGCAATGATCATGGACTGTTATACTGTTATACCCCACTGTTATGTTTAGGGTACCTTGGCTTTTCATCCGTTTTATAGGTCTGATATTGTGAATTTTTTTTTTCCAGCAAAGGCTGGCAAAGTGGCTAATAGCAAATCTAGACCTTAAATTAAAGACTTGAAAAAGTAGTTTGGGGAAATACGAGACTTATCAACCTTAAAAATGAAATATTAACTTCACAATAAATAGCTTACTTTCAACATTTCTGCACATGGACTTCTCATGTGAATAAAGAGTTGACCCATAAGCTCTGACACTTCTGTAGTATATCATGACATAATCAATACCCAGCAAGATTAGTGCTTTGTTTTAAGCTTTCTTTTTGTGTTTTCTTCTGGTAAAGGATTTTTCTCTGTAGTCCATTAC
>NW_017729011.1:16023489-16033630 GCF_001723915.1 Gavialis gangeticus | reverse complement strand
TAAAACTGCACACAGCATTCAAAACACAGGCTTGCTTTATATACCTGAATCATAACCTTCACTTTACAATTTCCATTTATATAATCTAAGTAAGTTCTCTTTCACTCTGGCTACCAAAAATAGTTTCCACTCTTTCAGATGACTATGGCTCCTATATCATTTTCTTCATTAGATCTTTAAAGCTCTAAACCATTCAATGTAACTTATTCTCAGATATTTTCATTCCAAATATACAATACATCATTTTGAAGTCTGGGACACTAAACTAAGCTTGCAACAAGCTATATATTATCCCTTTTCCCAAATGTGTGTGTTTTCTTTCAGGTCTATGTTTGCCTCCATTTTATCTACTGTTTTTTCTATTTTGTTACCAATGTTTTGTTAGGATTTCTATTTTGGTGTTGGAGTGATGGTATTGAGTCATTGCTGATCCAGTTCTTGATGCAGCTTCTTTTTGTATGTTTGTGCTGGTGTAGATAACATCAGGAAGCTTTATGGGGAAGGTGAAGCACGAAAACAATAGTTCACATCACTGCTATCCATGTCCAAATGTATTTCAGGCTGGGCATGTGAGTCACTGCATCCTACTTACAACCCTACTCTTCATTTCTAAAATAAAATGCCTGCTGAAGGCTGGATTTGAACTTTCACACTCATAAGGGAATGCTGCATTCTTTATTTATGAACTGCTTAAACAAACACATCAGTGTGACTCAGCTGCAGAAATCAGTGTGAATAATTAGAGGGGGAGGTTTTCTACATGATTTCCTGACTTGTTTGTCTTTTTCATATGTGTTGAACACATACATTAGGGAATAATCAATTAATAGGAATCTCTGATTTGGGTTTAAAAAACCTTAAATTGAAAGCACTGCCTTGCAACTTCAGAAATGATCACTAGAATTACAGTTATTTTTTTCAAAAGATTTAAATCCAGAGGAGAGAATATGAAATGGACTTTCTGCTTGTAGATATGGGTTAAGAAAGTGAATTTGCTGCAGGCAAAGTGATGCAGTGGGTTGTAACTGGGTGTGGCAGGCAGGAGCCCTGGGTTCTAGTTTTAGCTCTGCCACAAGCTTGCCGTCTGGTTCTGGGCAAGTTACTTCATTGCTCTATGTGTTGTTTTCCTTATCTGTAAAATGAGGCTAATGGTACTTAACTGTCTTCTAAAATGCTTTGAAGCTGAAAAGTGCTCTGTGCTATCATTATTCACTTTTGATTAAAAATAAAATTTTTGGCAGGAGAAATGACTAATTCTTCCTGAGAATATAAGAAGTAGAATACAAGAAAAAAGATTGCAGAAATAAAAACATGGTCTCAAAATACTTTACATTTATCATCATGCACAAACGTGCTTTTGTTGACAAAGACAAAAGTGCTCCAAGGCCTGTTGTGTTACAAATGCAGTTAAAGAATAGCTGGAAGAAAAGTGCCATTCAGGATTTGAAACTGCAATGATGCAATAAATTAGTGGCATACTGAAATTCAGTGCACTAGAAATCATCTAACTTTAACTCTGCATCCTGATTAATATTCTTCCTTGGTCTCATTACTTTCCTAATCCCTACAGATGCTCATCATAGCATCTCATTGCTCCATTCCTATAAAATGAGCTTCTCTCAAAATATAGTGGCATCTGAAGAGATTGCTACCTGCTCATGTTGCAGTTCTTGGCTTGTGCAGTTATGGCAGTTTGGAGTTTGGTTTCGCAAGTAACATCAACCTAACAGAAGGTTTTTTGGATTGTACAAAATTTCAGAGTTCTGTTGATTGAACAGAGATTCTAGATGTTAAAAAAAATGAGGTCTTGCAGTTGTTCTGTTGTCTTGTTTCCCTTTCCTTTTGTCTGCAGGAGTATCTCCAGCCAATAAATAACATTATGTTCTGTTAAATCCTCTGTCTTGTGCAAAAAAGGGGGTTTGGAAAGCACTGCCAGTACCTCTGGCTCTGAGCGACAGCTTAGTGTAGAATCAACTTCCTCCATGCAGCACACTGAATCTACAGGTTGGGAAGGCAAGAAGAGCAATAGCCATTTACAAAGGAAAGCGACAATCAGGAAATGCAGTATGAAGAAAGCAACCCGATGCAGTTATCAACCTTAGTGTAGCTGAGGTCTTTCCCATATCTCTCTGTATAGAGAGTATGCTCAAAAAGGAAATGGAGATAAACTGCAATAGTTTGAGGCCTTTTTTGCTAAACTTTACATACAGAATTAGGACAGAAGTAGGAGCATTTCATAATTCATGTTGGGGTGTGCGGGGAAGGGAGGTGGGGGACTCCATACCTCCTCAGCACAGTAACACAAGGACCTAGAGAGAGATCTTTAAAGCAAATGCGAGTCAAGATAAGAAACTTGGATCACGTGGAGTTATTTTCTCTAGCAGCATGTTTTTATAATGTCATGCTTCAGCAAGTATGCATGACACAGAAGCAAACTGTGGTAGGTAAGAGTTGGAATAGCCTGAGTCTCATCAGACTTAATGGAAAAACAATGGGTTCTCTGGAGTTGTAGCACTGCCAACTTTTCAGCTGCATTGCCTTTTATGGCTGAGCTGCTTCACATTGAAGTATTCTCTATAGGTAGGACGATAGCAGCCTGACTCGGACGCTGCACGTTCCTATAATTAAAAGTGTTACTGAAGTTATGGCACTCTCCTCTGCTCTGGGGATTCTAGCTTGGAGATGAACTCTGCCAGAATGCTAAAATTGTACAGTGCTGCTATGATTCGCTTCAGAGGAGCACCCCGGTACCTCAGAACAGTGCATGTTCATCCCTCTACCTGAAGGCCACCATAAATTTAGTTTTATTGGTTTATTTTTGCATCCCTTGTATGATGCAGCCAGCTGGTTTGATGGTATCAGAGAAACAGCTAGGAAGTGTTAGTGATGTGTTTAGTCTAGTATCCTGTTTCTCAAGACTCCGGCAAGTGTCAGTTGCTTCAGAGGAAGGGGCAGGAAACTGGAATCATGTGCCCTTGGGGAAATGTCTTTTGAACCTGGTCCCTTGGTTTATATGCAACAGCACATGTTAGTGTTATGCGTATCATTTTGCTTGGTCTTAGTCACTGACAATATATACCAAAGTCCCTGTAGGGAAGTGCAGTGCACCTGCCAGGATCAAACACCTTGCCTCCGAGTTTGCCACGTGGCTGCATTGAAATGAATGTACCATCCCTATTCCCCATTCTCAACTGGAAATAAAATAGTACTGTTTGCAGGCATCTCTCTGCCTGTCAGCAGATTGCACTTGGAAGTTTGTTTTGGCAAGGAGTTAGGAAATGCGTAAGCGGGGTCCAGCTTCTAAAAAGGGTGTTGCAAAGACAATGCATGGGTTCTGTTTGTAGTTTTGCCACTGACTCACTAGGTGACCACAGCCTTCTGCTGTGCCTCACCTACCCCACCCACAAATAGACAATAAGAATAGCCGTCTTTATGAAACATGTTAGATAACCAAAGGAAGGGCAGTCTGTAAGTGCTAAGAGGTATAATTTAAAGCTAACTATGATGAAGAAAGGTGTATTCAAGAAGACATATTTTCACTCAACACAACTCAGATGTTCTTAAAGCATTTTTACTGGACATGTCGCTTAGTAGACAGCTGCTTCATGCTTCAAAATTTCTATGATAGCCTAAGGTACATAATAACATTTTATATGAATTCAATTTTCCAGGGAGATTAATTTCAGAACAAAATAGAGGAAGACGGGTGGTGCCACAAACATAAGCCTGTAATGGGGAAAAAAGAAAAACACATGCTGATATTGTATCTGAAAATCAGAAGGAACTATCATTGCTAGCAATCCAAGAGAATGAGTCTTTTGCAATTCAAAAGCAGTATTCAGTCAGTAGCCAGAAAGACCCTGTTCAGGTAGAAGTACTGTGTGGGGATGGTAGCTTGGGAAACCAATAATTAAGAGCTAGCCTAACGATACAAAATAGAATTGCTAACAGGATTAATTAGACTTTGTCTAGGAAACCTCTGTAATTGATGCATATCCACATCTGTGGCCTGCTGAGACATTAGGTAGCTATTCTACACCTGAGCAGTTTGGTAGATCTAGAGAACCCAGCTGCCAGAATAATTTTGGTTTCTCTACAGCTCCTGTATTCAATTAAATGTTCAAAATGCTTTTTTTTTTTTTTTTTTTTGCAGCACTTCCATGAAGGCCGAAAGGCACAGCAGCATATTGAAACTTGCTGGAAACAACTTGAAGCAGTAAGTGGAAGCTTTCTTTCAAAGTCACGTTTAGAGCATTTTAATAATGTCTTGAGAAGTGTTTCTAAACATGGGGTTTAAAGAAAGATTAGGATTAGGAAAAGGTCTGAAAATCAAAGGAATGTAATTCAAAACTCTGCTTTTTGGGATATAAAGATAGGCATAAAACAGTCTGCTCCTCATGAGTAGTATTTCATTTGAAAATGGGCAAAAAGTGGGAGATGACCTTTTTGGCAGGCATGCCACAAATTAGCCTGGCCCTTCCTCCTTCTCCCCCCCCACCCCATGCCACTCTGATCTTCTTCTCTGCCTCTCTGCCTCCTTCCCTGTACTCCCTGCCCCATGTGCTGCTCTGCTTTCTGCTTCCTGCCTTCTCTGCTACTGTGCTGCTTGGTTCCTTCCCTGATCTGCTGCATGCTGTTAATGGAGGCGGCTGGTGCCACTTGAGGCGTACGTGCCGCAAGTTGGTCACCTCTGCTCAAAGTATGCTAGAAGCAACAGAAAATCCCTAGTAAGGCACAACCCCTCCTGCCAAGAGATTACAATCCAAAAGGGCTGTATTCTGATACAGTTATGGGTACCGAATAGCACTTTACTCCATGCATGACTTCAAGTGAGACCATCTGCTGAAAAGGTGCTATTCCACAGGTGTAAATGTATCGGAAACTGGCCCTCAATATTAAGTGTGACCTGGAGGGAGGAGGAGAAACCATATGAAGGGGAAGGGATGAGGACAGGGGAAGATAAACAATGGATGTGCTGTGCAGACCTTAGTCAATCAGCCACAAATGCACTTGTATAAAACAACAAAGGTAGCATGGGCTCACTGACTATAGCAGTGGTCTCCAAAGTGGCGTGCGCACAAGACAATCCATTGGGGTGCAGGAAGAAAATACTAGAACTTTATATGTATATTTATATAAATATACATATATTGGAGGTGCATGCTCAAATTTTTTACTGATAGGGTTGTGCAATCAAAAAAGTTTGGAAACCACTGGACTATAGGATGGCACAAGTGATGGATTTAAATGCAGA
This sequence comes from Gavialis gangeticus, assembly GCF_001723915.1. Taxonomy (NCBI): domain Eukaryota; kingdom Metazoa; phylum Chordata; order Crocodylia; family Gavialidae; genus Gavialis; species Gavialis gangeticus. The sequence goes on along the minus strand of NW_017729011.1, from coordinate 16,028,376 downwards.
GAATAGCAGTTTGGCAGTTCAGAGCAAAAGGCACGTTTCATGTAGAGGGGGACTGTAGAAAGGCTGAGAGACTGATGGAGCGTCAATATTGCTGTTGCTAGAAGAACCCATCTATCTGAGGATGAGGGCAGAGATTTTATTTCTGATAACTTGGATGTATTTGTAGTTCTTTAGTATGGAAATTTATGCAGATGTAAACGAGCCAATCTCAAACGCTCTTGGCAGTGATTACAGCAAATTATGTTAGTAAGCAGTGCTTATTAGGTTGAATTTCAAATAGTGTCTCTCACCCATATCTGATGTGCCTGTTTTTCCCTTTCAGAGTAAAAGGCGGTTCGAACGAGACTGCAAGGAAGCCGATAGAGCGCAGCAATATTTTGAGAAGATGGATGCTGACATCAATGTTACGAAAGCAGATGTTGAAAAGGTGAGCTGGAAGAGGAGGCTTTCGCTTCTAAATACAAGTTAGTGTACTGGCTTTGACAACCTTGCCACAGCTCTTTCAGGACTGGATATCTTACCAGCATCCTCCATTGCTGAACCAGGACAGTGCTGCTCTGCAGTGCAACACCTCCAGTTACCTAGGAAAACTGAGGGACCCTTTCTGTTGTAAATGGTCTCAGCTTCACTGAAGTCAGTAGGGCTGCCTCAGTTTAAAGTAGCTGATCTAGTTACTGTGAATTGAGTTAATGAAAAACCAAGTCTTATTTGCTTAACGGCCCAGGTTCTGCCATACAAGTTGTAATTCAAGTCACTGCAGCAGCTTACCTAGTGTTTCATCACTGGGCTTTCCAGCTTTATTAATCAATCTTGGTATTAGGTTAGTGGAATCAAGACAGTTACTCCATTATAGTAGTAGTAGGTAGAGGCATAACTCGTATCCTGTAAATGAACATGGACTGCTGATGGGGAAGGTACTTTAAATGTATCATAGACCAAGAGAAAATACCTCCTGTGCTAAATGGAGCTGCCCTAGGGTGTCGGGTTTTCCCAACGGCAAGTGAAGATGAAAACTGCAGTTGTGCTTAGAACTGCGAACATTGGCAACAAAGGGGTAGAATCTAGAACTGATTTTCTGGTTACCTGATTGCTTTACACGGTATAACTATGGACTTCTTTTCCCATTTCTGGTAGAAATAATCAGCGGAGTAGCTGTAAAATTATAGTGTTAATTCAGAGCCTGATTCTGTACCTTATTTCACCTGTGGACCCTTTGAAACCCACAGCTGAAGGCACAATTCTGCTGTCCTTATTACCAAATATGAGTCAGGATGATGGAATGGGGCGGATGTGGCACATACTGGATTTAGGCACATGATGGTTTCTTAGGGTGCTGGCACCAGGCTAGTTTATATTGTTCTTTAGGGCTTTGTTGTCCAAATCCAGGCCAAGTCCTAGTCATGTGTCTACCGGAGCAGTCTGAAACTAACCCTAGGTTTATTGCAGGAAATATTTTCATCTTGGAAAGTACCGTGATGGGTCGTCTTGGCACAGACCGTGTAGAGATTTATTAGACTTGACATGCATCATGACAGAAGCTGCACAATTTGCATTATTTTGGAGGAGTTCTTGCTGGTTCATTAGTTCTATCAAGTGCAGGTAGAATTTGGTAGTGTCTTTCTTTTCCTTTCTTTTAATTTTTTTGTGTAAAAGTAGCAATAAAATTAACACGTTAAAACTACTCAATACCTGATGCATTGAGGTCATCAACATAAAATGTTGCTTTGTCAGTGTTAGCAGCATGTTGTTACCTTACTTCATCTGTAGGAAATGTTGTGACCATGAGGCACCTCAATAACCTGTTCTAAAGTAATGGTGTGTTATCTTTTTGTTTTAGTGGTTGCTGACCCGAGGTCTAATGTTTCAATCCTTGCTCCTAAGAGTTATCCCATTAGAGGCAATGGGGTATCTCCTGTGGGAAAGGGGTATAGGAGTGGGATCATATTCAGTGGTGATACTGGATGTAACAATTTATCATCTCTCAGAGTGCGCTTGTAACGCATTTAGTCAAAAGCCATCATTGTTTGGGAATGGTTTCAGTATGCCAGGGATTAGCACCCTGCTACTGGGTTGTAGAAGGTGGAGGGTTGCAACGTTACTTATGGGTTTTGTTCTTTAGCCCTGATTCAGCAAAGCAGTTAAGCAGATGCTTAACTGTTAAACTTGGGTTTAAGCACTTTTCTGGTGCAGGGCCCCTACTATTGAACCTTTTTCTTAGGCAGCTCCCGTATTGCTCATGCAGGAAGTGTAAACATTTAGCCCAGTGATAGTACTATAATTTAAGAAAGCAGCATGGAGGAGAAGGCTTGTCTACATTGCTTCTATTCTTGATGGAACTGTGCATCTGTTCAGAAGCTGCAGAAGTATGACATTCCTGATCTAGATAGCTAAAATTAGCTTGGACTTCCATGGCCACGGGTTCACCCACATAGGTCAAAAATAACATGACCACGCTGACCAATATGTAGTGGATTTGGATCAGATGGCCTCTTTGCTGAGGTGCATGGCATATTCAGCACCTCTGAAAAATCTGTCCAGAAACATGGTGTTGTTGCTGTGATTTAGCTGAGAAAAGGTTTTTGCCACCTCCTCTGTAAAGTCAAAACTAGAGTTACAAGCATTTTTGGCCCTCTAGTAAAGAAAGCTGTGTATTTATTGGGGATTTCTTAAAACCTTCAGGTCTGAATATACCAAACACCTGTTGTGAGAGAAGCCAGAATACAAGGAAATAGTGATTTATAACAAAATGCTTCTATGTAGAATGTAGTACTTACACATCTGGAAGTCTGGTTCATGCCACTTCATGCCATGTGGTTACAATGGAGGAACTTCTTACTAAAATCAGTAGGAAGCTAGAACTTCTCTGGTATGCTCAATAACATGCAATGTAGAAAGTAGACCAATAACACTAGGGCTGCATATATTAGTAACTGCACACGTAAGTGCAAAACAGACCCATAAAATTTCCCAAAAGCATTCTTGCATATCAAAGCAGAAAAGACACAGGTGGCTTTATCATTTACTTTGCTATTAATTGTAAACTCACCATGCAGATTTAATCCCTTATCACTTTCTCAATTTGCTAGAGTATTTTTACAGTTGAACACACATACAAGGATGTCAAAAACAGAATGCATCAGATACCAGAAAGGGGTCAGCTCTGCTTTATCTATAGATTTTTTTTTTATGCTGAAAAGTAGGACTTCTCTTAGATTTTATGCAAGGCAGAGGTTAAGCCAGAGAAGCACAGCTGTGACTTACTAGCCTAGGGAAATAAGAACTTGTGAGGTCCGAATCCAGAACTACTACTGGCTTTCTCTCTGTGCCACAGCCAAGTCATGTACCTGTGCCACAAGGGATAGCATGAAGTAAATTCTGGAAAGCAATCCCTGTCTTAATTTTCTTCCTCTGTGATTTGGACATGAAAATGAGGAGGGCCTTATGAGGAAATAGGGTTGACCTTAGTAGTTCCCCTATATATTATCACATACATTATAAATTGCAAAATGAGACAATGGCATCTGGAAGGCAAAAACCCCCCAACATTGAATAGGCAGGATCTGTTGCTAGGGTGGTTAGCTAATCCCTGGGGAAGGCATTAGTCAAGTCCCCAGTTATGCTGTCAGTCAGCAGGCTAGATGGAGAAGGACGAGGTTATCAAAACGAATGGAATGTGAAATAATATTACCGAACAGAGAGAACAGTGTTTTCTAAGTGCATGTGTTAAACCGGGTTCATCCATCTCAGCCTGTGAATAATGCCCTTTCTTTGCTTGGCCGTGCCCATGTGACTGGAGCTGCTGTTACATAACTATCCAGTGCAAAATAGGAGATTGTTTAACCAGGGACTGCAGTTGGGGGTAGCACTATCTGACTTCTTCCAGAGAGGCAGAAACTGTCCAGTCTCAAGTGAGGCCATACAATCATTTTCTCTCCTACTTTTATTACAGCGTCTCTGATTTCACTTGCCCCTTATAGCTTGGCTGCCGCAGTTTCACCTCCAAAAAAAAAAAAAACAACAGAAAACCAAAAAAACCCCCCAAAAAAACCTTCCTGGCCAGGAAAGCAGACGATTTGGCTTTGTGTGGAGCCAGTACTGTTCAGTCTGCTGGCTGGATGCGATGCCTCTCTGGGCAACATGATCAGTTGCCCTAATTTCTTGGGCTCAAGAGTGACACCTCTACAGCTTTAACTTGTGTTTGCTAACGTGGGGAGACATTGCAGCTGTATTTTGAATCACATATTAGAGAGAAATGGAATTAAAATCCTGCAGTGCGTCACAATTACATTTGCACTGTGCTAAAATAGCTGTGATTCACTGTTGTGCCCCATGATTTGCAAGACTAAAGGAGGCTATGCTAGGCCCCCAGTCTCTGATTAGTCCCCTACCTTTCAATCTTAGATAACAGCTGGCTTTGTCAAATGGAACAGGAAATACTGCAGACTGGTTCTTAGTATTCAGCACCTTAATATGACTTTGCAAGCTGCACTTGAGTCACCATTAAGCCTCAATCAGCCAGAAAGAGGGTGTGGAACTGGATTATGAATCACCTCCCTTCTTACTGGAATGGGGCAAGGGCTGTGTGTGACAGTGAGGGCCTTCTTTCTGCTTCAGTGCCGGGCAAGGGCTGGCCTGTGAATTGTAATGGAGCATAATCAAGTACAGCCCAGCCTAGATGGACGAGCGGAACATATACACAAGCAAGCAACAGGGGCCAGGGCAACGCTGCGATTAGGGGGCCAGGGCACACATCCACAGGAGGCCTCAAATGCCGCTACACAAATGCTCATAGTATGGGGAACAAGCAGGAGGAACTTCCCCTCCTGCTAGGTGACACCAACCCAGAGGTAGTGGGGCTCACTGAAATGTGGTGGGACCCAACACATG
>NW_017729011.1:16022965-16023478 GCF_001723915.1 Gavialis gangeticus | reverse complement strand
AGAAGGTACCGGGTAACGTGGGGCCCCTGCAAGACACGCTGTCGTCACACTGGACGACAAAGTTAACGTATTTAACAACTTTTTTGCCTTCATTTTCCTGAGCAGGGACCAGATCAGCCCCCCTTCAGGCCCCAGGGGAGGCGCACCTAGGCCCCCGATCAGGGAGGATCTAGTCAGGGAACTTCTGGAAGGACTGGATGCATTTAAATCAGCTGGTCCGGACGATCTCCACCCCCGAGTGCTGAGGGAATTAGCTGAGGTCATTGCGGGACCCCTGGCACGGCGGTACGAGCGCTTGTGGTGCTCTGGTGTGGTGCCAGAGGACTGGAAGAGGGCCAGTGTTGTGGTTCCCATCTTCAAAAAGGGGAGGAAGGAGGACCTGGGGAACTACAGGCCAGTTAGTCTTACCTCGATCCTGGTAAGGAGGAATAGGCTACAATCGGACCTAGACAGGTTACAGGGGTGGGCGGATGAGAATAGGATGGGATTCAACACCGACAAGTGCAAGGTGCT
>NW_017729011.1:15996991-16021821 GCF_001723915.1 Gavialis gangeticus | reverse complement strand
GTGGGGGTGGGGGTGGTGGGCTGCTTTACTTTTTGTGCCTAAAGTCAGAATTCCCTGTGATTAACAGAGGGGCAGTGGAAAGGATCACGTAGCCATTCGATGCAAGTGTAATAATCCGGACTGTGCCTAGGTAGTTCCTGGTCCCTGTTGGAGGCTGTGCCAAGGGGAAGTATCCCAGTGTGCTATCCGTATCTTTAAGGCCTGGGGATTTGTCTTTTTATGCCTTGTGTAAGTAACTACTATTTAAATGGCACAGCCCTCTTTAAACCCAACTGCTTATTGTAAGAGCCCCACAGGCCATTCTGAAACCCGTCCTTCCAAAATGGAAGTCCCTGCAGCCCTGTGCAGTACGGACACATACTTCATGCACCAAGAAGGGGCTGTGCAGGGCACTGTGCTTTAGAGGGCTTCAGTGATCACCAGTACAGAGAGAGAGAAAAAGCCTTCTGTGTCCCATCAGGGAACAGCCCATGCTCACCTCTGCAGCAGGTCAGCTCTGCTGGCTGGTACAAAGGTGAGGAGGCAAGAGGTTTTCCTCTCTCCCTGCCCCTGTTAGAGCGGTAACTATACCTTTGAGCCAATAAAAGTTATCACCAAAAAACCCTTGCAAAGCAGGAGCGTAGTCTCTGAGTTTCCTTCCCTTTCTGTGGTCACATTCAGGCCTTAAATGACAAAACTTGAAACATTTTTAGGGACCTGATACTTAGGTGAGGTTTTCCATGTGCAGTTCAATGCAAGTCTCTCTGCTGTGAAAGGCTTTGGCAGTTCAGCAGCTTGGTTTAGATGCTTTAATTTTGCAGTGAGCCGTTCTACAAAATCTTAGCAGTGAAATTGGCTGGCATGATCATGGAGATGCTGTGTTGGCTTGTTAGCATCGCAGTGGGTTACAGATGTGTGCAGTTCTTTTTCAGAAGCCACAGTGTAGTAGTTTTAATGTTTTGACCATTTGAGGAAATGATCTCCGTCACATGAGCAGCCTGATCAGTGTACATATAAGGAATTGCTCTATTGTTTGTTCCTTTTCTTTAGGCAGCAATCACTAGCAAGCTGACATCTTTATGGGATGGTGTAGTATCCAGTGGTGTCTTTGCAGACACTGTGTAATAAAAAATGTTTACCTGCTTCTCTTGAGCTTATTTTATGAGCCGGATTTTACAGAATTGCTTTGCAAAGAGGAAGTGGTTAGGTCCCTGTCGTGGGGTGTTGATCTTTTTACTTCTAGCTGAGTTGCTGGGAGTAAAGAGCAGTTAGCACCTTGCAGTGGATGCTTATCACCTAAGAGGATCAGCCCCTTAGCTGCGCAGTAGCAAAACCACATTGTCATGTCCTAGATAGCAATCCGTTCATCATGAGGTAGTAACTGTTTTTAGCTGCCTACAGGAGAAACTATGCTCGTGCAAGAGTGTTCAGTATTGCCCGCCTGACATCGGTTCAGCTGTTCGCTTCCTGTTGTGGAGGAAAGTTCCAGTACACCCCAGAGCTAACGTACCAACTCTTAGACAGATGTGACCTTTGGTGGATCTGGGTGTGGGTGAAAGGCTTATAATGGAAACTTGACCTGCACCTTCACAATGGGGTACTTCCCAGTGCCCGTAGTAATAATTTGGAGGAGGGGAGATTCTTTTTGGTACAGAATCTTTGCTAATTCTTTGATCACGCCCAGAAAGGCTCTGTTTGCATCATAGCTTTATTCATATTCCGTGGCATGTGGCTGCCTCTTTCTTTTTTTTTTCTTTTTCCCTAACCCATAGGGTTTTCATTTCTACTTGCCTTCATAGATGCTTGAATTTGTTAGGGGTCTGCTTTTTGACTGCAGTGAATCACCGTCTCCTGCAGCAAACTTTAGTCATCCCTTTTCTTGGAGAAGAGGTACCCCCTCTCTTCCCAGTGTTTTACAAACAGGTATTGTCTTTCTAATTTTATGGCCCCCATCCCAGTGGCACCTCTCTTATATTAAAGATTTTGTCATCACAGTGCTCAAGGAAGTGCAGAATTGCTATCTTTACTTCATAGCTGGGGAAACAGAGGCAAGGAGAAAGACCCAAGACCTCTCCATTGGGAACCTGACCATTAACCTTAATGTATTTCAGATCCTAAGTGGCTTGTCCAGGGTCAATCATAGTAGAGCAAGAAATACCATTCAGATCTCCTGAGTCCCAATCCAGTGCTCTACACCCAGGGCAACCCTTAAGCTAAAGAAATCCTCCCAAACACTTCCCCAGCCAATGGCCACATGTCGAAACGTGTGTGAAGTATGATCTACCCCTTTTCTGCCTGTTTTTCTTTTTTATTCAGGATAAGTGGAGGTGGTTTGCAAAGGGAAGTAAGATTCCAGAGAGATTTAGTATTAGCAGACTGTGCAGAGTAGATCAGACTGGGCCAAACCATTTAAATCACTGCAATATTATTGAATTTTCTAGTTACTTTTAGTGTTATACATACTTTATTATTTTCAATTGGGTACAAAATTTGTATTTCTCCTCTTCCCCTCCCCCTAATCCCCCTCCACTGACTTTGGATGGTCCTTATCAATTTTTATTCGGTTTGGAAAGCCTAAATTGCTTCACCTCTTGGGAGCCCCATCCGTTAATGTTGCATTAAGTAATCATGAGCTGGGTCACCAGCAAAGTCAGACTTAATGGAGAGCTAAGAGAACTGGCAATTAGAGGGATTCTTGGGAGAACTGGCTCTTCTGGTCTTTGCAAATGGAGTAGGACCTAAACTGTCAGCTGCTCTCAGCCTGTGGGCCATAACTCCTTTCATTAAGAGTTTAGACATTCTTACTTCTTGGTGCACATGCAGTTTTTTACATGAGCCCATTGGTGACCTGGAGAGGTCTCTAATCTGTGTTTGGAAGCTTCCTTTCATTTGTCTTTTTACAGTGCACATGCAACAGTCAGGTCAATATAGATTGAGAGAAGGTGTGCTCTATTAAAAAAGAAAAAGACGAAACCCACAAACAAACCAAAAAGGAAAATTTATCAAATTCAGAGGTGAATAGTAGTAACATCTCAGCAGCTTTGTCCAGGAACTTCACTTTAAGTTTTCCAGTACAACCAGGGATTATGGATGTCTCAGTCCTCGGGTACCTGAAAGACCTTACGATTTCAGATTGATTTTAATATTACTACTGTTGATTTCAATAATATTAAAACTGCACATCACAGTTTAAATAAGAGAAGAAAAATAGGAGAATCCCCACAGTATTTAGTAATTGAATTCATGTTGGGAGTATTCCTCCTCCCATGTTATTCAATAACCCCAAACCTCTGTTTCTCCCATACCTTGTGCATTGTGAATTGATAACAGTGTGTCAGCAAGATGTAAACTGAAGAGGCAGCCTGGTTGAACTTCAACCCTGTGCCTAGCTTAGCACAAAGCCTATGCATGGCTTGCTTTATTGGTAAAGCTGGGTATCCCTGCATTTTTCAGTTCTAACTCAGGCAAAGTCCCCATTCATTTGTATGGGATTTTGTCTGCATAATGTCTCACTGTAGTCATTAGTATTTGGCCTAATGTAATTTAAGTTATGCAGACCTATTCCCTTTCTGGACTGTTTGTTTCTTAATTGGCAGTGCAGTACATAGAAGCATTAAATCCATCAGGAAGGTCTCTAGCATGATCTGTAATAGGGAGTCCTATAAATACTTATGGCTCCTATAGATGTGTGGGGAGCCTGCTCTGACGTGCAGGAAATGCAGTGTGTCAGAACAGACACGATTAATTGGGTCTGCTGGAGCATGGAAATTGATGTGCTCTGGCAGCCTTTCATGTCAGATGCATCAGCATCCCCATTCGTCCCCATGCTGAAAAAATGGTGGTGGGGTACTTGGAAATAACACTTTCGATGAGCTTTAGTTCAAAGATCCCTGCCGTCATTTTTTTTCAACGTGGTGACACATGGGGGTGCTGATACATGTGACACTTGGGTGCTTTTAATTAGCGCAGCTAGCTAATTAAAGCACCCGGTGCCATGTCCCGAAGTACATGTAAAAACGCCCTTAGTGACATGCTGTGATTTGTGTATCAGATGCTTTTCTACTGTGACTCATTTAACATATTAATTTTGCTTTTCAGTCAGCTAAGAATTAATGACTGCAAAAGTTCTGTGCATTTGTAAGGAGGAGCAGCCACATTTCCTAAATCTCCTTATTTATAATGTGAAGTTTTTGTATTGACTCATCTGAGAGCAAGTATTGAAACACAAGACGTAAGATTGAACCCCTCTGAACTCATCTACTTTCTGCGTGCGGTAATACCCCACCGCACCACATCATGATCTGGCCATTTGAACAAGCACCTTATAAAGATGCATTGTTAGAAGTGCCCTTGTTTATATTGCCACTAAACTTTAGTATGCGGGAAAGAAACATGCATGCCAGCAGCAAACTCCTGAATTACTAAGGATCAGATGAGAGACAAGAAACTTGCATAAGGGATAAAATAATAATAAAGGGGACATTTAGTGATGCAGAACTAATTAATTTTGTGCCAGATAGTTAAGACTTTCTTACTTTTCATTCCATTCTTATTCAGTCAGACTTCTGAGACAGCCAGTGGGCATTTTTCCTGAATAAAGAATATGTAAAAGTGGAGTAAAGACCTCAGGATTTAGCCCACTGTCTGTAAGCTCTTCCATGAGTCAACATTTTTGCTGTTAGTAATTTATAGCCATAAATGTAAAACACTGTAAGCCTAACTGATTCAAACTGGCAACTTCCATTGGCCTTGCTTTGCTGTGTTGTATATTGTCTGCATTTTAAAATCCTTCCCAGAGAAATATGAGCATAACTGTGCACAGTATTCCAAGTATGATCTAACTGGTCTATCATACAATAAGGGAATAATTTCCACTGTTTATATGTGATACTTCTATTTATGCATCCCAGAACTTGGTTTGCTTATTTTACTGCCACTAAACAGAGCACTATGCAAATGAGTTATGTGTATCACAGTTCCAAATCCTTTTTTATTTTGATCAGACCAACGATAGATATTATTGTTGTGTAGGGGTTCTCATTATTTATGCTGCAGGCCACTGCACATGAGAGTGCATTAACTTCCCTTCCAACATCCCAGGCACCCATATCTTTCATCCTGCAGACAGCCAGAATTGGTGCTTCACACTGTTTATGCTCCATTGGCAGTGCCCTTGTCTCCTTGCTCTTTGCTGGTAGTAGGTTATTTAGAGGTGCTTTTTAGGGTCTGCAAGAGGTTGGAGTGGATTTTCTTATGGATCCTTTTGGATACCATTGCTTGCAAGCACAGACCCATGGACACACAGGCCTGGGATGTCCCTTCTAATCTTGGGGCTGGATGGTTATTGTGGTAGGGAGCTGGACTCCTTGCTTCAAGGTACAAGTAGATTCAGTAAGCTCTCAGAGCAGCATGGATGAGTCTTGGTGCTTCTTCCTAGGTGGAAGTTGCTGCTGGTGTTGCTCTTTTTCATTATTTATAAGAGCTAGAGGCTCTGATCATTAGAGGGGCCTGTTGTGCTAAGCACGGTATACATGAGACAGTTCCTGCTTTGAAGCTATGACAGCCTAAATAGACACCACAAACAAAACATGGTAGAAAAAAAAGAGTATTTTCCTCATTGCTATTTTACAGACAGAGAATTGAGACACTGAGAAGTTTGTGCAGGGTCTCACAAGGGAGTCTGCAGCAGTGCTGAGAACTGAAACCATTTCTCCCATTTCCCAGCCCTGCGTCTTAACCATAAGTCCATCCTTCCTCTGGCAGGCAGGTTCACTGGTTTGTGTTGGACATACTACAGGACTAATGACACCAGCACATCTAGTGTGGTTAGAAGAGTCCCTGTCTGAGTAAGATGGTTTTTCTATGCTGTAGATAGGAAGAACTGAAACAGTAGAGTTGGGTTAGGGAACTGTTACAGCCTCATCCTGCTGCTGCTGCTGCTTCTGAGTGCTGTAAATCTGGTCTGTCCTCCTCATTAGTGCCTTGTTGCTATTTTATTGTTTTAATATCTTTCTCATTAGCGTGTGTTGAGATAATCTAGCAGAATTGTATGCTTTGCTAACAGACCAGAAAACAGTTGGGAAGGTTTCATAATGAAGATTTTCCATCCCTGTCAGTTGTTTGCTCATTTGTATTTTGTTACATTCAGCCAAGGGCTTTCTGGGATCCACAGCTTGCTTGTTTTTTTTCCCTTCTGATTTTTGAAAGTAACAGTCTGTTTTATTTCTTTTTTTTTCTTTTTCCAAGGAAAACAAGGGTTTTCCTTCCTGGCTGAGAAATGATCCAAATGGTTGCTGTAAAATAGTAAATAATAGAGCCTGATCTTGCCAGCCAAAAGGTAAAATTCTGGTCCCCTTCAAGTTGCTGGCAATCTTCAGTGGGTTGAGACTTGCACCCAATAAGCCTAATCCTATTAAGTGATATTAAATGTTCTGTATTTGTATTGTGCTGAGTGCCACAGGGACCTGGTCTTAGACTACGATTTTGTGGTGCTTCAGCAAAGCAAATTAATAGCAATGTGTGCTCACAGGATCAGGCTCATGAATGGTGGAAGAATGGAATAATACACAATTATATCATTCGCACTGTGAAAATCATTTTTAATAGATTGGGCTATGGGGCCTCATTCTGAGACCCTTGTTTCCTTAGTGCCACTTATGACACTACTTAAGTATATAGGCATGATTTTAAAGTTGTGAGGGGCTCTGTTAATTTAAGGAGTTGCTAAGATACTCTGGTGCATTGGGACCAAAGACCCTGTGTGCAACCATTAGCTTTAAAAGTAGACTTGGGGTCTGATCCTGCAACCACTCCTGATGATAGTGCTGCTATGAGTCATCCCATTGCCAGTGGCAGTAATGACCCTTTGTGACTGCAGGCTTATAGAAAACATTCCTAACAGTGATGAGGTATTGCTTAGCATGCTTTTATAATTAACTTGTTTTGAAGTTTCTTTTTCATATTTGTATTCCTGTCTGGTCTTGTATTCACCAAAGAGAGATCTGTTGTTTGGCAGGCGACAGACTGGCAGTGCGGCCTCTCCCACTGTTTGGTGGGGGGGGAGCTCCATCAAAGTTTTGACTAGAAATTCTGCAATTTTGGACGAGAGGAGCTGCTGAGAAGTTGAACTGTTCCACTCATTGTGGATCTGCTGTACCCTAGAGAAATCTTTTTTTGTGCCCTTTTCAGTTATTCATATTCCTCCCACTACAACAGCTTTTGAGAGTTGCATTTTTTGTCTGTGTAAACCCTGAAGACAATATGTCTATTGACCCTCTTGCTGTTTCTGGAATGTGTCTTCAGAAAAGTTCCCTTGAATTGTTCTCATCAAAATATGCTGCATTCCTCATCCGTACTGCCGACTGAAATGGTAAAAACGGTCAGGGAAATTTAACAACACCCCCCTGCCCCCCAGAAAAAAAAACCTAGTTGCCAGTTTTCTTTGAATGCCAAACCTTATTGCTGTGCAGGGAATGTATTCTGAATGTATTAATATCTTCAACATTTTATCATGTGATAGTAGTAGCATGATAGTATGCTGCCTACCCTCTGGTTTTTCGCAGTGTTAAATTATGGAAGGGGCTGTTCCATCTTCCCATTGATACCACTTATAAGCTTCCCATTGCTTTCAACAGGAGTTAGGCAAGGTAAGGTAAGCCACCTGTCCAAGGCTTTAGTTTGGCAGATTTCATGTTACATTGCTTCTCGGCACGCATCATTCATCCGAACCATCATTGCACCTTCGTAGCATGAGAACTCTACAGTAAAAAGAATGGAAGGGGTCTTGTTTGCAGTTGCTCACCTTTCTCTTTATGAGCGGTAATGAAAAATTTCAAGTGCTTCATTTCTTTTAGACGTTAGAAAGCAGGTGCTTCAGTTGTACTGGAGGGTTGCAGGAACTGTTGGTAAAAAGAATGATTGCTAGGGAGAGTTATCCATCCCTCATAGGCAGCATCTTTCATAATAGAAGAATGCACTATGTTGCTAAACTACAGAAATTTTGAATCATCAGTATGAAAAATAACTGTTCTAAGTAGCAAGAATCAAACATGCCCTCTAATGCAGGTTACATCAGAACTAATGTTTGCCAGAGTTGAAATTCTTTTAATTCCTAAATGGAAAGGGGGGGAAAAAATCTTCCCTTAAATGAAGTACTTCATCCATAAAAGGCTGTAGGCTATTACTGTTGTCAGCTCCAGTGACAGAGTTTTGGCTAGCCTTTTTTTTTATAACCAGAGGTTCATTAAAAGCATTATGAGCATCTGAAGCCACCAACTTGTGAATTGTGTGAATGTCTGATTTTTGCATATCATAGTGAGGCAGAGAATTGCTGCAGAAAAATGTGTCAAAAACAATTTTAATATGAGCATGTTTGTGTTTTTTCTTGCTGCTTTGCAGAGACAGATAAGTAGTTGCCACACTGAACAGCTCTTCTGTTTTGCTTTGTTTTCCAGCTTGGGGTTAGGTGTCTCTCTAGGTAAGGTCTTTACATTGGATTGTAGCTTCTTTACACCTCTGAAAATAAGTGCCTCTGAATATATCCCATTGCTTTGTATTAGCTTACTGTTGTCATAAGTAGCCCTGTATCTGAAGTAGGTGTTTTATGTTGTGTTCTCTACTCATGGGTGGATCTAGGATTTTGAACGGGGGACTGCAGATGGCATGATATATCATCCCATATAACACAACACACATTTTTCTCCAGTTAAAATAAATTAGGTACTTTACTAATATGGTAGGGGCATAGGGCTATACTATGTAGTTTTAAATTGATGCAAAAACAAATATAACTTAATTGGAGTATGCATTAATTTGCTATAATGTATAAAAATGTAGGCAAAAAAATGATCCAGAGGTGCTGTTTCATTAGTCCTGTGTTCGTTAGAGTTACATGCATGTCTCTTTTTCAGATTCGTAAAACAAAATCTAGCCTTCTTGAGCATCTTGGTAGTGCATCCAGTGCTTAATTGAAAGTTATTTCCATACCCAAGTTAATGTTCACCTGAATTAATGTTTTTAGCCAGAGTTAAAAACAGTCTGCAATGCTGTTAAATAGAAGCTACGTTAGCAGGAGCAGCTAATAGACAGCAGACTTGCTGAAGAAAGGATAGCTTGATTAGTAGAACATCAAGACCTTTAAAAAGGAGAGAGGGTTGTTAACACGTGTGGAAGGAATGTTTAGAAGGAATCTGGTAGCTTATAATGATCCCTGATGTTAATTGACTCCCTCACTGTTGCCTGAATAAAAATGCTGCTACCACTGCTGTGCAGTTTTTTTTAAACTTTGGGTGGAGCAGGAACCAAAAGGGGTGGGGGCAGGTGCAACTGCACCATTGCACCTCCCCCTGGATCCACCTCTGTGTCTGCTGAGCCCTGGAAATGCCGTTCTATTTATAACCACAGCTTTAGGTTCTTCCAACTTGCCATCACCTAACACAGCAAACTGTGAGAGAAGGACTCAGTCTTTTGAATTAACAGACAAAACAGTTCTGTGTTGCCCGTGGACTAGAGAGTGTTTTAATGGTCCTGATCTGGAGCTAATGTAGACTGGAATAGCCCCATGTAAGTCCAGCAGAGCTGTGCTTGTTTACACTGGCTAAAGATTTAGATCTGTGTGTCCTCCTCATGCTTAATTTATAATTCAGGAGTTTAGAGGAAGCATATTTTTGAACTAATTGTACATTAGAGTCTGAGTTGTGGCTTTGATTTAAGTAGGGGTTTTACCGCATACCATGGCAGGGCTGAAAAGGCTGCCTTCACATCTGTGACCTTTAGGCTTTGCTGCTGCCATAAAAACTTTAAGAAAAAAAATGTCTAAACAGTGAAGAAGCAGTGTTTAGGAAAAAGTGACCTGCCCCCTCTGCATGTTATATGGGTACCCATACAACTAACTTTGGGAGTGGGGTACCATGGAGTGATCTGAAGTGGGGATAGGCCTCCTTGGTGTTTAGCATCAAAAGTAAATTGCAAAATAAGTATAACATCTGAGTGGCCTTTTCTGGGGAGGGGGTGTATTTAAATGATGTATAAGGGTGATCTCATTCATTTCTTTCATGGAAAAAAAAGTGTTTTTTCGGCTGCTTTTGCTGCATTTATAAATATCTACACATAGATCTGTCTTCTGTATTTTGGAGAGCTTTGGCAGTCTTGGGGAGACCTGGAATGTAATTTCCCAGATGGTGATGGAAACCTGAGTTCTCATTCTATCAGCTCTGCCCAATTACAAGGAGAAAAGGACATTGGCTGAAAGAGCTGCATCTCAAGTTTCAAACCCAATCTCTGATGTCGTGGTTGGATTCCAAAGGCTAGGTTTTCCAAAGCCTGTCTGAAAAAGAAACATGCGAAGGCCAGACATTTTTAATGGGGAAAAAAAGGGAAAGAAAAGAAAGGAAAACCTTCTCTGGACATCTATCTTAGAATATATGAGCAGCTGAGCATCCACACATCTATTTACATATTTGTTTGTTGTACTACTCAATTTGAAATTACTTCTGAGATTTTTCAGTTCCCTCTCCAAAGTTACTGTGGCTATGCAGGAGCCCAGCTATAAACTATAACTTGCTAATACTGAAGTGATGATGTTAGCCATAGGACACATTCAACAGAAGTGATTAAAAAAACCCAAAGGTTCTTTCAGATTTTATTTTAGGATCAAAATACTTCACTGGAAAAATATTTAAAACTTTTTGAGCTTGCCAAATGTGCGCACACACTTCCACAGAAGAGAATTATTGTTTTGGAATGTAACAAATTCTGGTTACTCATCCTTTATATTCTTTTTTTTCAGGCCAGATAATCACTTGGAAAACTGGGCCCAATCCTGGTTATATTTAGGTACAAGTTACTCATGGGAAACTACTAGGATGACATATGAGAATGAAATTACACTTGAGCTCAATTATTTGCAGAATCACTCTAAGTCTGTAAAAATGAATGTCTTGTTTTATGTTTCAACAATGGAGGCAAGAGGCAAATCCCTGTGTTGTGCTATGAGAAAAATGGCAGCTTGTACAAGCAGAAATAGCTCTTGTATAGAAATTAGCTCAAACAATGGATTGCTCTTAGGTGGCTGCAGAAATGGTATTCACAAGTGAATATTGATCTGTAGCAGCTGGAGCATGAGTAATGGAGAAAAGAAGGTACAATCTTGCATCAATACAGCACGTCAGGCTTACAAGCAGCGTTATTTTTATACTGTTTTTTTTCTTTTTTTTTCAGTATAAAAAAGCCATACCATGTTATTTTCTTAGTCAAATTTAATGCAAGCAAAAATATGCGTTCTTCTCAAGGTCAGATTGACATGGACCATGGGTTGGCTTTTTTTTTAAGCCTTCCTCAGTAGCACACAGCTCAGTCCCATTCATAGGATCATCTGAGCCTACTTTAACTTGACTAATTTCCTGCCACAGTAATGGTAAAGCATTTATAATACCTATGTCTCTCCTGCTGTTTACTGGTGGCATGTTGTAGAGGGAGGTTTAATAGGATGCGTTGTGCCTGTGATGTGCGTGATGGTCAGAATAGATGTTCTTGTGGACCTGTTTGGAAAGTTGTCTACAAATACAGGAGACTTGAAGGCCTGGGGCGGTGCCCTCCTCATCTATATTCTTATATAGCTATATATAGGTTTGATAAGAAACATAGCCTTTTCTTAGAAAAATAACTGAACTGGTGTCTTAGCATTTTACTGCGTGGAACCCAAATTCCTGACACCCTGCATTCTGCCTTATCGCAGATAGCAGAGAGCTGAAGATGGAGAGAGCATTTTCTATGGAGGATGCTTTTGAGTCACTTCATCTTTCGTATTTTCATCACAGTGTTTTGCATGTGATGTTCCTCTTTTTGCTCCTCATTGCCAGTGCTTTCTCATGGGGGTTCTTGAATTATTTAATGAAAATAATATAAGGTAAATCCAGGAAAACTTTTTACAGTTAAATGTGCTTACACAAGAAATGTCAGAACTGAGCTGAAATAAATTATGAGGTGCGATACCTGTGAACTGAAGAGATGGGTAGAGAGCAGGCCCCTTTCTCTGTAAGTGGAGATTTGAAACCTTTTGGCACAAACTGTTGCCTTCCATCTATCATGAGCAAAATGTTCCATGATTTGGTATTTCATGGATTTATCGTCAGGAAACTATTGTCTGCCTGGAACGGCTCACTGCATAACCCAGTCTTGAATTGTTTTTAATAGGAACTTGCGTCTAGAATGTGTTAAGATCATTTGCTGAGCTGGTTTCCCTGAAGAAACGCAAAAGCAAATATTTCTCTCTCTAAAATGAGCGGTGTTTTCCCCTGCCACCACCACCCCCTTTTTTTTTTTTAAACAGAGACAGTTCTGAGAGTGAATGAGCGACTGTGGCAGGGCCCTTAGCGTGCTTGCCAATTTAAGAGGTCAGGCAGCCTGTGGAGCTGCCAACAGGTATGGGCCAGAGCTAATGGGGAGCCAGATGACCCAGGAAGCTGGCAGGTGAGGCTAGACTTGGTAGAGGGAGTCATCTGACTCGGGAGGAAGGCTGGGCTTAGAGCAGGTATAACCCCAGGCATGGAGAGAAACCCAGCAGTCACATCTGGGAGCCTGCTGAATGAGCATCCCCTCGGCAGGGTGGCTGCAGCTTCAGAAGGTCAGCATGGAGGGCAACACCTAAAGCAGCCTGGAGGTTTGGATAGGAGCTGAGGGGCTGGAGGAGGTTCCTAGGGACCCAGGCTGGGGTCCGGGTGAGCCCAGAGCAAGGGGCTCAGCACAGAAGATGTATTGTGAGTCCAGAGCAAGAGGCATAAGATGTATTGTGAGGCCTGGGGGAGTCCAGATTGAGGGACTCAATGTAGAAGACTGATGTGGGATCCAGGTGAAGCCCAGGGAGAGGGGATCAGTGTACAGGACCTATTTTGAGGCTCGTGTCAGCCCAGAAACGAGCAGAGAGCCTAAGAGACCTGCTGAGGAGCTTGAGGGAGTGGACCTGCGAGTGAGGGTGGGCTGGTAGGTTGGAGAACTGACCCCAGGAGGATCTTGCTGGCCTGTTAATGGGGCCAGGGCCCAGGGAGGGGCCGAAAGCCAGAGAGGAGCCTGGAGTTCTCAACTGGCCTGAGGCGCGGGCAGGGCCGGGGTTTGGCCAAAGGTCCAGGTGGGGCCACTGCCAGAGAGGAAAGGGTCAGAGAAACTGAGGCCCAGAATGAGAATGGCTGGAACAGGGCCATTGGATGTAAAGGAGGGTCTGAGACAGTGCTGAGACCAGGGGGCCGAGAGGTAGGAGAGCCAGGGCCGGAGGTGGTTTGGAAGAAGGAGATTGCTGAGAGCCCAGATGAGAGCTGACAAGACCAGATTCTGAGAGAGAGAGAGAGAACTGGGGTCAAGGGAGCCCCAAGGGGTGGCATCAGTAAGGGGCCAAGGAACTTGTAGCCAGGGTTGTTGGACAGGGACAGCATAGCTCTGGGGGTGGAGGCCAGGGTCTAAGCTGGCCAGGAGTATGACTGAAGACTGCACCCTGCTTGGGTTTGGGATCATGGTGGTGGGACTGCCTGTGGCAGAGCAGCTCCTAGAAAGTCCCACCAGTGCCAAACCCAAGGGAGGGGCAAGTCTGGGGCACCCTAAAACCCCAGGCCCCATTACCTTGCAGGTTGGCAGGGAAAGGCTAGGGGAGCATACCCTGAATAAAAGCAATGGCAGGACCAGATGATCCAGAGGTGCAGAGTTTAGATTTACGAGGGTTTAGATTTATGAGGCCAGTCCTGGCGTCACTGAAGTCCATAGCAAAACTCCCATAGACTTCCTTAGGACCAGCATTTGGTCCACGGGATGGGTTACAGCTGAGTAGAACAAGCAACAATGTACTGGTCCGCATAATAGGGACTGAGAGAGAGAGAGAAGGCAAACAAGTGAATGTAGTCAGAATAGGAGGTGAAGGCATAGGTATGTAGCAGGCAGGGGAAGGGAGGGCTTCTATGCAAAGGTCTGTAGTAAGGAAGGAAAAGACAGCTCACATAAACAGATGGGTTAGGTTGGGGGGAAATAATACTGGGCAGTGAAACAGATGACAGAAGGCCTCAGGAAGGAAAACTCAAAAGAGAAAAATCCGTCAGATACAAATGAATCACTCTGGGAAGTGTATCTTTGCAAATGGAGAATTGTTGCAAAAAAAACATAGTATGAAAATGCACAGAAATTATATCAGCGTTATCATATTAGGTGAAATGTGGCAATGCAAAATAAATCATTACTGGCTAACGGGGGTGTAGATTGTTCAGAGGAAAGCTTCCAAGGGCTGTGGATGGAGAGGGAGGAGTGGCATTGTATGCAGGGAAGTAAGGAAGAGTTATAGACTCTAAAGTGAAATACTGGTGAGACAAACTTGGTATGGCCTAATTCATACAATGAAGTGAAGGAACACACACAATTAAAAATGCTGCTGGAAAGAACGTATGTTGGGAAAGGAAAGATCAGCTTCTCCAGGTGTAAACTGTGGCATAGTAAGTAGAGGAAATACATCTGCCAGTAAGCTTGTAAACATGATAGAAAGATGCCTTGTTTATCTAATACAAACTTGAGAATAAGCAAGGTGCTTAGCTGAGCTAAGAGCAGAAAAGCAGAGCCCTACAAGTGTTCCATGTGCTGAGCTCCCATTTACTTCAGGAAGATTTTGGTATAAAGAGATCACAAGCTTGGTCCCAAGAGCTTATCATATTTACAAGAGGTGAAGTGATGAATTATTCTAGGAAGTAAAAAATGAGAGCATTTAGAGGAAAAATCTGGACAGAGTTCTGGCTGTATGAATTTGGAATAAACACTGGAAGTAGATGCGATGAGACTGAAAATTGAAAGTGTTCAAGGATCCATATGCCAATGTTTCCCCAAGGTTTTGTGTGTGCTGACAGTAGTAAATGCAGTAGGAGTAAAATAGGAATGGAGAAAACTATTCAGTCTTAATCTGATGGGATTTATTTCCAAACAGTGTAACATAGGATATTCTTCTGGCTTTTCCTCAGGCGAGATCCCAAGCCCAGCTACGACATCAAATGGCTGAAGAGAGCAAAGGAGAATACTCATCCATTCTTCAGAAGTTTAACCATGAGCAACATGAACATTATTACACACACATACCAAACATCTTCCAGGTGAGGTCTTTGATACTGGGGCTGTGTGAGGGGAGAAGAGAGGATAAGTTCTCTTGTTACCTACAAGGAAGGACAACCAGTAGGTTTAATTCTGTGACGCCAGCTCATTGCTCTCCAGTAGTCTCAGCACTGCATTATCAAAGGGCAGTCTTGACGCATCAAACCAAGTAGTAGTTACTCTCTTTTAGTGACAGTTTCTATTCCTGGGATTCCATAGAGAAGTTGTGCTGCTTCAGTTATTCTATTGCAGTTGCACTGGGAGAAGGAGAGATTGTAACTTGTTCAAAATATGTTTACAAGCTGCTCAGAAGTTTTGCATGCTTGTGCAGCAAATGGGCATTTTCCCATTCAAACATATAAACTTCTTAGAAAATTTTCCCTTTAGTTTCATGGTACTTTAAGGTAGTAGTAGTAGTAATAATAAAAAAAATCCCCAGGCTATGTATAAACTTTTATACAGTGCCTTACAGAATTAAACTTTTATCGTTGGCATTGCATTTGGTTTTAGTAAGGAAACCTTTGCCTTCTCTGCGTATCAGAAAATTCCAGTGGTTTATTTCAAGTGTTAAAATGGCATTTACTTTTTAAAAAAATTATATCAATCTGTTCTTTCCTTTAATTATGTTATTTTTCTGTTGGTCTTTGTTGGGTCAAGGTTTAACAGGAAAATGGTGTGGATTCTTCCAGGTAGCCAGTGTCTTATCAGGTTATATGATGCAACACAAAATGTGCATCCTTGATTCATGTCCTCTGGATACACTTTCTGCATCCTTGCATATTCCTGTTATGATGGATTATAAAACCTCCACTTTTCCTGTGTTCTAAACCAGAAGTCCTTGGATTTGATACTTGGAGAGCCTTGACACCACATATAGGGAACAATAAAATGCCTGGTTTAAACAACATAACTTGATGTTAGGGGCAGTCTGGACAACTAGAGTCCCATTTCTCAAAAGTTTAAGGTTTTTAACTTTTGTTTACAATCTTTGTGGAATTCAAATGAAAACTTTTCAAAATCTTTCACAAAGAATGAGAGAGAGAGAGAGAGAGAGAATTTATTTTTATAGGAATTTTGTTCAGGACCTGGAAAACTTCCTTAGCAAAATTTTTATCAGGATCCATATAATTCCACTTCTTCAGTTTTGACAAATGAGCATTTTCCAACAAGAAATGTTCATTGCAAAATTACCAACTACTGCTTGTAACAAGGAGTCTACTCTTTGACCGGCCCTTCAATCTTCATTTTCCTAGATTTTAAGTAATATTTAAATGATTTTATTTAAAAGGAGTTGCTGTACGGCAGGAAGAAATTGGTTGAAACAGTGGTGTAACTCAGTGTTTTATCAAAATGATATGTAATGTTTTAGAAAATACAAGACATGGAGGAAAGGAGGATAGTGAGAATAGGTGAATCCATGAAGACCTTTGCCGAAATCGACCGCCAGGTGATCCCCATCATTGGGAAGTGTCTGGATGGAATAACAAAGGCGGCTGAATCAATCGATCAGCAAAATGTAAGTGTTGCACTGTTGAACCGTGTTTTCTGCATTGATATTTGTCATTTGTGGTTCACTTTTAAGCCCCAGGCCTAGATCTTTTGTGCTGTGTTCTGGATGATCACAGAACAAAAGCGACGGTTCTTCCCCCAAATGACTTACAATCTGCTGCTCTGCGAAGAAACAATGAACACAAAGCTGAAATCCAATCAGAGCTCAGAAAAGGATTCTTTGTCGTAGGTTCATTAAGGATAGGTCTATTCCTAAGGCCTGTTTTAAAATATAAATGCTAGATGCTTTTGTCATCTTGAAGCAAACATTCTGTTCCTCTTGTAGATGCATTTGTTTAGTAAGATTTTGCATACTGTCATTTGCCTTTTAAAGAATAAAAGTTTTCTTTGTCAAATATACTCCTTTAATGTACTCCTTTTGCTAGGATCCTGTTTCTAAAGACTAGATTATCTGTAAATAGACTTCTGCAAACCCCATTTTTAGATGATAGGCCACACCAGTCCTTCTGTGATAGTGTTTACTCTGGCTTTCCAATAGAACCAAAAATCAAATGGAATGTTACAGGAATGTGTTTATTTTAGTTATTCTGTTAATTATGGAAGTACTAAACATGTTGTGTGTGCAGATTTGTACATCTGTCCAGCTTTCTTCAATGTATATATTCACCTTTGTTCCATTAGTCTGGATCCTTCAATTTGCAAATGAGCAGTGGGGGATTTTAATTTCTGAACATCACTCTGATAAGGAGTTTGGTTGTTTCCTGTTGCACAGGCAGCACAAGAGCAGATCTGTTTTCTTTCTAGTTGTGAATGCAGTGCTCCCACACTCTGTTGGTAAATGAAGTCTCCATCTGCTTTTCAACTCTTTTTTCATGGATCACATCAGTGTTCCAAATACAAACAGCATGTGTATTGCTTACTGTTTGAATTTCCCCATATGTCTTGTTCACTGGACTCTTCTAAGCTTTTCATTGCTCAGAGCCTGGATATTGCAGTTAATTGGTTGCAGAGGCCTAAGGCTGATGTTTCAGAATATAATTTTCTGCTCAGCACTCACCAGCTCCCACTGACAGTTTCTTAGGAAATGACAGAAACAGAAAGAGAAAGTGACGGTTGTTGTTTCTCCTTTGGAGGTATTTCAGGTACTGGTGGGACATCATCAGTACAATGTACTTTTGTTATGGTGCTAACCTGGAAGATAAGTCTGCACTGTAGAGAGCCAGCCCAGGCTTACGCACTGCTCAAACCCTTAGATGAAGCCATAGATAGAATATAAATGAGGAATAGGCTAGCCCTGAGCAGACAGCTAAAGTTAACCCTCAAATTGATATTACATACATGTCATTTTGAGGATATATCATATTTCGAGTGCCTGCGGGTGTTTTAATGTTAAATGGGTGACTGAGCTTTCTGTTACAGAAGACTCATGCATGCAGTAAAACACACTTCTGTTTCAAGTGTTGAAAATGGCAGTTGCTAGAAATGCCCCTGGAGTGAGAATGTGTTTATATTTAATGAACCTTGTTTAATGTTCCACACCTCATCACAATGGAACAATCACAAAATACGTAACAAACTTTCTATGCACTTAAAAGTCTCCACTTGCTTCTTACATGGATTCCTTGCACAAAAGGAGAATACAGACATTATGGGTATTTTTCTGCTACAAGATCCCTTCCAAGGATCAGCCTGAAACCTTCCACCCTAGAACTTCAGTTAACTTGGGAGAAACAAAAATGTTTTTATCCTTTAAGAGTCTTTTTCCCCCTCAAAATTCATTTGAAATTTGTGAAGTTGCATAGTCATTTGAAAAATGGGGCAGAGTAAAGAGAAATGCATGCAAAAGCATCTTTTTCTTTTTCTTTTGTTACTACAAAGCTTATAAGTGCAAGGAGCTTCTGAAATTAGAAGAATGCTCCCAGCTCTATCTTGATCTGGACTGTATTGTTTAAAGCAAGGAAACTATAAAAGCAAATTATCACAAGGAGGTGGGAGAAAGGGGGGAATATTTCTCGTAAAGGAATAATAAAGCTGTAAAATAAGGTACTGGGGAAGGTAGCTGGAACTGAAAATCTGTCCGTGTCTGGGGTGTCACGTAGCTACATGTTTGTGGAAGGAAGGAATAACGTTGGGTGGGATGCGGCAGAGCAGGAAGGTATGGTTAAAATGCACCAAACAAAGGCAGGGCCCTTGGATGCAGTGGGCTTTTCCTGTTGAAAGGTCATATATCCTGCTGCAGATATGCGGTCTAAATCTTTTGCTTTGCTCATGCTCATGTAGCCGGGTTATCTGGTTAATTGTATTACCTCTGGGGCCCTGTACAGACGTAACATGCTTCAACAACAGTAGCTGGCCCCTGTGTCTGAAGGTTGTGTGTTCTGACGCTGTCTTGCAAAACCTTCAGCATCAGCAATCTTAGTAGCTTACTATTAGATATGTCTTTCTCTGAGCGCAAAGAAACTAGTGTGCAGCCTGGCTTCAGGCTGGATTTAGCTTTGGGAATGAGCCAGCACAGGTCAGATTCAAACAAAGCTGAGTGCATTGAAAACTGCTGATAATGCAGATGGCATGTGGTTAAATGAATACAAACAAGACCCAAACCTGCGCTGGCAGGGGGAAGAAACAGCCTAGCTTTGTTCGAGACACTGGGCTTTCCCAAAGGGAACCAAGACTGGGAAAAGCCCTCTGGTTTTTGAGCCTTTAGGTTGCACTCAAGTTACACTTCCAAGTTTTTCCCCAACCTTGGAGCCTAGAAATTTTTGTTTAAATGACTGCAGACAGTCTCCTATAATAATGTGACTTCAGGATCTGGCTCTTCATGCAAAACAACCAACAGTATGACACTGACAGAAGATTACAGCAAAAGTAGGTGACACTGCAGCTACCTGTTGTAAAAAATATCACATAGTAAATTTCAGATGGAAGACTGGAAGGACTTCTAAGATATATAAATCCTTCTCCCTTGATACTAGGATATTAAAGATTGATGGTAAAGCTATTACTGGGACTATTTTAGCAGTGTTAAACAATGCTTTGCATCATCTTCAGTGAACTTCATATGTGGATCTCCAAGTCCTTTTATCAAATACAGGTTTTTAACAGAAATTCAGGTTTTTAACTGAAATCTGCTACATGCAGTATTGCTCAGTGCACTCAGTATTGAATCTTTTCCTGCAGCATCCAAGAAACACTAAATGTGTAGTGCTAAAATTGTACTGTACCAGTAATAAGAAAGCATTAGAATTGTGTTATATTTCACTAACTTACTGAAAACACAATTGTGTGGATTCCTTAGGAAGTGCCACAGTTGTTTGCATGGTATGTAGTAATACTTAGTGCTTGAATTATACCTTTCCTCACTGGATGTCTGAATAGATATTAAATGCCTTCTACAAGCCACAGAGGAGGTCATATGAGTGCTAGGATTAGAATTCAGGAACTCCTGCTGTCCAGTTCTTTGTATGCTCTATTAGATTCTTGTCTGTTCTTCTGGTCTAGGCATACCCAAGTAGAATCAGTAATAGTTATTTATTTATTCAATTTATATGCCTCCCTTCCCAACAATGGCACAGGGAGGCTTACAGTAGAAAACAGAATAACTTAAAAAAAATAGAGTGACAAGAGGACCACAACAGTTTAAAGGGGGACTAGAATATCAAGATAAAACGGAGAACCCCTAAACAGCATCTCATCTTAATTTTGTTTGGTGAGTGCTTGCCCAGATAGGAAGGTCCTATGTTTCTGAAAGATGTCCAGGCTCGAGCTTGGACTTTTCTTTCCTGGTACTTCATGCATCAGTATGTCATTCGTGTCTTCCTTTCCATCTACAAACTGATGACTGGGAAGCATTACATATAGTCGTCCTGGGTTAGAATGGCCAAAATGGAACCATTAAAAATATGTTGCTATCAACATTTGTATTAAGGAAACCTCTGTTGTGGAGAGGCCAAGCCATTCATTACCTGCATTCTGGCAGGTGTGATAGACGTGCCGTTGTACGGTAAAATAAAAATGCATGAGTTCTTATCTTTGACTAATGGATTTCTAGAGACTGACAGGTTCAAAAGCTAAAAGAGTTCCAAGTAGAACTTGAATGTCCTTGCCTGTTGCCCTCTACTTTAGGTCTGAAAGAGAGCTGAGGACTTCTTGCAAGTCCTCTGAAAAAACCACCTTTGTTTCATTTTGTTATACAGTGTTAAAAACTGACAGGGTATATTGGATAGATTTAATATTTTATGACACTTAAGCTGCAAAGAAAGTAAGAAGCTTGTCTTGCCCAGCTGCAACCCTGCCAATTTTTCATTCTTAGTTATGCCACTTGAAAAAAGTAGTATACTTGCTCAAGATTGAATTCTGCCTTTGCTAAAGCATTCCCATCAAAAGATCAATGGGAGCAGCACACATTTATCTGGGAATAGAATTTGGGCCTCTATTTCTAGTATTCTTACAAAGAGCTTGCTGTTTTTTTCCCATTCTTTTAAAAAAAAATATATATTTCCAACAAAGCAGAGGTCATGTTTGCAAGGGTAAGCCACAGTGACTGTTAAGTGAACCTGGATGGAATTCGCCTCTGCAAGCTCTGGCAGTAGATAAAATTAATTTGTTACGGACTTCTGAGTTCCTGTTATGACATTATCTTTTTTCTCATATATAAAGAGAAATAGTTATTTTTAGCCCCATTGTAGTGAAAGGGAAGCTTTGACTATATAGAAAGAATACTGTGTAATTAAAGGAGAAGAAATTAAAAGTTCATAAAGATGGACTGATATATACTAGTATGGAATGTGACATGTACGGGTTTAATTAATGTATTTTTCATTTTTAACTCCTTTCCCCCCTGCGGGTCTTACTTTCATACCTAAATAATACCTTTTATTAGATGTTTAAAATTAGGGAGGTTTTAATATTGCATTAGAGTTTAAGGTTTGTGGAGGAGATGTACCGAAACGTCTGCCAAAGTAATAAGTAATGTTGTTAATTTTCAGCAGGCTACTTGCTCCAAAATCCCTTTTAAAAGCTTGTGAAAATCTTTCCCTGTACCTTGCTTTTGCTTAATTCACCCTGGTCTCTGGCTGCATGCATATCCTCTGACACATCCTTGAGATGGTCTTTTATAAACAAATATGAACAAAAGTAATGAAATATGGTCAAAGCAGTGAGGGCAGCCTTCACTTCCATTTGCTCCTGTTAAACAGTGTTCCTAACGTCAGTGGCTGAGTCTAATGCTCTTGGAAAGAGAATGTATATGTGAAGTAAAATGAGGAGCTGCTTCCCAGGAAAGGCTGCTAGATGATAGGTATTTTGGGAAGAGTATTGAGGGGGATGGAGGGGGGAGTATTTTCTTCATTTATTTTATGCTTCTGAATATAACACACACCCTGTTTTGGAAGACTCCAAGAAGGAAAAAAGGTGGGACCTAATCTGGCATGCTGGTGCTAAGGCCATGCTTGTGGTCCCAGATTTAGCACACAATCCCAGATTTGGCATTCTGGGTCTGACCTGACAGCTCCAGAGCCAGCATGCAGGGTTGCACCCTAGCTGTGTGCTAGGTCATACCTGGTGCCCTGGCCACACACAGACCAACTCTGCATGCTGTATGTCAGAGGTTGGCAACCCTTGGGACATGTGCCAGTGTGTGACATGCAAAGGCATTTTGCTTGGCACGTGCACCTAAGGAGGGATGGTAGGGGAGGTGCGAGAGGCCCAATTCTTGTTGTAACAGTGCAGCCCTGGACCCTTCCTTGCCATCCACCTTGAGGTGCGCTTGCACCCACATCTGGCAATGATCTGGGCCGTGGTTCTGCAGATCCTGGTGCAGCTGCTTCCAGCCTCTCTGCTGCCTGCCGCAAGCAGCTCAGGCTCCGTGGTGGGCAGCAGGGGCCCGCCCAGAGCCTGGCTCGGCTGTGGCAGGCAGCCAGGATGCTGCAAGCAGCTCCGTGGGGGTCTGCAGAGCTCTGGCCCAGCTCGTTCCTAGTGGCAGATGCACATACACATTGGGGCAGATGGTGGGGAAGGGATTGGGGCTGTGCTCCTACAGCAAGGATCAGGCCCCTTGCAGCTCCCCCACCTCTGCCCCTGGCACGCCAACATCTTACAAGTCGAGGTTGCGGGTGTTTTGGGCACTCTGCCCAAAAATGTTGCTGACCCCTGCTATATGTGAAAACGTATTGTAATGTTTTCTGTGTTTGAGGCTTATGTTCAGCATGATTGGTCTTGGACGACAACCTGATGAATGGTTTTCATCTTGATGCTAGATTAAAATGCATTTACCTTACTGCTATGCCTGATGCTGAAACTACCCATAAAATTCTGTTACCTTCGTAGATCCAACTAGCAAGCATGTTATGCATTGTTACCTTTTTCAATCAGTTGTTATCTGTCAGTACATAGGTAACATAATTGCATATAGTATATGGCTAATGTGTGACTTGACAGACTTCCAGTTTAGACAGGATAGCACTCTACTTTTCATGGCACCAGAAGACTAATTAACATTAAAGTTGTTTCTCATTAATAGAGCAGATGGGCTTTACCTTCACTGTAGAGTTCCACTGTATCAGTAACCATAGTCTTTGTCCAACAAGTTTATATGTGTACTGGATCTATTTCAGGATTCACAGTTGGTAATAGAAGCCTTTAAATCAGGGTTCGAACCTCCGGGAGATATCGACTTCGAGGATTTCACTCAGCCAATGAAGCGCACTGTCTCTGAATCCAGCCTTTCCAATTCCAGAGGGGATGGAAAATCTGAGCCCAAGTTTGGTGGCAAATCGAAGGGCAAGTTATGGCCATTCATCAAGAAAAATAAGGTACTGACTTCCAGTTTTCAGCTCAGCATTAGTAGATTTATAGCCAGTAACTTCTGTCTTGTTTTAAAAGTCCTGGCAAGTAAGATTTTTTTTTTTTTTTTAAAGAATTTATGTTGCAGAAAGCTAATAGCTGTCCTGGTAGGTGTTTTGTTGTAGTTTTCTTTTTAATTTTATGTTTTATTTTCAAAATATTTTTTTTTCCTGTATAATTTTAAATGCTATTGCTGCTTATTGATTTATTTACTTTTTAGTTGTCACGTCTTTTGCCATGGCCATTTCTGTTTTCTAATTCAAAGTGGGGATTGTATTCACTTCTGGAATGCCACGCGCGCTAACTAACATCATTACTTTGGGGCGGCTTTATTACAGTGTCACTCTTCTGACACTCCTAAAACTCTCTGTGCTTCTTTGCATTACTGTTTCAGTGGGTGCAGTGGCTGGGGAGGCTGGGAATGGGGATTTGCGGTAACTCATCCTTTCTCGGTACAACTAATTGAGCCTCTACAATGCAGTTGACTTTTTTTAAGCTCACGCTAACTTTGTATCCATTTAAACCTGTTTTCATTTCATTGTTGTATTTTATATCGTAATGCATGGCCATGTTTACCTGGGGTTCTTAGAAGGTGTCAGAGTGATGGGACAAAGCTTGTTCACAGCTATGCCACTACAATCCAAGAGTGAGACCTCTGATCTGATCTCATCCTCTTTGCTCTGCTTCTTAATTTGACCCTTTATGTTGATGGCAGAGTGAGTGGAAAGAGCTGCCAAATCATAACAGGGCACTTGAATTGTACTGGTGTAAGTGACCATTTAAAACACAGGGCAAGGGAGAATCAGGCTCTCTGACTGGAAGCAGAATTGGGCCTAATGTCTCCACTGTGTTTGTTTATAGCATAAAATTACAGCATCATTTTAAAAAGCTAAGAACTTGAGCAGCATGATTTGAAAGACATAAGAAATGAGTCTTCTTGTTTTCTGAATAATAGAAATACCTCTGGGCACTAAGGTACCTTCCTTATTGGGCCTGTGTCCATATATGCAGTTGGAAAAATCTGTCCATATGCATTATTTTGACCTGCCCACAGAATTAGTACAGGGGAACTTGTGTAGCATTTGCATGGAAGAGTCTGCATGAGCTTACTGTCAGATACTTCGTGTTGCTTTTTTGTTGCGTTACTAACCCACCCATTTTCTCACATTCTTCTTTTAACGCAAGTCTTAAACACTCCTTTTCCCCCTCTCTGTTGAACCATGGCTTTTAAATATTTAATTATTTAATTGTTTTTTTTTTCTGGATGTTCAAATATTGTTTTTGATGCTTATTTTCGTTTTGTGTTTTATCTTTTTATTTTGGTTTTTATTCTGTCACTTCTCCATCTCTTATACTTAGCTTATGTCCCTTTTAACATCCCCCCATCAGCCCCC
>NW_017729011.1:15974182-15991991 GCF_001723915.1 Gavialis gangeticus | reverse complement strand
TTAATTATTTAATTGTTTTTTTTTTCTGGATGTTCAAATATTGTTTTTGATGCTTATTTTCGTTTTGTGTTTTATCTTTTTATTTTGGTTTTTATTCTGTCACTTCTCCATCTCTTATACGTAGCTTATGTCCCTTTTAACATCCCCCCATCAGCCCCCTCCTCCTCCCCCTGCCTCTGCCTCACCCTCTGCTGTTCCCAACGGCCCCCAGTCTCCCAAGCAGCAAAAGGAACCCCTCTCCCATCGCTTCAACGAGTTCATGACCTCCAAACCCAAAATCCACTGCTTCAGGAGCCTAAAGCGCGGGGTAAGTTCTCCTCTGGATACCTCTCTTTCTCTCTCTTTCTTTCTTGTGCTTTTATTGCATGTTCTGTTATGTAAAAACTCGTTTTGTTTTGTGAATGGACCCATTGCGTTTTACCATAACATGCAGACGAATCCAAGGAATATGAGACTGTCAAGTCTTTTGTAGTCAAAACCCCACAATGAAACCACAAAAACGCAGCCCTGTTTGAAATGACGCCTAGCTTTGGAATTAGATGTTGCTTGAGTGTTCCAAATTAGGGAAGGAGCAATTTAGCAACACTCCCTGGATCTGTATGTTTTAGTGGACTTCAGGGGTATGTCTGTGGGAAGGGAACTGTAAAATTCCAAGGGTTACTACAGACCTGACACTTTTATATTTAAGCATTTGCTACCCTCTGCCTCTGCATTTCTACCTCTGCTTCAGGGGGTCTTCTGCTTTATAAAGTGGACTCATTGGAATAATGGTGTGAATAGTGTGATACTGTTTTTACAAAGGAATGTCAAACTCCAGGACTGTGAGATAGGGCAGAAGACAAACAAGAACACCCCAGGTTCAGTGAGAGGTGGTCAGGCACTATGTAAAACAGGTGCATCAGGTCTGTGGTCATAGCTAGAAGGTCTTTGTCACACTGTGAGTAGCATGAGTTTCTTTGGAAGGGTTGTGTAGGGCTTCTGTTTTGGAGGCTGATTCAGACAGGCAGCCAGCCCTTGCAACTGCCTCTGACATCAGTTTCTCTAAGAGTCACGCCTTTCATAGCAAGCGTGGTGTCTTAAGAGCAGAAGAGAAAACAGGTGAAGTGAGAAGCTGAAATTTCCCCTGGTTGGTAATGTATGTAATCAGCTCAGAACTAAAGCAAGTCCCTCCTCAGGTGTGCCTGGTTCACTTGGGAACCACAGCAGTAGTGCTGGCTATGATGGGGAGCAGAATCTAATGCCCCCACTGGATTGGTAATTAGTATTGACTTTGAAGCCTCAGAGTTGATGCATCCCCAGAGACAAACTGCACAAAGTGGTCTTTCAGGAGTGCATAAAGATTTCACTTCATATCTTATAGAAATACTAAGTAATCAGATTCCCATTATTTGCCATTGCAGACATGCTCTGCGCACTTGTCTGATGTTCTGGGTACTAACACACATTTCATATTTACACCTGGATTTGTACCTAATTAGATGAGTCAGATGTGTTGAAGCTACCCTTTAAAAATAGAAAGATCAAATAAAAAAGAAACATTTCCTCATCTTTTTCCCTTTTTATTTTTGTTTTCCTCCTTGGCATTTAAAAATAAATTCAATTAAAACCCCTGCTCTGGTGACAGCAGTTAGCAGTTTTCATCTCTGGATGTCTAAGCACAAAGTGGAGAGAAAGAAATCAGGCACAGAGGAAATCCAAGGAGAGTTTGCTTAAGATCATACAGTGAGTCAGGGCACCACTGGGGAAAAATTCAGGGCTCCTGGCTCCCCTAAGCTGTTTTGTTTTAGACTGCTGCCTCCCTCAATATAGCGGCAGACAGAATTGCAGGCCACTGTTTCCAGACACCTTTTTTCTGGATGTTTCCCATTTAGCTTCCAGATTCTGCTAGATTGTGAACTAACTTTCCTCCTCAGCAGCAGGAGTTGCACGGTTTATACTGTGTATGTAAGAACTTCATCAGCCTCTGTACATGGGGTTTTAAAGCATATGAGCTCTTTAAATACCTATGGTGTAATGCTGCTTTGTGGTGCTGCTGCTTTGCACTGTTCCAGCAGCGCCAAGAGCCTATGAAGAAGTTGCAGCTTGTCCTGGGAATTTTGCCTCCAGATAGATCAGTACTCCAGATGGTGCTGTCGGTCCTACGCTCCTGTCCTGGCTGCTGGTTAAGAGAATGTGCCAGGGATGAGGGGAGGAACGGTTCTTTCCTGCCT
Organism: Gavialis gangeticus; assembly: GCF_001723915.1. Classification (NCBI taxonomy): domain Eukaryota; kingdom Metazoa; phylum Chordata; order Crocodylia; family Gavialidae; genus Gavialis; species Gavialis gangeticus. Next base: position 15,989,781 of record NW_017729011.1, on the reverse strand, counting down.
GACATGTTGGGCCTTCTGGGGTCATAGGCAGCAGACAGAAACTGGAGCCTTGAAGCTGCTCTAACTTATTCCAGGCAGCTAGCCCAAGTGGCTTAAAGCCACCATTGCACCACCCTCTCCCAAGGACACTCCTCAGCCCAAGGCAGGAGCCTGGGTTAAGGCATACATGTGTACATGGACGCTGACATTTATAAAGCTGTCTACACACAGCCTCCTAGCTAGACAGAGAGAGAGAAATATATAAAGACTAGAGTGTGAACTGTCGAGACGTGGACATGAGACAACAGGCCCGAACCTCTAGTACTTGCATCAGGAGTCCTTGCTCATGTGATTTCAGTGGCCAGCTTGCCAACCCCGTGCTGAAGTTTGTAAACTGGGATTTGGGGCATTTACATTGAAATGTATTCTTGCTGATGGCCCTCTGTATTTGGCTTCTGTAACTTTTTAAAACAGCACATTTTCCTTCCTTCTGAAACACAAAGACAGCACTTTTGCTTTTCCAACATGTGCTAAAAAGCAGATAGCACCAGATGGCCTTTGTTTATTAGGTAGTTTCCTTTAGGATTGTTTTCCTTTTTTAGCATAGTAAAACAGTATAGAAAGATGCTATAACTATTTGAGATTCTTTAGAGAAAACTGTAACAGTAAGAAAGCAACTAGTTAAAAAGGGCCAAATCCTGCTGTTCCTAGCAACTCCTATTGATAATCTGGCCCACTTATTATAGTTACCTACCTCTCAAAGCAGTGTTTGGCAAACAGAGTAAATGATGAAAAATGGAATTCCTTTAAGTATGTGAAAGAGGGATTTAATTCCTCATCAGGGAACTACCAAGAAACAACTTGCGATTCAAAAGAGGACTAATACAATCGGTTTCCCCATCAGAAACCACTGGGAATCTGAAAGCTTCAGTTGCCAGAAGCCTGGTTCTGTAAACACATCTCTTCCCTCCACCACAGAATTGCAGAACTTGCTACTCAACATTTCCTAGTGACTTATGATAAGGAAGCTTATTCTTTCAGTTCTGCTTTGCAGCAGAGAACTAGGGGCCTTGTATGAGAGAGCTTCCCACAGGCAGCCTTCACAGCAGTGCAGCCTGATGGTCTGTCTTGTGTTAAGAAGCATCTTATTCCATGGGCAGCGCCATTGATTTAAATGGGGACCATTCAGAGACTAAAGTACTATTTTGCATGGATAGCATATATCACAATCTGGTCCTCTGAGACCCAGAAACAGCACCATTCACTGGACAATGTTCTCAAACAAGGGTTGGGTATCTTCAACTTAGTGTAAATGTGTTTTTATTATTTCACACCATAAAAAAGTACCATGGGCATTGCACAAGTATATGTTTGTACCGTACATATATTTATCCTTTAAATATTTGGCTCTGGAAGCAATTATGACTAATTGCTTCGCACATTGTACTGAAGAATTGCTTTCATACATTGATCAAATGACAGCTCTAATACCCCCTCACTTAGTTCACAGGCATATGGTGTATACTATATCGTTTTCAATTGGAATGAAGGCTGGAATAATGATAAAAAGCTTTCTCAAGAATCACTCTAATTACCCACTGGTATATTTAATGTAAAAAGAGAAAGGAAAGAAGAAAGTCTCTCTAGGCCTCATTAAACCTTTGGGCACGTTTCTCTCCCTTCCACATCCTTTTGTTGTTAACTACCAGGAGTTTGTGTGTAAACATGTATTTTTCCCTCTTTGATTCATTCAGCAAAGCCTTAACGGGGCACCCAGAGCATCATGCTTTTTTTTCCAGCAGGGGCAAATTCAGAGCATTTACTCCATATACAAATACAGAACAAAGGAGACAGGCTGTTCTGACAGGCTCCAGAGTTTATAGAGCTGATATTTCACAGGTCCTACAAGACTTACTGGTAGAAATTCTGTGGTCTTCATAATGCTGGAGGTCAGAGCAGATTATCATAAACATCACTTCTGGCCTTAAAATTCTGTTAGTGTAAAGCTAACACATGAGTATAATTGGCCTGTATTGGTGCAGATGCTGTCTTATCCAGCCACTCACCTGTAGCACAGAGTAGCTTCAGCCCTGTCGCTACATGGGACTGCAGCTGGATGAGAATATGGGCTGATATTCATACTGCTTTTATAGTATGATATTATAAGGAATGCCTGCCCTGCAACTCCTTTTCTTCATCCAGAACTGAATAGCACCTGACTTGACATGCAGCAGGGGAGCACTGATGTTACAAATGCTAGGCAGAGGGGTTGCTGAAGAAATGGGAATAAAGAAGGTGGGAGAAGTTAGCTATATTGAAGAAGGCTTTTATCAGTAAACAGCAATGTTTGATGAGAAGCAGTGGTTGGAAAGGAAATGCAGGAAATCTAAAGGACAGTGCAATTTAATGGATATTTGGCAAAACAAACCCAAATGTTTCATTTGTTCCGTGAATGCCTGGCTGTTGCTCAGAGGCGAAATGCATTCCCATTCCTCCCTAAATGTCTTGCAATGAAGTCTTTTTCACCATAGACATCTAAATATTACTTGTAGATTATTTAGTTACCCTAATCAACAAAAGCCAGATTCTGTCATCTTTATTCATATGGTGTGATTCTGCAGGGCCCAATACAGCTTCTGCTAGAAATGGTGGGAAAGATTCACACTGATTTCAGTGAGAGTTAGTTCTGAATTCTCTCTTTACTTGTGTGATAGCAGGCAACTGGGCATTTTCCAAGGGAAGTGGTGCTGGCCCCTACCCTGGGGGTCTTTAAGAAGAGGCTGGATGCCTACCTGGCTGGACTCGTATGAGTCCCGTTTCTCTTTTTGGGGTTTTTTGTTGTTCTCCCGCCCTGGCGGGGGGTCGGGCTAGAAGATCTACTAGGTCCCTTCCGACCCTTAATCTATGAATCTATGAATCTATGGGTGTGAGCTAGCCTGGTAGAATCTGCACCTTCAGATCAGTCAAAAGGTGCAGTCTGCACGTTAGTGGGTACTTGGGACATAAGTCTCCACTCAGGTAATACTTAAATGCAATATTTAGATATTCATTAAATTCTAGTAATTTCTGCAAGAAGTTTTTATTTAGCACAAGACAGTACACTGCACAGGGGCTGGGAGTAATAACTCCAAGTCCAATAAAGAAAAGGCAGAGAAAACCACCAGTGAATAATAAAATAAGTGGTATAGAGTGCTCGTTCTGTGCGCTGCCTGTTTTTTATGCCTCCAAACTAGGGATTCCTTGAATCCTCCCTGGGAAATGAATAGAAATTCAAAGAATTAATCTGCAGCAGACATTTGGTTAGTCAAAAGGGTTTCTGTTTGCATCCATAGGTTAGCACTGACTGAAAATCTTAGTCTGACTTGAAGAAATGACATACAGGTATTTTCCAGTGCTGTATCTTGCCTGTTTCTGTGGTTTTCTAATAATATTTTTCTATTTTCTGCAAAGTTGTGGTCTCCCCTTTTGCTCTGATAGGGCCCCTACAGCAGAAGAAACGGTTAGCATAAGGAAACCTGTGAATCGAATCCATACAAGGTGCTGTCGTTAAACTAGCAACTGAGAGAAAATAGCTCATTTAACGTTTTTAGTGATAGTCATCTGAAGGTGCAACAATGATAACTTTTAAGAAGTCCTTCAGAAGTATTATATTTTAAATGATTATGGCCCTGTAGGGAAGTTTAAGCCAAAAAATACAGGAAAAGAGAGAGAGAGAAACAGAAACCACTTACATAACTCATAATTTCATTTATGCTTGGCTCTGCCTTTTCAAATGCCATTTTGAGGGCAGAAAAGCTCATCTTTAGTTGATATTGATTTTTGTATTTTCCTTTATTTTACAATTGTTGTGACAATAGCACAAGCTTTTTACTTAAAGGAAAACTCTTCTGAAGCTAACATCCGGGGTAGAACTTACACCGTTGGCTCCTTTTGCTTAGTATTCTGCAGGTGTGCATTGCTTCTCTTTTATTAACTTAAACAGGGCATCATGAAATAAAAAAACCCAAAGTCAGTAATATGACTGGGATCAGCCAAATGCCACTCTAAGCCATTCCACTGAACACAATCAAAAGATTTTTGTGGTTTCCTTTTTAGTGGAAGTTGTTGACTTTGTTACAGTATAGCTGTTATTGCCATTGCACCAATGACTATGTTTCCTTGATCATCTTGTCTCTCCTCTGTAACACATTGTGCATTGTTCTTGTTGACACACCACCTTAACTGTCACTCTGCCTGGGTGAATATTGTTTCATTAGTGTGTGATATGCAGAGTCAGCAAACCAGAAAAATAACTCCATTCCCTGCCCTTCCTTGGGAATACTTGTTCTTTAAATGCATCACCTGTGCCAAGACTGGTTTTTAAGAAGTCTTAATTTATTCCAGCCTGAACAAAGTCTGGTTTCTAATTTGGCATGTTTACTCTAGCCTTGAAATGTATGGAGCTAGTTAAATTTCTTACCTAAAGAATACGATCCCTCTTGTACTTTCTTTATATGTTGCAGGTTCCTTTCAGTACGCTGAAGGGCTGATTAAATTTTGAGCTGTCTTTTTTGCTGTAGAAACAGTAAATGTAGAGGTTTTCTTATTAGCTTCCCCTTTAACGAATGTGTGTTTTCTCTTGCTGACTCGCCAGCAGACTCAGTCTGCATATTTTCACAAAGAACACATGAAGAGGACTTTAGGGAAACCCACGTGTGCCCTTGAGGCTAGGGACTATGTTGTAAGTTTGTGTATGGTGTGACCTACCCATACCAGTTGCTGCACGGTCGCTAACCCCACTTACAACGCTGCAAGAGGGTGCTTCGGTGGAAATACACTTTGCAAAAGGTGTAGGGCAGCTGCCAGTTCAGGGAGAGGAGTGCTGTGACATACTGGCAGGACGCCTGTCAGTCATGGGAAAGCTGAAATTGGCTGGTCTCAGTGCAGGGAATTTAGACTATTGTGGAACCCACCTAAAATGAGTGTGCTACAATGAGGAAAGCAGGATAGAGTTCCTAAATTATTTTAGTGCTTTGCCATGTAGTAACCATAGGGGGGAGTAGATCTGCAGGCTCACCTTTGCTTCTGAGTTAAGTTATTGTGCACAAAAAGTGTGGGCAGAGGGTTCCACAACATTTGATCAAAATGATCTTTTTGGTTCTTTGTAAATACTGCCCTGGTCGTGGAGAATGGCAGCCCATCCATGCAAGTGTCACTGTGCTGTGGTACATGTAGTGCCTTTTACATAGAGCTGGAAATGAGGCTGCCATCCTCACTAAAGCTTCCCTGCTGCCCATGGGATCAAGAGCTGTGACTTCTAAACGTGATGCTGAGAGAAAGCAGAATGGGAGATGAGATTGTTCCAGGATCAGAGATAAAACAATTTATTCTTTGATACTGTAGAAGCCCAGTGGTTTATTTCAATCCCCAGTCTTTTTGTAAGTGAGGTTAGTGTCCGTGACTGTCCAATAACACATGGACTTGCTGGCTTTCATGCTCTCTCATGTGTTATTGAAGCTTGTGGCTCTTAGGCTCTTCATTGTTCCCCGCAAAGCTAAGTTAGATCAGTCTTAAACTGGCAGCTTGGGAAGGATTTGCTCCTTGCATTTTCTAGAAATGTAACTATTGAATCATTTAAAGAAAAGTTCAGTCTCCCAAGATGCGAGCAAATCTCCAGCTATGCAAACCGGACAGAATCGGTGAAAAAGTAGTCACCTAGTGGATGTGTTTAATACAGATTTTCTATTCAATCTGCTTTAGATGTACAGCAATTGAATCACTGCTGTATAATTATCAGTGCTTTCCAAAGACAGAAAGCTTTGAATATGCCTTTAATTTCAGCATTTCATTGTTTTCCGTCTGTTTACCATCCATTTGAATCTCTACCGCTTTGTTATTCATGCTGTATATAACAATGCCTGGTGACCTTTTTTGGGATGTTATTAATAAGTTTCTGGTTTTTGCAGTAATTAACAGCATAAGTATTCAACATGCGGTGTTTATAATTCCTTAACATTTGCTGAATTTACAGCAAAAGACTAGTTTTAATGCTGATAACTCTGGCTGTAGTTTAGATTTTAAAATGATTAGTGTTTAGAATGTTAGCGCATGTAGCATACATACATTTGTGCCTTATAGAGTGCTTTGTAGGTGAATATTTTTCCTGCACCATAAGTGTTGTCTGTATCTGCATATAAGGATTTTGACTCGTGCTGACCATGTCTATGCTAAAGTTCACAGGAATGCTAAAGCAGTTACCCAAAGGCTGCCTAGACTGAATTTTCTTTGTCAAGATATTTAGTCTGTTCCTCTTTCCATTTGAATAATAATTCCTCTTCCTTCAAAAAGGGATTGTTTCTGTTTGACCACTTCAAGGGCCTCCCCGCAGCGTGAGTTGAATCCTATAGTGCACTGTGGCTAGCAGCATATTTTTAGTTTTGGATTGATTTGAGTGCCAGGGGAAGAAGGTAGCCTGTTATATTGCTGCAGTATTGGGATTCAGAATGAATTCAGGTGGAATGCAACATCGTTTGTTTTTAGACCATATTTTTTGCTTCAGTGTTTCTCCTGTTTTTATTCTAAACTATAGTTAGATTCTGCCAATTGACCTTTCTATATACAAGGTTGTATTTTAGAGACTTAATAGAGATTACCTTTTAATCTCAAAAAGATCAGACCTGAGTTTCCAGTGTCCCACTATCTTTACATTAGAAAAAGCACTATTCTTTAATACTGGAGCTAAAACTAGAATATCTGGTAGCATGTTAAAGACCAGAACACAATATGCAGTACACTGCCTGCTTTTAATTGCATGTGATTTTTTTTTTAATGGAAAGATACCCAGAAATCTTAAAATACAGATTATCTCACAGTGTTAAAGATATTCCTCTTTTTTTGCATTCCACCAGGCTTTTTCTGCTTTGGAACAGAGAAAAGAGAAAATTTAAATACTGTTTTGGGACTAGTGTTTTGTTGCATTCAAGCCATTACACGCAGTGGGTAATTTAGGTGGGCAGCTGCCTGTGTGAATGTGTTAATTTGCCAGTTCCTGTGACCTTGCCGCTCTGTTGAAGAGGACTACATGCATAAGTGAAGCAAGGCAGGGGCAGACCACTCTTCTGATCTTCAAACAGATGCATCACACTTGTAGGGCCAGTAGTGTACAGAGTAACTGAATGATAGATAATGCACTGGCTGCTCACAAGAAGAGAGAGTAGCCTTTGGGAAACAAGATCAGATATCTCATTTAAAAATTTTGCATATCAACTATTAGAGTGGTCATGGAGATAAAAGTGAGACTCATACCTGGAAATAACTGGGTAAAAAGCAAGGGAGAGATTTTTTTTTTCTTTTGTCCTTTTTGCTTTGATCTTGTATGACTTCACAATTTCAGCAAGTGTGAGCACACTTGTATATGGATAGGAATCTGCAAAGAATGCCCCGGGTTCCACAGAACATGGCAGAGGTGGCTACCCAGAGGATACCTTCCTTTTGTAATTGAAGCATCAGCATGGTAGTAAGGGTTGGTGTGTCGTGTTTCACTTTAAAAAGTGGCCACATTTCAGCACATCGTCAGGGAGGAATGAGGTGACCCAATTAGTGATGTATGTAAAGCGCTCTGTTCTTTCCTGCATAGAGGGTTTACTTAATGCAAGGAGCTACTGCTGCCTTAGACACTGAAACTAAGCCAGCCCATGTCACATTTTCATTTGCAATGCCAAAGCAAACTTGAAGAGGTACAATGTGTTTTCTTTTTGTTTCCACTGATAAAAAGGCAGCTGAATGGTACCATTTGGCCCCATCTTGTGAACTTTTGCACAGATCTGTTACAAGTGTTACCCATTTCCACATACCAACAGTGAGGAGAATGCGTATCATTTTAAAAAAAAATATCAGTGGGACTAAAGAAGTTCCTCTTCTACTGATGCACTGTTCTTTTTTCTCTTTTTCTCCTGTGTTCCTTCAATTTTTACATGAAGCTTTCTCTCAAGCTGGTAAGCACAATTACAACATGCATGTCCTGTATTTTAATCACAAGTGTGTGTGTGCATGTGTGTGTGTGCGTGCGTGCGTGTGTTTTATGTGCACTATGCCACCTACCACATGACTCTGAAATTAATTGTTAATTTTTTTGTGTTTGCTTTGTTTGACATTTATCAGATAACTTTGAATACTCAGGTCTGGAGTCTAATCGAGGTGATCAGAATTCAATCTTTCTAATAAGCCGCTAATAAAAAAAATAACTCTATAGTTTAGTTTTATTTTAATTTTTTTTATAACCTAGGGCTATAAAAGTGTAGTAAAACCAACCCCAAGCAGTTCTACTGCTGCATGACAGATGCATTTAAAAATTAGAACAATTCAGAGAAGTCTGTGCTGTGCTTGTGCCTTTTCCTCTATAAAGGGCCAAAAGTCAAAGCTTTTTGTACAAATGCAACACTATTGCAAATTCTGTGTTTTCCATGTTCAGGTATTAATATTCATTGGGAGTCTACGTTTTACAGCCCTACATAGTTCTCCCGACTAACTAATAATGCTATTAATTAAAGTTAAATAAACCTTAAACAAAAAGGTTATTGTAAATTTACAAATGATCATGCATATATGAATCTTAAATCCCATCTTGGATTCAGCTGGAACAATACCTTGAAAAACGGTAAGAGAATACACCCCAGAGCTGGGAAGGGGAAAGGTGACAACACGTATGAGAACACGTTTCGTACTGTGGTATTGTACACTTAAGACAGCATACCATTTGGATAGAGTTATATGCAGCTCAGGATGTGCCTGATAACTTTTTCTGGCTCCCTTGCCAAACCTGGCCCCAGCCACAAGAAAAATTCTGTTAAAACTACTTTGCTGAGTGACTGCAGGCCAATGTGCCAGAGACACCAAGGGCTGGCTGAAGTTTTAGGAAACCTAAAGAATTTGTAGTAGCTCCGTGGGGATGTCTGTTTGGAAGCTTTCCTGCTGGTGGTCAGTGAGGGTCTCTGAGCTTATTTTGCTTCATTATTCTTGGAGCCCCTGTTCTTTACCAGTTCTCCCCTGACTCGGATGGATGTCATCTGTCAGCACGTAAGACTCAGTGACAGCTTCCTCTGAGAGGAACGCCTGTGCCCCACAGGCTATTTTGAGCATTTGTGATGCCTCTCCATGGAGATGCAAGTCCTTCTTCTGCAGTCATGTGGCCCAACAACCTGCTCAAGCAGCCTGAGTGGACATTACCTTTTCACACACAACCCAGATCTAAGCCTCAGACTCATGCTAAGCCTGAGGAGCAGTGGCACAGAAAACTCTAGGGTACTTGCAAAACCCAGCTGCTCTTGGCCATCTCCAAGCCAGAGGCCTGGCAGTCAGTAATACTTATGCAGAGTCCTTCCATTCATTCTAGTTGCTAGAATGCAGCCAATGCATCAGGTTCATGGAGCAGTGGATCCTCAGAGATGGTGGAGGTGAAGTGCTGCCCCCTGCACCAAGTTTCACAAACCTGTAGGACATAAGAAGCATGAGAGATGACAGCCATATTGGCAAGTGTGCTTGGCAGCATCTAGGGCTTCCCTCCCCTGGGCATGGGCTGCTCCAGCTGTTCCAGCAGCTAACCTTCTACACAAAAACGGTTTGTGTCAGGGGTGGGCAAAATGCAGCCCGCCAGGTCATTCTATCTGGCCTGTGGGGGCCCCTAAAATTTTAGAAAATTAGTATTTATCTGCCCTGGCTGCCTATCATGGAGCCCTCGATGGCTTGCCAAAACTCAGTAAGTGGCCCTCCGCCCAAAATAATTGTCCACCCCTGGTTCACATCCTCTCTGCACGTGAGGACACTCCAAAGGCTTATTCACCCAGAAGTTCGGTCCAGAGAGGAGCACCTTTTATATACTCTTTTATTCTAGGGCTATGGTTTACGTGTTATCTGCAGGCAGACAAATTGAGGCTGATAGGCCCAGCCCTTCACTATTTCCATGAATAATGCAGATAACAGTAGCACAGTTCCTCTGCTTTGTTGCAATAGCATCACCCCAGAAATACAGACAGTCTGCGTTAACTCAGACAGGTCTATGGTAGTGTAAAATGTACTCAGCATGTGCCAGGAGAGGCTTTTGATTGGACCTCTTTAGGGGCAGAAGCTGAATCCTCCTTTTGGAGGCATGGGGTGAACTTAGTAAGATTGTCTTTTGAGTCTCAGGCATGTGGTTCTATGCAGCGTTAATGCACTGGTCTGCAGTATTGTCTGCTTCGCTAGTGCGCACTATGCTGGTATCCCCACCACTTGTAGTGCAGGCCTAAGTTTCTGGATGACAGTGGTTTCAGAAGTTTAAAAAAGGATTTCTGGTCTGTCATTTGTTTTTGCAACTTTCAAATAAGAAGTTGCTGGGAGGAATCCGTGCCTGTATCATCTGGTGAACATGTAAAAGTGGACTGGTAGCTTTCCTGTAACTATGTATCCTTCCTGTCCACTAAACCACTTGCAGTCCTTCAGCCTGACCCCATGATATGTACCACTTAATGGCCTGTCCATAAAATATTGAAATTGCTGTGGCAGGGGGGAGATGCCCCATTATGGTGGGCCTCTACTCCCACACATGTGGTCTGTCTAACAAGTGGCACATTTTATAGATTAAAAAGATGGGAGGAAACTCCCGCAGGTGTGTCCTTTTGCATTTGTAAAACCTCCTGTGTATGTTTGTTTGAGAATTTGGACGTGGTTCTCTTAAACTGAAGTTGGTTAGTTAACGCTGAGATGTTTTCAGCATCACTTATCATAGCCTATGCTCTCATCTCTTCACCAGCAAAAGAAGAGACTGCATTAAAAAAGACAGTAAAGACCCAGGGACTCAGGGCAAAATTCTGTTGCCCTTTGTGTGTCTAAATGGCAGATGTCTAACTATCTGCCTGGCCATCTTTGGCCTCTGCTTTCTGCTTTGGATAAATAAGCCTGTGTGTATGGAGTTAACGTGCAGTAGGCCTTTGTGCTGGTTGCTTGTGTACAAGGCTTTGTACACACGTATATCCCAGATACACATGTAGCTGAGTATAAGACCTGGAGAAAAAGATGGTGGGTGCAGAGAAGTGGGTCTGTGGCTGTCTAGGTGAGTGCCCTGGCTGCTTAGCTATTTGGGAAGGGATCCCTTCCTCCTATTGAAACTAACACCTGCTACTTGTGGGTTTTGAGACTTAAACAGCTGTGTGTGTGTGGAGCCTATTGTACATGTTCAATCAATACATGTGTGCGTATCACTCCTGCCCATAATGGCATCATAATGGCTAAAAAGCTGCCATTTAAATACACCGAGGGAAATAGAGTTCTATCCTGACTGTACATATGTTCTATCTGCTGCATAAACCCATGCTGGTCAGGAAGGGGAATAGCATTTTAACAGTAGATATGGGTATTTTATTTTGAGCAGAATTGGGATCCGATATTCCTCTCTTCCTCTGGTTTAAATATGCAACTAGCAATGTTACTCTTGGTTTAAACTAGTATACATGAGAAGAGAACTGGATTCTGTGTAGTTGAAGGGCAGAGGACTCACGGTGCATTGATCCCATGTCACTGGAGAGCATGCTTATAAAGTGCATACTTATCAATGGCATATCCCAAAGGTAACATTTCTGTAGAGTGAGCGAGTGCCAGAGGGTCCTACTATTAGAGAGTGCTTCTGAGGAAGTAGGAAATGATTTACCCTCTCTTTCAAGGGTACTGCACCTGGGCCTGCATCTACAGTTTCTGTGCTGCCTGAGCAAGTTGTGTCCTGGTTTGTGTGGTGCAGGTCCATAATTTAAATTTGCACAGGAGAGATGCATTCCCAACATGGGAGTAAAAGCCAGTACATGCTTCCAGTAGGGATGACATCTGCAGCACAGCAGGGGAAAGCAGGAAAGATCAGGCTTCCCATGAGAGAGGAACTCTGCAAGATAAAATCAAGTGTGTCATATCAGGATGGCAACAGATTCTCCGCTTCAGCCTTGGGCTCTGACATTTTATAGCCAGCAATCTTTTGCTGTCCATTTCTTATGGCAATAGGACATTGCATTGAGATGGTTTTCAAGTATTCAGGATCTAAACTATTCAAAGCTTTAGAGGTGTAAAGATAAAGCATGACAGTGCTTCAAACCATGATGGTTTTGCACAGATTTTCCAGACGGCTGTTTTCAAACTGGAATTTTGAGGGATTTACTTGAATTTTTCAGGCTCTCACTCATCTTTGTTTTTCTCTCTTACCATGCAACATGCAGGGTGCAGGACCAGAGGACTTCAGCAACCTCCCACCTGAACAAAGAAGAAAGAAACTCCAGCAAAAGGTTGATGAACTAAACAGAGACATTCAGAAAGAGATGGATCAAAGGTAGGCTGAGCTACTGTATCAGGAGAACTTAAAGAAGACCTTTCTTGTAGGAGAATGGTAGAGTCTGAAATACAATAGAAAGTTGTTGCTTTTAAAAACAACAGAGGAACAAAGTTGTGACCTGTGAGTGAGCACCCATTGGAGGGGGTGCTGTAGGAATGGCTGAGATGACTAAAAGCATGCTGGGGGTGGATTCAAGTATCTAGGGCAGGGATGCTAGTTATATTATCATTCCACCCTCCCACCTTATAATGCCATCCACCATTGAAATACAGGGATATGAAGGCTCTAGTACAAGAACCTCAATAGTCAACAGAGGTAATGGTACTCCTAACCATTTTTCCTTTGTTCTGGCATTGATGTGCCAGGCCTTTGAAGGGGAACATATGTGCAGTTATTTGGGGCCAAGTAGGTGTCACAGAGTGTTTGGATTTACCTCTGGGTATGAATCAGCCCAACCTTTGCCGCTTTTTAATAAAAAGTTTGGTATTTTAATATAAGATCCCTCTGTGCTCAGCTCCCACCATGTCTTTCAGGACTACCAAGCCTATAGACTTTTCAGCAGTGAGGTAATGGCAATTTGTAAATATTTCAAAGCAACCTTGGACATGTTCTGTCTTCTGGGGGATCCTAATAACATGGACTTTTATCAGCAAGGCAATGTTTACCAAAGTACTTGGTTAATCACCCATTTTAGTTTTTAAAACACTGTGTTCTGCTTATATCTGTTTTCTGGAAGCAGAACACCTTAATGATTCTTGCACCTTTGTACATTTGTTTTTTAGGAGACTTAAGTTTTATCATCGTGATTGAGAAGCAAGCCTTTTAAGTGACTCAGCTTGTATGGGTTCTGGCTGTTTATATTTGCAGCTCCTGGTTCTCATTCTGTGATTGCTTTATAAAATAAATAAATAAATAAATGGTGCATCATACACTTGCAAGAGACAGGAGAGCTTAGCTATCATCTAATGATATTTCAAGGCTAGGACCTCAGTAATATTAGGAAGAGGTGAGGGCTTGCCTTTTTATCAAAGTCCTTTTTATGTTTGCCAAACAAAATTTAAGAAAGCATTTAATTTTGGTCTCAGTACCCACAAATCAAACAGCAGTTTTTTTGTTATAAGCAATGTGAGGATAATTCCCTATCAGCAATCAGAAAAAAAAAAAAGAAATGATGTAACTGTACCTACAGATAGTTACATTATTTGTTTTGCGTGTTGTCTTGATACTGTAGTATTTGTCCTTGCATAATTTCCCTTTCACCTCACATTTTAATTGATTTTTATTTGAATTAAATAACAGTTATCCATAAAATTAGAGCAGACTTGCATTAGGTCAGTATGGTATTTAAGAGATAAGACTGCTGAACGGAGCACTAACAGGAACAGTCAGAAAAGCAGAGTGAATAAGAATCCATGACTCATGTGTTTGTAATAATGTCCCTTAATGCTGCAGCCACACAAAAGTCTCTACTTCCTTGCCACCCACTCCTTTTCCTGGGTTCTCCCTACACAAAACAAAGTATGCACAGGGCTGCAATTGTCATGGGTTTTGTGGGAATCTCTCATATAAAGAGAACATTAACTCAGATCGTGGGACTCAAGTTAACCTTTTTACTCCAAGTAATGCCTGGAGAAATGCTGAATTGTCATGCCAGGAAGATGAGATGTCAGTTCGTTAAGTCACCCCATTTCCAAGCCAGAAAATGTTTTCTTGTCCTGCAGATAAAATCGCTTAACACTTGACCTCAACCTGCCTCATGTCAAGTTCAGTGCATTGCCATGAATGATGGCCCTGCAAGACATGCCTTCTGGCTGGGCACAGGAAAGCATGAAGCACAGTAATGTAGACCTGGAGGTACCAGCTTCCAAGATGGCAATTGGCATCTATCTTGAGCTGAAATATAGCCCCAAAGACTGTCTCAGAAATGCTGCATAACTTCACAGGAGGCAGCATCACTTCATGTGGCCTGACATCCATCTGTTGCTACACTGTGACAAATACAGACCATCTGGCTATAATTTCATTCTAAACAGCGTAAAATAAATATATGTTGGGGGTGATTTATGTTTCATATGCTTAAGGCAAGCAAAATGCAAGAGACAGGGCAAGAGTTTCTGGTTAGTGCTTCATTCTGTACCAAGATTTCCAAGCCTCTGGCCCACATTCTGAGCTGACGTTTAGTCCAGGATGGGGACACCATTTGGTAGGTGCAAAAAGCTGGGAAGATATTTCTCTGGAGAGTGCAGGTGTTGTTCTTCGGAGCAGCCCTGAGCTGTGGAGACCTCAGCCAGATCTTTTTTTACCAAGGTTAATTAAGTGGAAATCCCAATATTAAGTAATAGAAAACTTGTCTGAGTTGAAGCCAAACTCACACCTCGAATCTCTCCTCCCAAAGGCCAGTCATGCTGCCACCCAAGAATTCTACTCCAAGAATTTGGCCACTTTTCCTCTGGTTATAAAGGATGAGATTTTCAGAGTCACCTAGGGGATTTGGATACTAATCTTGCCCCATATTGTATAAGTTGTGGCCTTTCTTTGTCCACTCTTACCAATGATTTGCTTGTAGAACTGATTATACAACTGTTATGCATATGGAGTAGGGTCCTGTAAGGCACCTTTATGGTGCCGTCAGGGTGGCGAATATAGCTTACACACACAACACCCTGTCCCACTTCTTATCAATGTCTTACGGTGCAGTGACTGTGGGTAAAGACTGTCCAGGGGAGGCAGTGCCAGGTAATTCATGAACTCTATGTACAGACAACTTCAGTGCTATCAAGGGGAGCCCTCTAATTTGTAAGTGGGTTAGCCTGAACAGAACAAAGTCCTTGCATAGTGGTTACTACTCTACACTTGATACAGCTGGGAGTCTTGTCTCAGAGTAACCTGCTTTAAATTTTTGTCATCAGGTTCAAACAGAAGGGTGGCACCCAACTGCTGCCAAAATCACCCTTGTTGTTTTTGCCTCTTTTCCTTGCAGAGATGCCTTGACAAAAATGAAAGATGTCTATATCAAGAACCCACAGATGGGAGACCCAGGCAGTGTGGATCACAGATTAGCTGAACTGGGACAAAACATGGAAAAGTTACGATTAGAGGTCCAGAAATTTGAGGTATGGAAGGGTTTTGGGGGCTAATGCACTCCTGTGACGGAAGCCTCTAATTCAGTGATTCCCAAACTTTGCCTCAGTGTGACCCCATTTATGACCCCATTTCCTCAGCATGGTCCCTCATACTCAACTTGCAGCCTCCTACCCCCCCACAGGTGCCCAGGGCCAGGGACCGCAGCCCCCTG